>NC_089492.1:204500680-204839680 GCF_036850765.1 Saccopteryx bilineata
TAAGATTTTCTACACATAATCATGTTGCTTGGGAATAAACATTGTCTTATGTTTTTGTTTACAACCTGTATTCTTTTATTTCTTTGCTTGCCTGGCTGCACTTGCTAGTACCTCCTGTACACTGTGGAATAGCAGTGGTGAAGACCAACATTCTTGCTTGTTGCTGAGCTGATGGGGAAAGTACTCATTTTTTTTGCCATTAAATACCTGTATTCTTTGTAGATGACCTCTATCAGCTTCAGTAATCTCTATTAATGCTTTATTGAGTTGAATTATATTTGCTGGTGTTGAATTATGTCACGTTAATTTTTTTTGTATCTATTGAGATGATCATTTGATTTTTCTCCTTTATTTTTAATATGATTAATTGAATTGATTGGTTTTTGAGTGTTAAACCAACTTTACATTCTTGGGACAAACCTCACATGATCATGTGGTATTACTCTTTTCCAATACTAGTGGATTTCATTTACTAATATTTTAAAAATATGTATTGACCTATAATTTTTTTCTTGTAGTATTTTTTGCTAGCTTATAAGGTCAGAGTTATACAACCTAATAAAACAAGCTGAGAAGTATTCTTTCATTCTCTATTTTTGGAAAGATTTTCTATAATATAGGTAGTTTTTATTTTTATAATATTTGAAGGAATGTAAAAGTAAAGCCATCTGGGAAGGTTTTAAATTATGAATCTCAGTTTCTTAACTGATACAGGGCTGCTTACAGTTTCTATTTCTTCTTGTTTCAGCTCCAGTACATTGCATCTTTCAAGAAATTTGTCCATTTCATGTTTGCTGCCAATTTTTGTGGCATATAGTTTTCACACTATTCTCTTATTGTTTTAAATATGTATAGTATTTGTAATCATATTTCTTTTTTCATAATATTGGTTATTTGTGCTTTATTTTTACTTTTTTAAAAGCATAGACTTTATTTTTGAGAGGTTTTAGGTTTACTGAAAAATTTAGTGTTAAGTATAGAGTTTCCATATACTCCCCTTCCCAGTTTCCCTCTATTATTATTAATATCTTTTATCAGTGTTGTTCATTTGTTACAATGAAGAGCCAATATTGATACATTATTGTTGACTAAAGTCCATATACATCAGGGCTCACTCTATGTATTGTACATTCTATGGGTTTTGACAAATTTATAATGATTTATATCCACCCATAAAGAGCCAGACAGAGTACTTCCACTGTCCTAAAAATCCCCTGGGCTCCACCTATTTATCTTTCTTTCCTTCCTTTAAACCACTGGCAATCACTTACCTTTCAACTTTCTCTATAGTTTTACTTTTCCGGAATGTCATCTATTCGGACTCATTCAGTATATAGCCTTTTCAGATTGGCTTATTTCAGTTAGTAATATGCATTATGGTTCCTCCATGTTTTTTTGTAAGTTGGTAGCTTATTTCTTTTTTTAAAAATTTGTCTTTCTACAGGTTTACTGATGCTATTAATATTTTCAAAGTAAAAACTGTGGTGTTGTTTCTCAGCTTTATATTTCACTATGATCAGAAAGCATACTGTATGTAATCTTGTTTCTTTGAAATGAAAGTACAAAGACTTGATATGGTTTGTATGATTCATTTTGATGAATATTCTATGTGTACTTGAAAAGAATGTGTATTCTGCTCTGGTTGTGTGACATATTCTACTAATGTCACATAGGTCAAGTTGATTGATAGTGCAATTTCAATGTTCTGTATCTTTACTGCTTTTTCATGTACTTCTCCAACTATAATCATGTGTTTCTCTATTTATTCTTTTATTTGGATCAGGTTTTGCTCTATGAATTTGAAGCTCTGTTGTTAGATACATACTCACTAAATATTGTTATATATTTTAATAAATTGTTGCATTTATTATCAAAGGTCTTTTTTAAAATTTCCAGTAACATCCTTGTTTTGAATTTCATTTTGTCTGATAGTACTATAACCAAATCAGCTTTTACTTGTTTACATTTACATGGTATGTATCCTTTTATCTTTTTTCTTTCTACCACCTATATCTTTATATTTAACCAAGTCTCTTGTAGTTGTATCTTTTTTCCCCTTTTATCCAATTTGAAAATCTCTGATTTTTAATTATTATGTGTATACATTTATATTTAATGCAATTATTTATATTAAACCTATCATTTTGCTATTTATTTTATATTTGTTTTTTCTGTTCTTTATTCCTGTGCTTCTAGCTTATTTTAGATTAATTAATATGTTTATTGTGCCATTTTGTTTTCTCTACTAAAATCCCATTTTGTCTTATTCATTTATTTTTTAGTAGTTGTTTTAGGCATTACAAATGTGTTCTTAACCTCTCACAGTCTATTGTAAATAGATATTATACCTGTTCATGTTCAGTGTAAGAGCCTTATAATAGTATGTCCTTTTATCTTCTTTCTTTACTTTGTACAACTTTTGTTAAATATATGGTGTATATTATGTTACTGACCCCACAATACCTTATTATTTTTATAATTTAAAGACATTAAAGAATGAAAATAATTAATTATATTTCCCACAATTTGATAATTTCCTATGTTCTTCTCTTATTGATATAGATCTGTCTTTCCATCTGTTATTATTTCCCTTGAGTATGAAGAATTTTCTTTTCTATTTCTTATAGTGTGGATTTGCTGGTCACGACTTCTCTCCACTTTTGCTTACCCTAATATGTCTTTATTTGACCTTCAGTTTTGAAGAAATTTCACTATAGAATTTTTTAGTTGAGAATTTTTATTTTCTTTCAGCAATCAGTAATGTAATTCATAATCTTTGGCGTAGATTATTTCTATTCAGAAGTCAGAAATTATTCTTATTTTTGTTCCTCTACAATGTATATTTTTTCTCTGGATTCTTTTAAGATTTTTTTTTCTTTTTCTGTAATTTGACTGTAATGTGTTTTGGTATAGTATTCTCTATATGTTTCTGCTTGGGCTTGGTTGGGGTTGTTTTTACTTCTGTGGAGATGAAGGTTTTCATTAAACTTGCAAAAAATGCAGCCAACATTTTTTTTAGTTTTTCTGCCCCCCCTTATTTTCAAACTCTAATTACACTTATTATGTCTTTCTTGACACATTTGATTTTGCATTGTGGAGAATAGGTATTAATTTTTGGCTAAAATAAAACCTTTATGTTAGGCCAGTGTCTTGAATTATTTTTCTATATTATTATAACATCACATAATTTATACATGGGAAAAGCTCAATATGTTTGTGGATTTAATTAAATCAATAGTTGTAATAATTATTGGTTTTCTCCTTACCATGTACCACTTACTATTTTAGATAATTTCATGTGAATTACTCTTCCCTACCTCAAAACAATCTTGAGAGAAAGAGAATATATACCCCAAATTTATGGAGAAGTTAAACTGTGGCTTGGTGTTCAACAAGATTGCTGAAGTTAACAGACTTCACACAATTGGCAAGCTGGCACTGAAATCATTTCTTTGTGATTAATGGAGGAGAAAGTGCACAGCATTGTCTGTACTACTGGGCTTGATTCTGCCTCTCTTCCTGTATCATCACTCATTAAAGAGAGGAAAATAAATTGTGGGCAACACCAGAAATTGAGGAAACAGATGGCAAGATGGCCTTAAGCTGAATAGAACTGGGCATGCCCAGCAGGGGTGTGCTCCAACTGAGATGGGCAGAGAGAGGACGAAGCTGGGGGGCAGGTGCCCCATTTGCACCTACTCATGCAGTTTAAGAGGACAGCAATAAGAAGCCATCCCGTGATACCAGCAAGCTTGTTAGCTGCTGTTTCTTATCTATTTTGGTCTTTGCAAAATTGACCAATTTTGGCCTCCACCAGGAGTGACTTGTAAGGGTTTAGAAAGAACGAACATGCATATGAAATCTCAGGGAGAACACTTCCAGGCACATCATCAAGGTAAACAGGAAGAGGGTTTTGAGTTTATTTTCTATTCTGTGCTTCTTGTGATCCTAGTAAATTCTGCTGGAGAAAGGGGTTATCTCTTGCCTTAAGAAGAAAATGATGATTAACTAATTATTTATATTTATTTTATGCAACTATTGATTTGAATAAAATCTATCTTCATTTATATTCCCTACCTTCTGTTTAATCATTGATTTATTTATCTAACATCTACCACTCTTTACTGCTTTTAAAGTTTATTCTGCTTTGTCAAAATCTCCACTATTCCCATTCCAATTATGGCATTTAAAAATAAACCTTGTTAGTGGATATTTTGGACAATGTTGACATAATTTCAGGGTTTGAGGACAAGTGAGGAATCTGTTTAAGTCTTTAGGAGAAGCTAAAAAGACTATTAGCAACCCAAGTTCATAAAAAACATCTGTTCCAGTCATGCTGGTGATTTTTTATTAGTCCGTCAAATCTGTAACAAAGATTTCTAGAGCAAGACAAATGTTCTAGTAGAGTGCAATTTCCAATTTCTTAGCTAACCTGATTTGTTGACTCATACATATGCATGATTCAGTGCTGTTCCTGAATAAAACAAAAAAAAAGAGTAAGAAAAATTCTTTGGGGCTCTACTTCCCTTTTATATTATTTATATTCTTTGAAATGCCCTTGAAATTTCATTTGCTAAGGGAAGCTAAACAAATAATTGCATATTAAAAGGGAAATGAGACTAGCAAGCTAGATAATTTGTAACAGCAAATATTCTTTTTCCACGGTTAACATTTTCTCTGTGAGAATATAGGAGGAGGAAACAGACCAATGTATCTTAAATGCAATAACTGGTAGCAATGCCAGATGCATAAAGTGAAAATACCTCAGGATACACTTTCACAGTTTCGCTTCATCAGGGCTGAGTGTAAATATTCTATAATAATAATAGGAGTCACGCTCGCCATATTTCCCCTGATCTCTAAAGCAGGATGCCAATGTGATACTAATGCACCTTGCTTCTCTGTCTGGCTATCAGCATTCTTTTTGTGTTATTGGGGCCTACTGCATAGTTTGAAAAGTTTCCTCTGCAAACAAACTTGACAGTACTCTGAGGCCAATGTAATGAGACAGCACTCAGTTGGAAATCAATCATGACCACAGACAAAAAGAGTGGCTAACATTTCAGATGGTATTTGGGATTTATAACATCATTCTCTGTGGGAAGGCAGAAGGACAGTGTGGGGATGAAATTTACTGATGTGACACTCAATGTCTCTAACTCCACCAACAGAAGAGTTGGCATAGTAAAACACTTCTCGACTATACACTGAGAAGTATCGTAATTTAAATGAGCAGGTTTGAATTTGGAATCAGCTTGATGTCCAATCTAAGTTTAATAGACTGTTTATATTTCTATTTCCAAATAGATTTCTCTGTTTAAACAAGAAGTGACTATATTTTGACACTCAAGCTTCATGGTATGATGAGAGTTCTAAGTGCTAAAAGAACATTAAGGAATAAGTTAATCTACTTTTTGGAACTGAGTATCTGGTCCTAAATTCCAACTCTGATCACCAAAATAGAAGAGATTTGGAGGTGGGAGAGATGGAAGAAACTAGGGCAGAGAAAGAAGAGGTGTGAGAGTACAGAGCCTGTCAGGCTACTTGGCCTTCAGGCCCAAATAACTTTCTAATAAGATCTGGGAACTCACCAGCTTTATTATCGTTCAGTTACTTCTGTCACCCACTGTGTATATTTTGTACACTCTCTTCCCCACACTGTACCTCTGGTTGATTATGCTCACCCTCACCTCCATAAGCCCATCAGCCAGTTCTCCCCAGCCACCCCTTCCTTTGATGTCATTAGAGACAAGCTCACACAGTCCTTATATTTTAAGGGCTCTACTGTAGCTTTTTGCTGAAAATCAGGATGGTAACATGATGATAATAGAGGTATGTACCCCAGAGGGGTTTAAAGCAACAAGGGGCAATGGGAATGGAAGAAAGGCTTTTATAGAAAGAGGTAGACCTCAAGGGAAATTAGCTTCCATCACTTCTGCTGACTAGAAAGATTCCTCATCATGGAACTACAGGTTAAAGGAAGTTGAGAGGTTGTCACAGGAGCACCAACTATTTTGTGAAGTTACCTATAAAAATAAGTCCAGGATTGGTCCAGCATACACAGAAACTGCTCTGATTACTGAGAGGCACATTTCTCCAAGTTTGTGTGTGAGGTGAAAAGTTTTGTGGATTGAAGTCTGCCAGGAATTCTCACTCTGTAAACACCCTCTGCAACTAACGTGAACATATGTCATGTGTTATGTCTTAGTCACCAAAAGTTCTCTGCACATCCTTGTAATAGTGTGTCTGATCAATGTGTGAAAGGGGGTGGAGTTAGTTGTGAAAGCTTGAACTTGAGCCTGACTGTCTGCATCTGAACCTGGCTCTGCTACAGAACACCTCTGATCTTGGTACATGTGTTCAACAGTGCTACTCAGGATTAAATATACATATATATCTCACTTAGAGCAGTGGCTGGCATAAAGTGAGCACTACATAGGCATTTGCTGCTATTATTACTCTTTAAAGCTATTACTGCCCTGGCCGGTTGGCTCAGTGGTAGAGTGTCAGCCTGGCGTGCGGGGGACCCGGGTTCGATTCCCAGCCAGGGCACATAGGAGAAGCGCCCATTTGCTTCTCCACCCCCCCTCCTTCCTCTCTGTCTCTCTCTTCCCCTCCCGCAGCCAAGGCTCCATTGGAGCAAAGATGGCCCGGGCGCTGGGGATGGCTCCTTGGCCTCTGCCCCAGGCGCTAGAGTGGCTCTGGTCCCGGCAGAGCGATGCCCTGGAGGGGCAGAGCATCGCCCCCTGGTGGGCAGAGCATCACCCCTGGTGGGCGTGCCGGGTGGATCCCGGTTGGGCGCATGTGGGAGTCTGTCTGACTGTCTCTCCCCGTTTCCAGCTTCAGAAAAATACAATAAGTAAATAAATAAATAAAAATAAATAAATAAATAAAGATTTTGGGGGAAAGAATGGTTGTCTCCACTTGAACTTGGTTGTTTTTTTCCTTCTCTATCAGTGGCTGGGCTTCTGCCATGATTCTGGCTTAGGTTTCAAATAATTTTTGGTTACCCCAATCTATATCAGGTTTTATTTTCTTGAGTGACATATTTGGATATTTCCAGCAGCTCTGTTAGAGCTTAACTATGGGATAATTTCTACAAATGAGGTTGTAACAAAAGGTGAGCAAAGAGTTGCAGATCCCTTATAGGCTCTTAGAAGAGTGCACCTTGGTCTGTAGTTCCTGTCTCCGTCTAAGACATTGACCGGAAGTCCCCACTGAGCTGATGCTTACCATGTTTATTTTGGGAAGTAGAGTGCTTAAGCCCCCTACGCCCATCAACACAGGTTGTGGGAAAGGTTGGTGAGACTTTCCCTTCATCTGGCCCCTTTCCCCATTGTGATTTTGTAAAAGCCATTGGGGCTGAGCAGTTTTGAGGGATATCTATCCCATTGGCACTCTGCCTCCAGTGGAAGAGATTTCTGTACGAATATGACACATAAATGATAGGAGAGCTGGTTAACTATTTAAAGAAAAAAATATGTAAAGCAACTGGCACAGTGCCTGACACAAAATATAGTACCTAATAAATGATAATTCTTATATGTGTTGTATTACACAGAAAAAGATCACTTTGGGTATTGCCTCAAAAGACTATTGAGATTATAGCATATGTAAATTACCAGAGTCTGGCACTTGGTAGGCAATCAATCTTGATCTAATTTAACTATACCTCTTCCTTTGACTCAAATCAAATAACTATGTCAGGCAGATCTGGGTCTCCAGGTACTCCATTAAGTGGTCTTTACACATGTTGTTTCCTTTCTAGAAACTTAAATTTCAGGATTTTAAAATTATTTGTGAAAAAATACTTCTTTTAAGATGAAGGAAGATTTTTAAAGAAAGAGTATGTATTTTGTTCAAAGGCATTAGAAATTAGAGAAACATTGATTGGATTTAGTTATATTCAGCAGGTATCTGTTGATTGCATGTTATTATTTATGGAAAGTCAAAAATACATTTCAGTCCCTACTTTCAAATAATTTATAATCTGTTGGAGTATTTATGTTTACCTTAAAAATCCTATGGGGTTATTTTCAGAATAATGTAAATTCATAATTAGAAGTGCTTTGTAAATTGAAATCAAAAGCAATTTATATAGACATGAAATTATAAATTAATATTAAATAGATACTTATATTCACTAATTATTTCTTTAAGTATGTCTAATCTGCTTTTAAAAAATAGCTTAACATGTTTATTTAATGAAAGCTTTATTGACCACCCAGATTATTCCCATGTTTATCTTTTAAAAAAATTGCCACAATAAGCATGTCTATGATAGCTTTTTTCTTTTAATTTGATTCCTTTTGATAATTCCTGAAATTGAACTTGCTCTGTGTCTAGTCTGCTTTTTAACTTTTTCATTAAATTTCTAATTGTATTCACTATGCTTTTAATTTCTAGAAGTTTTCTTTCTCTCTTTTCTAAACTGCCTGCCTGGTCATTTTTTTTAACAGTCTTTTATCCCTTAGTCATGTTGTTATTAATTTATTTAAAAATGTTAAACATATATTTGTTTCATACTCTTTACACAGTCATTTAAATATTTGCCATCTTTGTAGATCTAAGTGTCTGATTCTTGTTTCTCTGAATAATTGTTTATGGTGGCTTGATTTCTCAAATATGTGTGTATGTGTGTGAAAGAGAGAAAGCTCATGATCCTTGAACTTTTATCTGTTGTATGATTTCCCATAGAGAATTTGTGTATGATTCTGCCAGATTCTGGGGACACTTCAAACCAAATCCATGACTTAGGCATTTGAGACCATACCATCATGTGGATTCTAGCTCCAAACCTAGACTGTAACCAGACTGTGTTGTGGTTGCAAATTCTCATGGAGCTTCCTGTCTGCTCCCTTACAAGCCAAGGCTGAGATTGGAAAATTTTCTTAATCGCCTCTATAGGGTGGTAGAAGAAAATGTTCATTTTTGTACATCAAAAGAGTTGCCTTTTGTGGTCTTAGCTTTCTGTAGGAATGTCTCTGATATAACTCCTACTTTGTATGTGGCCTAATTATTTTCTCCTTTAATCCACAAAAAGCCTATTAAAGCTGAAGCCATCAGCTTCATCAGGTGCTTAACTCATTTGTTCAGTATGACCTGACCTGTGAGGGAGTTACTTATTTTCATTCTAGTTCCATTATAGCTTGAAAAACATTTTAAATTATTCCACATTTTCATATGTTTTTTTCTGGAAAGACTTTTCAGTTTGCCATATTGTTACTTGCTTTTCCATTAATCATCATATAGTACTTTCCTAATAGCCTTCTTTTCCTGTAAAAATAAACATAATTCACAAACAAAACAAATTATTTTACTTATAGATGTCCCCTAGTGTTGGAAGTTTAGAGTGCTACTACAGCATATTCTAACCAGCAGGAAATGGACTCAGGGAATCATGTAGGGAACAAAGTAACCTTATCAATCGGGCCTCATAATTCCAGAATTCACAAGTTTTTAGACATGTTAGCTTGAGAAAGAGGCTAGGATCTGAGACCCCTCCCCCCATCAGCCCTTGTCTCCTACTATTGGATGCTGCTTCTGAGTAATTGCATTAGTAAAGTGACTTCCAAGACACTGACCTAGCCCTGCATGGATGTTCTAGCCCATCCTCATAATTCCAATTGTGGAGAATTGAATCTGAGAGAATATGGGTCTTGATTCTGATACAGATCACACCAGTCATGAAGAAACAGAAGCAGAGGCATGGCCATTTTAGAATCCCGAGTGTCAGACGATAGAGCATGTTTTCTGCCAACTCTACCTATGTGGCATATGGCCCAATCCATATGACACTCTCTGAAAACGAAAAAGGTATTTTCCTCTGGGAAAGAACCAAATAAGAAGTGAAGAAATTAATATGTTGTCCTTGCCAGCACTTTCCCCATGGGGACATGAACAGAGTCATTTATAAGGCAAGGGGACATGGAGATAGCAATAACATTACGCCCTACACATTATTTAACCACTCTTTATTTTTACTGTCAGACATTTAGGTTATTACCAATTGTTTATATTGCAGTGAATATATTTACATACCTCTCTGGCCGCATTCTGAGTTGTTTCCTTAGGATAGATTCCTTATGTGGACTCAGGGTTCCAGGAAAAGAGCATGGTTAGGGCTTTTGGTATATATTAACCAAATGAATTTGACAAAGGCTGAACGATCTGATTTGTATTCTACCAAAGTAGTTTAACTGTATTGTGCCAGCATTGAGATTGACCATTGCAGAAAGTTTTGACAATTTGATTGAAAAACAATAGCATTTAATTGTTTCCATTTAAATTTCTTTTATTACAAACACTCTCTCTGATTTTTATGTTTATTGGACATTTATATTGTTTGGGCATGTACTGGGCTCATTTTTTATTAGTATATTGATGTTTTCTTTTTGATATGTGACACAGGCTTCTTTATGCTATAATGATGACAACTTTTCTTTTCATATTTGTTGTGCATATTTATTCTCATTTTGCTCTCTGCCTTTTAATGGCCTTCATAGTAGTGTGGTGGATATTGCTGTTTTCCACCTAAACTTATCCCCTCCTTTTCCATAGTCTGATGTAGATGAGCATGTGGCTCCTTAGTTAGAGACCACATATTCCAACCCTTGTAGCAGTCAAATGGAGCTATGTGACTAATTCTGCTAATGGGACCTGAGTAGAAGAGATGGTTACAATTGTCTGCCCAGGCCTTCAACACAGTGGAAGTGCTTTATTTATACTCTTCCCCCTCCTTAATACTGGAAACACAGATGTGGCATAGACCCAACTATGACCATACAGGAAACAACAGTGCCTCTGAATATGGCAGAGCAAGGAATTAGAAAGAACCTGGGGGAACCTGAATGACACACCTTGGACTCCTAAGTGAGAGCACATAAAATACTTCGTTTTTTAAGTTGTGATGTTGTTGACTCTTTGTTATAGCAGTCTACCTTTAATCTAATGTCTTTTGTCATAGAGAAGTTAATTTTTAAAACTAATCAACCATTTCTTTATGACTTTCCTCATTGCTTTCATGTAGAAATTTTTTTCTCAATCCTAGATCTTTTAAGTAGTTATTTACTTTTCTAGCTTATTATGGTATAATTTAAAAAAATGTAGTTCTTTAATCCATTTGAAATTTGTTTCAATGCAACATGAGACGAAGTTGAACACATTTAAAAGAATCTTGCACTTTTTTTTAGCACCATTGATGGACTAATCTCTTTTCTCCATTGCTTTATGGTTTCATTATACAATACAGATTGTTATTTTTGGAATATCTATTTTATTTCATGTAGTACTCTTTTGATTATTATAACACTAATATAATATTTTAATTATTATAACTTTATAATATAACTTACCAAGTCCTTTCCTTCTCCATATTACATCAAACAAAAGCCTCATTAAGATTTTGATTATTACTTCATTTAAACTTTCACATTATTTGATATTTTTACAATACTAAATTTTTTTGCTCACTAAAATAACACACTGTTTCATTTATCTGTTACAAGTAAACAAAACTTTAGTTTTCTTTATACAAGCCCACACATAAGTTTATTATAACTGTAATAGAATCAAATTGTAAAAAAAACCCAAATATATTAAGAAATTTAATTAAATATTATGTTTTTAACATGAATTGCCCCTTTTTCTATTATATTTTCTTTTTTTTTTGACAAAGACAGTGAGAGAGTCAGAGAGAGGGACAGACAGACAGGAGGGGAGAGAGAAAAGAAGCATCAGTTCTTTGTTGTGGCACCTTAGTTATTCATTAATTACTTTCTCATATGTGCCTTGACCGGGGGCTGGGGAAGTTATAGCAGAGCGAGTGACCCCTTGCTCAAGCCAGTGACCTTGAGCTATAAGCCAGCAACCTTTGGGCTCAAGCCAGTGACCATGGGGTCATATCTGTGAATCCACATTCAAGCCAGCTACCCACGCTTGAGCTGGTGAGCCTGTGCTCAAGCCAGCAACTTTAGGGTTTTGAACCTGGGTCCGTCGTGTCTCATTTTGATGCTCTATCCACTGGGCCACCTCCTGGTCAGGTCCTATTATATAATATTTTCTAAATAATTATTCTGATATATTAGAAAACTTTGCTTATTGAATACTTATCTTGTGTGTGGCCTTTTTAGTAACTTCACTTAGATCTCAGCTGGTTTTCAGCAGATTCTCTGCCCTTATTTGCTCTGTGAAATCATGGAGCCAAGTAAATTATTATTATTATTATTATTATTATTATTATTATTTGTGAAAGAGACACAGAGAGAGAGAGAGAGAGAGGGAGAGATAGGGACAGACAGACAGGAAGGAGAGAGATGAGAAGCATCAATTTTTTGTTGCAGCACCTTAGTTGTTCATTGATTGTTTTCTCATATGTGCTTTGACTGGGAGGTTCCAGCTGAGCCAGTGACCCTTTGCTCAAGCCAGCAACCATAGGATCATGTCTATGATCCCACACTAAAGCTGGTGAGCCCGCACTCAAGTTGGATGAGCTGGTGCTCAAACCCATAACCTCAGGGGTTTGAACCTGGGTCCTCTGGGTCCCAGTCCAATGCTCTATCCACTGTGCCACTGCCTGGTCAAACTCAAGTAAACTCTTTACAACCACTGACTTGATTTTATTCCTTGATCTGCTCTTTACTGCTGCTAATGTAGATCTTAATTCTTCTATTCCATTTTTAGTTTCTTTATAATTCTTACTTATTCCAGCCATAATTCTTCATCTCAGCCTATTAGAGTTATCATTACAGGTTTCTCAGCTCCTTTGCTGAAAGCATTGTTTTGGAATTTTGCAGAAATGTAGAAAGAAAGATGATTGTTCAACATTTTTAACAGCTTTTCTTGCAATATTCACAGTGATTAGAATCATAGGATTCTTAAGTATAAGAACCCCATATTATTGATATGGTTTATTTGTTACAACTTAATGCTTTCTTATATATGTGAAGTCTAACAAGATTTTTTTTCTAAGCCTATGTTTATTTTTATTTAATGTGCTTAATAACTAGCACATTATTTTTATTTATTTATTTATTTATTTTTTATTTTTTTACAGAGACAGAGAGAGGGATAGACAGGGACATAGAGACAGGAACAGAGAGATGAGAAGCATCAATCATTACTTTTTCGTTGCACATTGCGACACCTTAGTTGTTCATTGATTGCTTTCTCATATGTGCCTTGACCGTGGGCCTTCAGCAGACCGAATAACCCCTTGCTTGAGCCAGCGACCCTGCATCCAAGCTGGCGAGCTTTTTGCTCAAGCCAGATGAGCCCGTGCTCAAACTGGCAACCTCGGGGTCTCGAACCTGGGTCTTCCACATCCCAGTCTGACGCTCTATCCACTGAGCCACCGCCTGGTCAGGCTAGCACATTATTTTTATTTTTACCTCTGGTTAGGTTAAATTTAATTCTACTGACTATGTCAGTCAAGGTCTTATTGGGAAACAGATGGTAGACTTTAATTGAGTAGTTTAAAAAACATCTAATAGACTATTAGGATATGGGTGAGGAACAGAAAAAACCCAGAAGAAATAGTGTCGAACTCCAGAGCTTGAGAACCAAGAATGCCCAAGAAGAGTGGTTACCAGAACCCAGGAAGTAGATCTATGTGGAGAAGGTGTTCTGACTGAGGCTGAACCTTCTGTTGAGGGCCACTCCTAGATAGTGAGAAGCAAGTGTAGATAGTAAATGACCAGCCTTACTCTTGTCCCTAGATCTCCTTTGGGTGCTCTCCACTGGCTCAACTCAACTGAAAGTCAGAAGGCAGTGGAATATTATATTAATCAGGCAATAAAGTCAGCCCCCACGTGCCTAGCCCAGGGCAGAGAAAGAAATCTGGAAGGGCAAGCAAACAATGCCAACTACATAAAAGGGGTTTTATATATATTTTTTGCTTGAACATTATTCTGCATTCACTGGCCAAGCCTTTATTCAGTGAGTGCTTTGAATGAAAACCATACAAGATCAAGAGTGCATTTCAAGAGGAAGAGAAAGAAAGATACCTAGAAGGATAATTCACAAGAGGTAGCTGAATGGACAAAAGATCACTGGAGACTTAAGAGGAGATAGGGAGGTAGCTCAAATATGAAGAGCTGCTCTCTGGGCTGGCTTTGAAAACTTCTGCAATGTCTTAGAGTTAAACAATTATAGTGCAAATAAAAACTCAAATCTTCTCTTGTACACCTCAATCATTTAAGGCAGTTCAAGTACATAGAATGAAGCAAAGCGTGGTAACATCACCCATTGTCTTCCATCACTTTTTCCCTGAGGAAACTTGCAGGAATTTCTCACTCCTTTAGTCCAGAAAAGTACCGGACTAAAACTTTTACCTTTGTCTTTCACCACCTCTCTTCTCCAGGCTCTGTCTCCTGTACCACACCTCCCAATATGCCACATTTCCCTCATTTCACACAGCCCTTTGGGGCATGCAGGTTTTCTTTTCTTCTTATTGATGTTCTCTGTAGAATATTCCAGGATGACTTTTGCCCTTCCTGTTTCAGAACATGAAGAGTAGAGAGCAGGGAAACAGCAAAAGCTGGACCTCTGAGTCAGACAGAGGGGGAGAAAAACATGGACACGTTAATAACTTCCTCATATTTTCTCTTCTCCTTTCTGTTTCCTCTTTCCCCCTCGCTAAGAAGGGAGAAAGAAGATTTATGACAGGGCTGCCGGAATCTGCCCACCAATCTGTGTTCCTGGGCCAGATTTGCCCTGTGGTTTGTACAGCACTTAAGAATTCCACAGAGAGATGAGCATTTGCAGGAAAACTGCTGTTACTCTTGTATTTGCACGGGGCATCTTGGTACCCCAGAGAGTAAGCATACAAAGGTGTGTGACGTTTTCCCCACATGTTTTTTAAGCCTACTTATTCCTTCTGAGTGCAGTGTGTACATTGGAAGATATTCTTTGTCAATAAAAATAAAGTGATGGTGTGAGGGGCTACAGTTGGACTGGAAGTAGGTGGGTAATGATACCTGTGCTCTTGATGCCTTGTGAGTTCCCAAGGGCCCCACCTAGGGGTGTTCCCAAGTGTTACTCTGAGTATGCCATTTCCTGTGGTTTTTCAAGGGATACATGTGGTGGTAGCATGATGTCTTTCCTGGCCTGCCAACTTGATTTCATGGAGTTTTTGAAAAACAGTCCCCTCAGGGAAATCCATGGTTGTCTTGACATTTTGGATAAAAAATATTTGCCATGTAACCTTTACATTAAGGACCCATAGCTAGAGAGAAACAGAATAAATTTATTTGCCTCCATGTGAGCGTTTGGGATGATGCTCAGAGAGACTCCTTTAAGTAAGGAAAGGACAAGCAGAAATGTAGAGAAAGAGAAGAAAGAGAGTTCACAATGAGAATGTGCACATTAAGTATTCCACCTGATGATACATATTCTTTTCTTTGAATTTGGGGTCTGGGAAATATTAAATAAGAGGATATGAATTGCCATTGGCCTCAAGAGAGTTCATCCTTCAAGATCTCTGCTGAGGCCATGGAAATGAGGAGGGAAGTTGGAATTGGAGCATGGTTAGATTGTAGACACAACCCCTTCCTGTTCACTATTTAGTTGTGTTTTCTTTGAACATCCCCATGAAAAACTTCATGAGATAAGTATTTTTTTTGATAATGAAGAAGTGAGGTTGGGGAGTGATAGGAGGTTCTCTTAGTACTGAAGGATTTGTGAGATGGGACAGAATCTTTGAAAGGCATGCATGTGAAAGCTACTCTCCTAGCAGCTTCCTCACTAGCTTATCAATTCCTTGAGCATAGAAGCCATTTTGTTGACATTTATATCCCCATATAATCATTTTAGAAAGAAACATCTTAAAAAACCTTTGTTAAGTGACAGAATCTGTGAGAGAAACATGCCAACTCATGGTTGGAAACAAGAGAACTCTCCCATGGCTCCTTGTTCACTCTACACTTAACAGAAGGACCAGAAGAGCAAGTATTGGCAACCAGAGTCTTCTCTGACCTCTCCCTTTTTATACCAGAGTTTTATATATATACAAGCTTCTGTCTGTGCTCTCAGAGTTCATATAGGTTTAGAGCAGAACGAAGACCAGGAAAGGGGACCTCCGGCTACTCTACCCCTCATTTATGTGGAGTGATTCCACTCATATTTTTCTTTCATAGTTTTGCATAGTACAGTGTGTTTATAAAGTCATGGTGCACTTTTGACCTATCACAAGAAAGCAACAAAAGACGATAGAAATGTGAAGTGTGCACCAAATAAAAGGAAAACTCTCCCAGTTTCATACCTATTCAGTGCAGTTCGATGTGGGCTCATGCACAGATTTTTTAGGGCTCCTTAGGTAGCTATCCCGTATAGCCTCTACAGACTCGTCACTGACTGATGGCCTACCAGAACGGGGTTTCTCCACCAAACTGCCGGTTTCCTTCAACTGCTTATCCCACCGAGTAATGTTATTCCTATGTGGTGGCGCTTCGTTATAAATGCGCTGATATTCACATTGCACTTTGGTCACGGATTCGCATAGAACACACTGAACTTTCCTCTGTACTGTTCACATGCTGCCACATCATCCTACAGAAACTGGGAGGGTTTTCCTTTTATTTGGTGCAGATTTCACATTTCTATCATCTTTTGTTGCTTTCCTGTGATCAGTCAAAAGTGCACCATGACTTTACGGACACACTGTATTTGTAGAAACAACAACTCCTTCTTCATTCCTCTGGGACTTCTGTTTCAATGTGGCAGGTTGACTACATGTGTTTCTCTCCTCTTCCACTTGAATTATCTATTAAAATAATATTCAAAGAACAAAACTAAAATTATATAAACCCACAAAGAGAAAGATGCAGAAAAGGTGGACAACAGCAGACAAGAGAGGTTGTGACATTTTTGGAAGACAGGAAGTAGATGGAGAGTGGCAAATGGTTGAGCAGAGCAGAGGAGGTTAAAATACAAGTACTTTTGGAGAATAATACCAATGAGCATATTCACCCAATAAAACACCTGGGGAAAAATTAGAGTTAGAGACCAGATGTCACATAATGTAATAAGAAAATCAAGAAGTAGAATGGAAACCAGAAGAATTAGTGGAAAGTTAAGATATGGAATGTTTGAACTCCCAGGCCTTTGTGCAATCCAGAACAGTGAGTCTACTCCTTGCTTCCACCCTCCACAATCCACTGTTTCTCCCTGCATTCTCCGCAGAAAGCAGAAAAATGTCTGGAAAAACTGAGCCAGGGAGGCTCTGGTTGGGGGAATATGGCCATATCAGTGGGCAAAGATGAGGTGCAGAGGCAAAAAGAAAAAAAAATGGAGGCATATAGTGATGGTTTAAATGTTGACCAGCAGGTACCTTGGCATCCTTTGCTTGCCCAGCTCAGAGAATAGATGAGCCCAGACATATACAAATCCCAAGTAGAAGTCTAGAAGAGTGTTCTCTTAGAAATTGAAGAATCCCATAGACAAGGCCTGGAGATCCTTCAACAAAAATTCAATTCTGCACACACTTACCTAGAGTAAAGCCCAACAGTTGCAAAGGAATTTTGGATAATCCATACAAAGTCCATGCAAAGAAATTTTCCATAATCTTTTTGGTACCTATTTCTTTTTTAAATTTTTTAATTTTTCTGAAATGAGAAGCAGGGAGGTAGAGAGACAGACTCCTGCATGTGCCCAACCAGGATCCGCCTGGCAAGCCCACTAGAGGGTGATGCTCTGCCCATCTGGGGAGTTACTCAGTTACAACAGAGTTATTCTAGTGCCTGAGGCAGAGGCCATGGAGCCATCCTCAATGCCTGGGCCAACATTGCTCCAATGGAGCCTTGGCTGCTGGAGGGGAAGAGAGAGACAGAGAGGAAGGAGAGGGGGAGGGGTGGAGAAGCAGATGGGCGCTTCTCCTGTGTGCCCTGACTGGGAATTGAACCTGGGACTTCCACACTCCAGGCCGACACTCTACCACTGAGCAAACTGGCCAGGGCCTTGGTACCTATTCTTAACATGAGCAGAAGCTCAAGGATTTCCACACATCTGAGGAAAGGCTTCAACATGAAAGAGATCAATATATGGAAAGCAGAGAAAACCTATGCCCTTTAGAATATGAGGCTAAGAGGAGGCATGGAATGGAGCATAAAAATAGTTATTTTTGTTGTAGAACAAAATGTGCACATTAAATCAGTTGTTCTCCACTTTGGCTGCACCAGATTCACTTGGGAAGTTTATAAAAATGCTGCTGTCTGGGCCCCACCTCCAAAGATTCTGGTTGAATTAACCTGGGGATGAGGTCTGGGTATTGAATGCTTAAAAGCTTCCTGACTGGTTCTCAGGTTAAAAACTTATGCTTTAAAATATGAATTTATTTTAGTTCAATTAAAAAGATAAAAGTTAACTTTTATTAAAATTCTATACTGCTTTAAAAAAAAAGGAGAAAAAAATTGGGCTACAGGATCAAATAACAACTCTGTAGCGTGGTGCTCAAGGCCCTGCCTCTTCCCCAGCTCACCTTCCCAACTCAACGTCAGGCTGTGCCCACACCACACCCTCCCATCCCCAACGCACCTTGGCTCTTTTTTTCTTTGCTTTTTGTTCATAGTTCTCCTCTGAGTATTCTTGTATTTGATTACTCTTCTTGCCTATTGATGTTGAAATTATCCTTAAATGTCCTGTCTAATCCTCCCTGCCATAACCAGCCCACATAAAGCAGTCTTCCTTTACTGATCATTACCGTTAACTTGCTCCTCCTGTCCCATTGATTTCATAATGAATGTCTTCATCGCTATGGGCATTCAAAAGTAGCTAGTAAGTCATGTGGCCATTCAGGTTTGCCTAAACTCCCCAAATTTGTGATTGTCTGAACATACCAGATTACTAACATTATCTTCTTTAATCTTCACGGCAACTATGTGAGATGCAGTATCAGTATCCTTATTTTACATATGAGGAAATCAAGTCTCAGAGAGACTGAGACAAGCCTGGTGTTGTCCAGGTGGTCAGTGGCAAAGATGAGACTTACAGTCAGGTAATTTAGGTCTGTTCTACTTCCAGAACAACACCTCTGCCCTTGTTGAGATTTAAGTAGGCAAATTTCCTGTTTTCTTTTTTCTTTTTCTTTTTTTATAATTTATTTTTTTAATGGGGCGACATCAATAAATCAGGATACATATATTAAAAGATCAACAAGTCCAGGTTATCTTGTCTTTCAATTATGTTGCATACCCATCACCCAAAGTCAGATTGTCCTCTGTCATCTTCTATCTAGTTTTCTTTGTGCCCCTCCCCCTCCCCCTTTCCCTCTCCCTTTCACCCCTCTCCCTGTAACCACCACACTCTTATCAATGTCTCTTAGTTTCACTTTTATGTCCCACCTATGTATGGAATAATGCACTTTCTGGTTTTTTCTGATTTACTTATTTCACTTCGTATAATGTGATCAAGATCCCACCATTTTGCTGTAAATGATCCGATGTCATCATTTCTTATGGCTGAGTAGTATTCCATAGTGTATATGTGCCACATCTTCTTTATCCAGTCCTCTATTGATGGGCTTTTTGGTTGTTTCCATGTCCTGGCCACTGTGAACAATGCTGCAATGAACATGGGGCTGCATGTGTCTTTATGTATCAATGTTTCTGAGTTTTTGGGGTATATACCCAGTAGAGGGATTGCTGGGTCATAAGGTAGTTCTATTTTCAGTTTTTTGAGGAACCACCATACTTTCTTCCATAATGGTTGTACTACTTTACATTCCCACCAACAGTGAATGAGGGTTCCTTTTTCTCCACAGCCTCTCCAACATTTGCTATTACCTGTCTTGTTAATGATAGCTAATCTAACAGGTGTGAGGTGGTATCTCATTGCAGTTTTGATTTGCATTTCTCTAATAACTAAAGAAGATGAGCATCTTTTCATATATCTGTTGGCCATTTGTACTTCCTCCTGGGAGAAGTGTCTGTTCATGTCCTCTTCCCATTTTTTTATTGGATTGTTTGCTTGTTTGTTGTTGAGTTTTATGAGTTCTTTGTAAATTTTGGATATTAGGCCCTTATCTGAGCAGTTGTTTGAAAATATCATTTCCCATTTAGTTGGCTTTCTGTTTATTTTGGTATCAGTTTCTCTTGCTGAGCAAAAACTTCTTAGTCTGATGTAGTCCCATTCATTAATTTTTGCCTTCACTTCTCTTGCCATTGGAGTCAAATTCATAAAATGCTCTTTAAAACCCAGGTCCATGAGTTTAGGACCTATGTCTTCTTCTATGTACTTTATTGTTTCAGGTCTTATGTTTAGATCTTTGATCCATTTTGAGTTAATTTTAGTACAGGGGGACAAACTGTAGTCCAGTTTCATTCTTTTGCATGTGGCTTTCCAGTTTTCCCAGCACCATTTATTGAAGAGGCTTTCTTTTCTCCATTGTGTGTTGTTGGTCACTTTATCAAAAATTATTTGACTATATATATGTGGTTTTATTTCTGGACTTTCTATTCTGTTCTATTGGTCTGAGTGTCTACTTTTCTGCCAATACCATGCTGTGTTTTTTTTTTTTTTTGTATTTTTCTGAAGCTAGAAACGGGGAGAGACAGTCAGACAGACTCCCGCATGCGCCCGACCGGGATCCACCCGGCACGCCCACCAGGGGCTACGCTCTGCCCACCAGGGGGCGATGCTCTGCCCCTCCGGGGCGTTGCTCTGCCGCAACCAGAGCCACTCTAGCGCCTGGGGCAGGGGCCAAGGAGCCATCTCCAGCGCCTGGGCCATCTTTGCTCCAATGGAGCCTTGGCTGTGGGAGGGGAAGAGAGAGACAGAGAGGAAGGAGGGGGGTGGGGGTGAAGAAGCAAATGGGCACTTCTCCTATGTGCCCTGGCCGGGAATCAAACCCGGGTCCCCCGCAAGCCAGGCCGACGCTCTACCGCTGAGCCAACCGGCCAGGGCCTACCATGCTGTTTTGATTGTCGTGGCCCTATAATATAGTTTGAAGTCAGGTATTGTAATGCCCCCAGCTTCATTCTTTTTCTTTAGGATTGCTTTGGCTAATCGGGGTTTTTTATAGTTCCATATAAATCTGATGATTTTTTGCTCTATTTCTTTAAAAAATGTCATTGGAATTTTGATGGGAATTGCATTAAATTTGTATATTGCTTTGGGTAATATAGCCATCTTGATTATATTTATTCTTCCTAACCAAGAACAAGGAATATTCTTCCATCTCATTATATCTTTTTTGATTTCTCTTAACAATGGTTTATAGTTTTCATTATATAAGTCCTTTACATTCTTTGTTATGTTTATTCCTAAGTATTTTATTTTTTTTTGTTTCAATTGTGAAGGGGATTTTTCTTTTGAGTTCGTTCTCAGTTGTTTCATTGTTGGCATATAGAAAGGCTATTGACTTCTGTATGTTAATTTTGTATCCTGTGATCTTACTGTATTGGCTTATTGTTTCTAGTAGTCTTTTTGTGGATTCTTTGGGGTTTTCGATGTATAGGATCATATCATCTGCAAAAAGTGATACCTTTACTTCTTCTTTTCTGATATGGATGCCTTTTATTTCTTTGTCTTGTCTGATTGTTGTGGCGAGAACCTCTAGTACCACATTAAATAAGAGTGGAGAGAGTGGACAACCCTGTCTTGTTCCTGATTTAAGGGGGAAAGCCTTCAGTTTAGTGCCATTTAATATGATGTTAGCTGATGGTTTATCATATATGGCCTTTATCATGTTGAGATATTTTCCTTCTATACCCATTTTGTTGAGAGTCTTAAACATAAAATTGTGTTGTATTTTATCGAAAGCCTTTTCTGAGTCTATTGATAAGATCATGTGGTTTTTGTTTTTTGTTTTGTTGATATCGTGTATTACGTTAACCATTTTACGTATGTTGAACCATCCTTGAGATTCTGGGATGAATCCCACTTGATCATGATGTATTATTTTTTTAATATGTTGTTGTATTCTGTTTGCTAGTATTTTGTTTAGAATTTTAGCATCTGTATTCATTAGAGATATTGGTCTGTAGTTTTCTTTTTTTGTGCCATCCTTGCCTGGTTTTGGTATGAGGGTTATGTTGGCCTCATAAAATGTGTTTGGAAGTATTGCTTCTTCTTCGATTTTTTGGAAGACTTTCAGTAGAATAGGAACCAAGTCTTCTTTGAATGTTTGATAAAATTCGCTGGTATAGCCATCAGGGCCTGGACTTTTATTTTGGTGAGGTTTTTAATGTTTTTTTCTATTTCTTCTCTACTAATAGGTCTGTTTAGGCTTTCTGCTTCTTCCTGATTCAGTCTAGGAAGGTTGTATTGTTCTAGGAATTTATCCATTTCTTCTAGATTGTTGAATTTAGTGGCATAAAGTTTTTCATAGTATTCTACAATAATTCTTTGTATATCTATGGTGTCCATGGTGATTTCTCTCTTTCATTTTGGATTTTGTTTATATGAGTTCTTTCTCTTTTTTCCTTTTGTTGATCTTTTCAAAGAACCAGCTCTTTGTTCTATTAATTTTTTCTATAGTTTTACTGTTCTCTATTTCATTTATTTCTGCTCTGATTTTTATTATCTCCTTTCTTCGGCTGGCTTTGGGTTTTCTTTGTTCTTCTTTTTCTAGTTCCTTAAGGTGTGAAGTTAAGTGGTTCACTTGGGCTCTCTCTTGTTTGTTCATATATGCCTGAAGTGATATGAACTTCCCTCTTATCACTGCTTTTGCTGCATCCCATAGATTCTGATATATCGTATTGTCATTTTCATTAGTCTGTATATATCTTTTGATCTCTGCATTTATTTCTTCTTTGACCCATTCATTTTTTTTTTTTTACTTTTTTTTTTTTTTAATCTTTTGAAGCTGGAAACGGGGAGAGACAGTCAGACAGACTCCCGCATGCGCCCGACCGGGATCCACCCGGTACGCCCACCAGGGGCTATGCTCTGCCCACCAGGAGGCGATGCTCTGCCCCTCCGGGGCATTGCTCTGCCACGACCAGAGCCACTCTAGCGCCTGGGGCAGAGGCCAAGGAGCCATCTCCAGCGCCCGGGCCATCTTTGCTTCAATGGAGCCTTGGCTGTGGGAGGGGAAGAGAGAGACAGAGAGGAAGGAGCGGGGTGGGGGTGAAGAAGCAAATGGGTGCTTCTCCTATGTGCCCTGGCCGGGAATCGAACCCGGGTCCCCCGCACCCCAGGCCAACGCTCTACCGCTGAGCCAACCGGCCAGGGCCTGACCCATTCATTTTTTAAAAGTATGTTGTTTAGTTTCCACATTTTTGTGGGATTTTTTTCCTCTTTTTTGCAGATGAATTCTAGTTTCAAGGCTTTATGATCAGAAAATATGCTTGGTACAACTTTGATTTTTCTGAATTTGCTGATGTTTTGTGGCCCAACATACGGTCAATTCTTGAGAATGATCCATGTACACTGGAGAAAAATGTATACTCTGTCACTTTGGGATGAAATGTCCTGTAGATGTCTATCATATCCAGGTGCTCTAGTGTTTTGTTTAAGGCCACTATATCTTTGTTGATTCTCTGTTTGGATGACTGAAATAGAGCTGTCAGCAGTGTATTGAGGTCTCCAAGTATGATTGTATTTTTGTCAGTTTTTGTTTTAAGGTCAATAAGTAGCTGTCTTATATATTTTGGTGCTCCTTGTTTTGGTGCATATATATTAAGAATTGTTATGACTTCTTTTTTTGGGGGGGGAAAGTTTCTTTATTTGTATTTATTCATTTATGCAAAAACAGTATCAGCAATATGTAATAGGAACATACTTTTAATTTTAAAATTAGTATTCCATTTTGAAAGGTTCTGGACTTTGTCTCCTTTCTACCTTACCCTTTTAAAAATACTTTCAGTCCAATAAAACAGTACACAAAATAAAAAGTTTATTCCCTTATTTAACGTCATATAAGTGGCTCTTTAGAATTTAGGGAGGAATCACAGTAACCTGGAGATTTAATCACAGAATGGTACATGTAAGAATATTATAGTATACATAAAAAACAGTAGAGAATTTTAAAAAGGACAAATTTCAGGATATTTTCAAATTATAAGGCATATGAAAGCCCTCTTGGGGATCCTTAAATTAAGACTATTTTCTTCAGATTCAGAATAAAAATGAATAGGAATGATAACACTG
The DNA here is from genome assembly GCF_036850765.1 of Saccopteryx bilineata. Classification (NCBI taxonomy): domain Eukaryota; kingdom Metazoa; phylum Chordata; class Mammalia; order Chiroptera; family Emballonuridae; genus Saccopteryx; species Saccopteryx bilineata. Next base: position 204,524,765 of record NC_089492.1, read on the forward strand.
GGCACAGATGATAGGGCCCATGATAGCTGAATTAGGTTAGGAATAAAAGGAATATTCATATGATTTAGTGAAGGCCAGGAAGCCATTTTAAACTCATGTTCATGGCAGGTCAAATGATGCTGAATCAAAAGTGTTCCCTTAGAACCTTTCCAAAGTTTAACCTTCAAACTGCTCATACTGCTACTTCCTATCTTGACATCACCTGTTCTAGAAGCAAATCGCCTAGAAAAATGGTGCTACAAACAGAAAAAACAAGACTGTGGGTACAGCAGAAGAGCTCTGGTGCTCAAGTTGTCTGTCACAATATATATCATCTAATGAGGAGACTAGTTAATCTAGAAATGGATTGTTAACTGACTCTAGTATATATTCTTGGGATATGCTTGCTAAACAACTTTTGTGATTTAGAAATGCTTTAGTCAAACTACTTTGACTCTCAGACATATTTTACTTTAAAAAAATATAGGCTAACAAAAATAAAAATCTATTTTGCTTTTCAACAAATAACTAATATTTTAATGTTTTTATAAAAACAATTCTTTTCAGATACTCTGATTAACCTTTAAGTGACATAAAAAAACCATCAGTATTCTTTATTACCAATATTTTGTACAATTTAAGATATGTTTAGTATTTCAAGAAAAAAATTTAAAGAAAAAAAGGAGAATTTACCGTAACTCACCGAGTTTAGTTTGTCTTGGATTCTTTTAAAAAAATTAGGCCCAGAATTTTAGTTATCTAATTACCATTCCAGTCAAATAGGACATCTATGTGTGAATTCTAAATAAAATATAAAATATTTCAAACTAATAAACCTAAGACCCACTGATTGGACTGTATTTTTAGAATTGGTTTTACTAGGTTTAGATAAGGAAGACTTCAATGAAGCTAACTATATATTGAGTTCCACTGATTAAAAATGCAGTTATGCTTTTGTGGTAAATTTCTAGGCACAACACTATAAATATTGTACTATTCACAGGTACTTGCTGGAGAAGTGAAACACTTGTATTCTAATTATCAAAATTCTGACCTTTCAAAATTATAGCTTTTCAAAAACAATTTTTTGAAAATCAGCATTTGCTTTTAAACTGTTAAAATGTCAATTTCAAGTTTTAAAGATCCCTACAGATAAATCTTAAAGTTGTTCCTTTCAGTCTCAATTATTTTTTACTTTCAACTATATATTCAACACAGAACCAATTTCTAAATAAGCATCTAATGAAAAAGTTTCAACGTAAAATAAAACTAGGCAATCTAATATTGCTTGTATAGTCTTAATGTGATTTATCAATACTCAAAATTAAATTTCTATAATAGTGAAAAACTTTCAGTCTCTTCTTAATATTCAAAACCAGCAACTTCCCATGAGACTAGAAAGTTAGAAGAGAGGATCAAACAGATTTAAGCACTGCCCGACTTCTTCTAAAATGATGCACTCTTTTATCCTTGAAGTAGTCATCTTGATTAACAACAGAGTTTCTCAGTCTGTTCTCTGGATTAAACAGACAAGATACCACTGTCTGTATGCTTTGGTCCACAGATTTCTTTTGTGGGCCATTTCCAGAGGATGAAGCAGCTTCATGAACTGAGCATTCGCTTGTCAAAACTTCAGCTCCCATATCCACTTCATTGCAATGGTAGTTAACAGCTGTATAAACCGGAGGTATAACGTAATTCCTTTGTTCCCCAGTAGGCCATTGCGGTGGCATCTGATAATTATACACAGGCAGCTGATATCCAGTGATGACCTGAACTGGTGAATTTGGGTAAGTAGGATATGCCTGAACATATTGAGTTATAGGATTCATCATGGTTGGAGGCTGCATGTAAGTTTCAGGGTTTGGATTACTCCAGACACTCTGAAACTGTGGTGGAGGAGGAGGATTAAAGACCAGAGGACGTGGCTGCACGTGATAACCACATAAATTTTGTTTCCTGATTGCAGGGCCCAGTTTCAGCTTTTTCCCATGGAAATTTATCTGTGATTCTATTATCTTCTGCACATCCACATTATTATAAAATGAAACAAATCCATAGCCTTTGGACACACCAGTTCGATCCGTGATTATCTTCACTTCTTTTACGGAACCATATCTAGCAAAGAAACTTCTAATTTCGTTTTCATCCATCCTAACATCAATTCCACCAACAAAAACGGTGTTTGGCATGATTTTGCCTTCAGGTAAGACATAGCCTTGGCTGGTCGTAAATGATGAGGACTGGGTGCTGGCCTCTCTAGAGATGGTTGACTTTGGAGTTTCAGAATTTGCAGCAGACATGATGGCGGCAGCTAGCAGTTCCGCTGATGGGGCTCGAGGAGGAGCAGAGGCTGCTCTACTGGCACCCCTCTTGGGCCTGCTGTTCGGGTCTGTTCGTGCCCACCGCCCGGTCTCGAGCGGGCAATGGGAGAAAAGTCTGAGGACTCAGGAAAGTCAAAGATGGCAGCAGGCTGAGGAAGCCCAAGAACCGCCCTGCAAGGCTGAGGGACGCAGGCGGACTCTATGTCTTCTTGATTCAGTGTTCCCTTAGCCATTATGAAATGGCCATTTTTCTCTCTGAGTACTTTTATTGTCTTGTAGTCAGCATTATCAGATATGAGTATTGCTATGCCTGCTTTTTTTTGGATGTTATTTGCTTGGAGTATTGTTTTCCAGCCTTTCACTTTGAATTTATTTTTATCCTTGTTACTTAGATGAGTTTCCTGTAGGCAGCATACAGTTGGATTTTCCTTTTTAATCCATTCTGCTACTCTGTGTCTTTTTATTGGTGAGTTTAATTCGTTTACATTTAGTGTAATTATTGACACTTGTGAGTTCCCTATTGCCATTTTATAGATTGCTTTCTGTTAGTTTTGTGTCTTGTTTGATCCTTCTCTTTCGTTTTGTTATCTTTTGTTTTTATTTGGTTGTATTCCATACATCTTTCCTCTGTTACTATCTTTTTTATCACATGTGCTTCTGTGGTGGTTTTTTCAATGGTGGTTACCTTTAAGTAATGAAAAGGGTTCCTACCCTGTTCATTGTAGCGCACTATTTTGTGAGTACTTTTGCACTCCATCGTCCTTTGCTGCTGTTAATCTCCATCATCTCCCCCCTTTCTTTTTGTTGTTGTCACAGATTAAATTTGGTTTTAATGTGTTCTTCTTGGAGCTTTTACTTGTGGCTTTATTTTTTTTGTTCTTTGTATCTGATTGGAGAACCCCCTTTAGTAATTCCTGGAGTGGGGGTTTTCGGATGATAAATTCCCTCATCTTTTCTGTATCTGTGAATGTTTTTATTTCTCCCTCATATTTGAAGGATAGTTTTGATGGGTATAGTATTCATGGCTGAAAGTTCCTCCCTTTCAGGACTTTAAATATTGGGGTCCACTCTCTTCTAGTTTGTAGAGTTTCTGCTGAGAAATCTGATGATAATCTAATGGGCCTTCCATTATATGTTGTATTCTTCTTTTCCGTGGCTGCCTTGAGAATTTTTTCTTTGCCATTGGTTTGTGCCAATTTCATTATGATGTGCCTTGGAGTAGGTTTGTTGGGGTTAAGAAAACTTGGAGATCTGTTTGCTTCATGAATTTGAGGCTTTAGTTCTTTCCACAGGCTTGGGAAGTTCTCATCTATTATTTGTTTGAGTATGTTCTCCATTCCATTTTCTCTCTCTTCTCCCTCTGATATACCTATTATTCTTATGTTATTCTTTCTGATGGAGTCAGATAATTCTTGTAGGGCTATCTCATTTTTTTAAATTTTTGAGTCTCTTTCTTCTTCTCTCTGTTGTGCCTCAAGTTGCTTGTCTTCTATTTCACTAATCCTCTCTTCTATCTGGCCTGTTCTATTAGCTAAGCTTGTTACCTCATTTTTCAGCTCGTGAATTGAGTTTTTCATCTCTGTTTGATTCGTTTTTATAGTTTCAATTTCCTTGGACATATGTTCTTTGTGTTCATTGAGTTGTTTTCTGAGCTCCCTAAATTGCCTTTCTGTGTTTTCTTGTATATCTCTGAGTACTTTTAGGATTCCTATCTTGAATTCTCTGTCATTTAGCTTCAAGGTTTCCAATATATTAAATTTTTTCTCCATAGATTTTTCCTCATCTAGCTGTGTTACCTCTCTTTCTTTTGTATCCATGATATTCGATTTTCTCTTCCTTAATGGTATCTGAGGGTGGTTTTGTTGATAGTATTAATGAGATTTAATAAAGAATAAAAAGTTAAAAAAATAATAAATCGAAAAAAGTTGTTTTTTTAAATTAATAATGAAATAAAGAAAAATAAAATAAAATAATAATTTTAAAAAAAGGAAATTATTTCCCACCTCCTTTTTTCCTCTCCTCTCCTCTCCCCTCTTTCTTGAGAAAATTTTGTGGTGAACTGTGAATTATATTGTATTTAATAGAACAAACAATGCCTGTAATGGAGGGCCTGAATTGGGGAAAAGTAATAAAGGGGCAAGAAAAGAAAAAAATAAAATAAAATAAAATAAAAAATAAAAAAGGGGGGAGTATGGACCCACAAAAAGCAAATAATGAAAAAATTTGGATTAAGAATAAAATGATTTGTGTTTAGGTGTTGGTTGACTAAGAGTTATGATGAGAGGAATAAGAGGGAAACAGGAAAATGGGGGAACAAATTAAAAAATTACTATTGTATTTAGTGGAACAAGAGCTTGATAAAATGGAGAGCCAGGGATGGGAGCACTGCTAGTGAGTTAAAAAGGTGAAGTAAAAGCCCCCCAAAATGCCACAAACATAAGTTTGAGTCCCAGATAAGATAATTTGTTTGTTATTGAGGTTTGAATGAGAGGAGATGTAAAGGAGAAAGGAAGAAACTAATATAGAGGGAGAAAAGAAAGAGAGAGAGAGAGAAAAAAAGAGGGAACCACTAAAAGAAGAAAAAAGAAAAAAGAGGAGAGAGAGAGAGTTAATGGTTTTGGAGTGCAACCCTCATAGAGAGAAAGGAAAAGGAAAGAAAAGATAATGGGAGATGTAACACTTATGGGTAGTTTAATTCAAGGAGAGGAGAGAGTAAGACCGGTAGAGAGTTAAACGACCAAATTGGAGGACAAAAAAAAAAACAAAAAAAAAACAAGGATGAAGATAAGAGAAACAAACGAACAAATATAATAAAATGGGATAGGTTATAAAGTCTGCGGATTATTCTTGATTTTGAGAGGTTATCTTCTTGCTTTTTCTTTTCTCTCCCTCTTCCTGGTCGGTGACTCTGTACCCCGGGTTCTGCCCCTTTGGCACGCTCAGGTAGAGGATTGCAGTTGGTAAGTCTCTATGGCGATGTCATGTATTGTGCTTCAGTCTCGTTGGCAATTGAGGCTCATTAGCATTTATAGGCTCTGACAGTGAGAGAGTCCGTGTTCCTGGAGCCTCTTTCCTAGTCTTTCCTTCCTCAATTAGTAGCCTGATAATCCAGCTATGGGGTTGCTGCTGCCTATGCCTGGATAGTAAGAGGCTCAAAGAGCTGGCAACTCCCCACTCTATTCCCACTCAGTGCAGGGCTCTGGGTAAGGCTCAGTCAGTCAGAGCTGCTAGCATAATCAGGCGGGGCTTCCGCCCACTCAAAGACCTCTGGCTCTGCCACTCTGTCCAGTAACACGGGCAGGCACCCACTCCCGGGGTGCTTGGAGTAAACTCTCGCTCACTATCTGTGCGCGCAGACCAGGATGTCAGGCCGGAAGTCTCGCCCTCTGAGTGAAACCCCCCACCAGCACTGAAAAGTTCCAGCATTGGAATTGGCTCTCGCTCCGTCCCCGTGTGCGGCTTTTTCAAGGTGCTGGGGCGGCCTGAGATTCCACTTTCAGCCCACACAAAGGCCCCTGACTCTGCCCCTCTGTGGGATAACACAGGCTCCCACTCCTGAGGTGCTGGGAGGAGTCTCTTGCCCACTCTCCGTGTGCGCAGACCAGGATGTCAGGCTGGAAGTCTCGCCCTCTGAGTGAAACCCCCCACCCGCACTGAAAAGTTCCAGCATTGGAATTAGCTCTCACTCCCTTCCCATGCACAGCTCCCTCAGGGCACTGGGGCGGTCCGAGATTCTGCTTTTTCACCCACACAAAGGCCCCTGACTCTGCCCCTCTGTGGGATAATACGGGCAGGCACTGCCAAGGCACTCAGAGGAATCTCTTGCTCACTATCTGCATGCGCAGACCAGGATATCAGACCAGCGGCCTCACCCTCTGAGTGAAACCCCCGCCCGTATGGAAAAGTTCCAGCGTTGGAATTAGTTCTCGCTCCCTCCTCGTGTGCAGCTCTCCCAGGGCGCTGGGGCGGCCTGGAGGCTTTTGGTCCACACAAAGGCCTCTGACTCTGCCTTTCTGTGGGGTAACACGGGCGCACCCTCCCGGGGCTTTGGAAGGAATCTCTCACCCACTATCTGCACGCGCCAACCAGGAGGTCAGGTAAAATGGCTGCCCCGCTTGTCTTTCTTTGTCTGGGTTTGGCGCAAGTGTTAGCTGTATTGCCCGGGTTGTCACAGGAACAGTTTTTCCTCGGCTTGGCTCTTCGTGCCACAGCCTGGTTCGGCCGTTTGTGCCACAGCCTGGATCTATTCACCCCCTTTGCCTGCCTTAGTTTCTATATTCTCAGTTTCCAGTGAAAGCCGCCCTGTTTAGGTTAGTGAGGAAGGCGGAGCATTTCTTACTCCCTATTTTCTTCGGGGTTTGGTTATATATTTAGCCAATTTTTCGCTCGATCATACCTTTGGGTGTATTGCAAAACATCTGGAGGCTCCAAGAATAGGTTTTTCTGTTTCTAGTTGAAGATCTTGTTGAGTTTTGGGGGAGATTTATCGGTATCACTTCCTACCCCGCCATTACTCTGACATCATCTCTCCTGTTTTCTTAATAGGTAATTAATACATTGAGAATGAGAAATATGTATTACCTTGAGAATGAGAGTCATACATTATGCTTTAAAAATCCAGCAATTGGTGAAAATTGTTGGATTTCTAAAAATGTTTACTCTCTAAAGGTATTTGCTCCTTTGATTGTGGTAATGATAGGGAATATTTATTGTTTCAGGCCATTATAGGATTATCTCATTTAGTCATTACAAGAAGTACATGAATTAGTACAATTATTAATCTCATTAAAAAATAAATAACCAAGCTTGAAAATGTAAAGGGCATGTCAGGGTGGAGCTGAGTCTGACACAGACTGTTGGAGTCCAGAGCTCAGAGCTTTCTTGCCTAATTTCTTGTGTATATAAAGTCACTAAGATCAATTCTCCCTATGAAGGTTGCTCAATCCAGATTTATAATCATCATTCTTTAGATTTCTCCAAGACACAGTTGGGTGTGAAGGCAGGACAAAGTGTTACTAATCTGGTGGATTGTATTCACCATGACAGGCTCAGAGGACTATTTGAACCCAGACCCACACAAATGAACAAACCAATGTGTCAGCGTTTGTCTGGAAGTACATTCCTGCTTCCTAAAAATAGCTCAAGTTCAAGAAAAGTTAATGTATTTGTCAATTGGAACTTGAAGTCTCGTGGAAAGAAAAAATAACAATAACCTGCAAACAGCATCTGAACCTTGGCCTCAAAATTTTAGAAAATAAACACACACACCATACCCCACACATACACGTTTTGTCATGTGACAGTGGTTGTGAAGTAAATATATCCCACTGCACTGATCTTACATCTTGTCGCATTAATGTTTCAGAGCACTCAATATAAATATTAAAACTAATAGCTTCACTCTTCAGCTATTACTCTCCATCCCATGAAATCATCATAAAACTTTCAAAGCCTTTTAGAACATTTACACACTTGAATCTGATGGTGGGGAAAGGAGATTCACACAACGCAGCCCACAGCTTAAATAATAGTGAAGAGCTGTTTATGCTTTATTTATTCATCATTTCAAGTACAGTTTCCGTTTTGATGGAGGGAGAAAAATAATCAAAGTATAGCTGTCAAGGGAGAAGGCTGAAGTATTGCTTTTCTATACTGAGGACTTGCAAAAAAAAGAAGTCCATGAGAATCTCAGTCCAAGGTCAATCAATGCTAAGACTGTGGGTACGTAAACAGCTAATGGATTGTAAAGACACATACCAGTGTTATAAATTTTTAAAGAGTAGCTCTTCAGCACAGAACCCCATAAATCAATGATGACTTATTGGCTGGATCAATTATGCAAACTTTTAAAACATTTAATGACAGGTAATAAACAGGCCTCTGGAGGACACCAGTCAACAACAGTGTTTTTGTGGTTGTAGTTAGGTGAATTGGGCAGAGATAGTCATGCCTAAGAAGTAATGAAAAGTTAAATCTAAGAATATGCTTAAAGTTAAAGAGAATAATTACTTTAGTCTTCATACATATCTTAAATAACTAGGAAAATGGATTGCCTCCTGATGTATTCATATGTAGTCCAGATCGGTTTTAGACTGGGTACGCAGTTCTCAGGGAGTTTCTATTTCTAAGCATGTGTTTGGAGGTTTTCTGGCAAAGTGATCTGAGCAGAAAGGAGAAAGACAATTTTTGAAAGGAGAAAAATTATAGCATGGGTGATGCCACAAACAGGTTCTTATAATTATTTATTTTGAAGTTAACTTTAAAAATCCATTGGAGGAACAGACAGACAGGCAGAGATGGAATAATGCTGCGAGACTCTGCTCCATCCAGAAGCAAGAGACAGAAATCTGTGGGTTGACTAATCCCACAGAAAGTCTTGCATCATCACTTGTGGCATTACAGTGCTTTAATCACAAATTAAAATAGTGACCTAGTGAAAGATGAAGGACTTTAGGGGAATGATTTCTGAGCGTAATAGTCCTTTAGAGTTTAAACATTGATTTTTCTTATTGTATAATTTCAGATAAGTCTTTAGATTATGAGAAAGACAAAAGTTAAACATGCCATTCAATCCTAAGCATGGTTCTTTAACTCTAAGCCGCTGACATCGAAGCTGTATTTCTGTGTTAACATAGTTAAAGAATGCTCAGATCAGATAAAGCCTTCTGACTAAATTTGAAAGTACTAAAAATTCTGATAGTCCTGTACAGCTTTCACTCATTTTACTGCTCAGCAAGAGGATTATAAAAATAAGAAAAGTATGAAGTAAGTAGGTTGTAAAGTGCCCAAGTTCAGGTGTCTTTGGCCTGGGATTGTTTTCTGGGCCATTAGGATTGTTGCTGGGTTTTCAAAATGCTTTCAGTTAAGTGGAAAGAAAGAAAATGTCTTAAACACATTACTGATTTTGCAATATTTCATTTTCACTACCAGACTCACATAAAAGGCTTGAATATTTTGTTTTTGTGTGTTTGGTAGAGGTAAACTTTCCTGGTAACGAAAGTCAAAAAAATTTTAACACAGTTTCTACCCCAAACCTGGGATATGTATTGACTGTCATATTCATAGTCACTGCTAAGTAAAATGAGTTAAATACTCTAGTATCTAGATCCTTTGTTAAAATATAAAAATCTTACTTTGGGTTGATAAATGAAAAAGAGCTCAGGGTTAAGAGGTCAAAAGATTTGTGAGCTCAAGTTTGGGATCTGACATGAACAGGCTGTTTAACTTTAGGCAAGTCTCTTAACATCTCATCTGTAAAATGGGTAGCATAATTTCTGCCTTGACAAAAACACCTAGCAGGTAAATGCTCAGTAATGACATTGTATTATCTGCCAAATATGAAATATCCCTGGGAACAATAATTATAAAATTACATCAGGGCAAAGATTGTTGCTAAATTCAAGGAAATAAAGATCCTTCCACCAAAAGAAGTTGCTTTTTGAAATACTAATAGCTCTTAACACCAAGGTATTTATTATGCATCAGATGTTTTACCTGCACTAGCTCATCCAAGTTTGTCAACTCTTTGATACGGCACTATTATTAGCACTATTATTACTAGTTTACAGATGAGGTAATTGTATCCCAGGGAAAATAAATGGCAGGAGGAGTAAAATGGCAGGATTGGTATTCAAAAGTAGATCAGACTGTATTTGTTCAGAGTCTACTGTGCCACAATGCTGAGCTTATAATTGGCTTTAGTAAAAACAGTGGACAGAAAATACTATACCAGAAATTTTTCTCATTGATACACATGGCTCTTATAAAAATAAAAAAGGACAAATTTCACTAGAAGGGGTTTCACCCAATTGTCTGGGAAGGCAAATAAGGCTTGCAATAGTGGTCATGGGGCTGAATTTATCCTAAGTTTAAAGAAACAAGAGGCAACGGTGGGCAGCTTAGTGCACAGTCTAGTGCCTATGACTTACCAAGTAATTCTATCAGACAGCAGTCGCACTTTGAGTAGTAAGTGGTCTGTTTCTCTGACCCAGGGGTCTTGTGTCTTCTGTCAGTTTATTTATGTAAAACTATGGCAGCCTTACTTGTTAGCTCCCAAGAAGGGTAAAATCTTAGATCGTTCACAGTTTTTGACTTAACACTGAGGAGGAGTGGTCATAACTGTCATACCTCCACATGGAAGAAAACATCAGAAGTGTCCCCTGGTATATAAGTTCTCAGAATTTCCTAACAGAATGAGGGGTGGGGAGTGGGATGGTGGAGACAAAACTTTCAGACTATCTTATATTTCAGACTATCTTATATATTCTCATAAAGGTAATAACTTGAGAGATAGATACAGATCAAATAAAATGTCATTTCCCATATATCAGAAGGGTCAATATGAAAATATTGAACATAGCAAGTGATGACAGAAGATGGGGTAGTTGGGACTATACACTACTGGTGGGACTGTAAATTGGAGTGACTTATAATTCAGTGGACAATTTGATGCTATTAATAGAGGTGAAGAGACTAACTCAGTGTTCTAGAAATTCTACTTGTAGGTGTATACAACAGAAAACTTGCCACAATTTATATATTTAAGAATATTCATTGCAGCCTTGTTTATAAAAGTGAAACATTTTAAAATCTTAATATTCATAAAGAGGAGAATAAATAAATTGCAGTAAATCCATAATATCCAGGAGCTTAAGTTGAATAAATAACAAAGGGCATATGTCAATATGGATAAATCTCAAACACATAATATTAAACTAATAAAAGTTGGTTGGTGACACATGCTTAGAATATGATGCCATTTGTATATTTTTAGGATACCAACAGCAGTGTATATTCTAGGGATACATTCATATGTAGGAAGGGTATAAAAACATGCACAGGATAAATTAGATGGTGTGGAGAAGGAAGGAAATGAAATAAGAAAGGGTACACAGAGATTCTTTTTTTTTTTTTTTTTGGTTTTATTTTTTTTAATTTTTTTTATTTTTAATAAATTTTTATTAATGGTAATGGGATGACATTAATAAATCAGGGTACATATATTCAAAGAAAACATGTCTAGGTTATTTTGTCATTAAATTATGTAGCGTACCCCTCGCCCAAAGTCAGATTGTCCTCCGCCACCCTCTATCTAGTTCTCTGTGCCCCTCCCCCTCCCCCTAACTCTATCCCTCCCTCCCTCCCATGTCCTCCCTCCCCCCACCCCTGGTAACCACCACACTCTTGTCCATGTCTCTTAGTCTCATTTTTATGTTCCACCAATGTATGGAATCATGTAGTTCTTGTTATTTTCTGATTTACTTATTTCACTCCTTATAATGTTATCAAGATCCCACCATTTTGCTGTAAATGATCTGATGTCATCATTTCTTATGGCTGAGTAGTATTCCATAGTGTATATGTGCCACATCTTCTTTATCCAGTCTTCTATTGAAGGGTTTTTTGGTTGTTTCCATGTCTTGGCCACTGTGAACAGTGCTGCAATGAACATGGGGCTACATGTGTCTTCACGTATCAATGTTTCTGAGGTTTTGGGGTATATACCCAGTAGAGGGATTGCTGGGTCATAAGGTAGTTCTATTTTCAGTTTTTTGAGGAACCACCATACTTTCCTCCATAATGGTTGTACTACTTTATAGTCCCACCAACAGTGAATGAGGGTTCCTTTTTCTCCACAGCCTCTCCAACATTTGCTATTACCCATCTTGTTGATAATAGCTAATCTAACAGGGGTGAGGTGGTATCTCATTGTAGTTTTGATTTGCATTTCTCTAATAACTAATGTAGCTGAGCATCTTTTCATATATCTGTTGGCCATTTGTATCTCTTCCTGGGAGAAGTGTCTGTTCATGTCCTCTTCCCATTTTTTTATGGGATTGTTTGTTTGTTTGTTGTTGAGTTTTATGAGTTCTTTGTAAATTTTGGATATTAGGCCCTTATCTGAGCTGTTGTTTGAAAATATCATTTCCCATTTAGTTGGCTGTCTGTTTATTTTGTTATCAGTTTCTCTTGCTGAGCAAAAACTTTTTATTCTGATGTAGTCCCATTCATTTATCTTTGCCTTCACTTCTCTTGCCATTGGAGTCAAGTTCATAAAATGTTCTTTAAAACCCAGGTCCATGATTTTAGTACCTATGTCTTCTTCTATATACTTTATTGTTTCAGGTCTTATATTTAGGTCTTTGATCCATTTTGAATTAATTTTAGTACACGGGGACAGGCTGTAGTCGAGTTTCATTCTTTTGCATGTGGCTTTCCAGGTTTCCCAACACCATTTGTTGAAGAGGCTTTCTTTTCTCCATTGTATGTTGTTGGCCCCTTTATCAAAGATTATTTGACCATATATATGTGGTTTTATTTCTGGGCTTTCTATTCTGTTCCATTGGTCTGAGTGTCTATTTTTCTGCCAATACCATGCTGTTTTGATTATTGTGGCCCTATAATATAGTTTAAAGTCAGGTATTGTAATGCCCCCAGCTTCATTCTTTTTTCTTAGGATTGTTTTGGCTATTCGGGGTTTTTTATAGTTCCATATAAATCTGATGAATTTTTGTTCCATTTCTTTAAAAAATCTCATAGGGATTTTGATGGGAATTGCATTAAATTTGTATATTGCTTTGGGTAATATGGCCATTTTGATTATATTTATTCTTCCTATCCAAGAACAAGGAATATTTTTCCATCTCATTGTGTCTTTTTCTATTTCTCTTAGCAATGCCTTGTAGTTTTCTTTATATAGGTCCTTTACATTCTTTGTTATGTTTATTCCTAGGTATTTTATTTTTTTTGTTGCAATCGTGAAGGGGATTATTTTTTTGAGTTCGTTTTCTAATATTTCATTGTTGGCATATAGAAAGGCTATGGACTTTTGTATGTTAATTTTGTATCCTGCGACCTTACTGTATTGGTTTATTGTTTCTAATAATCTTTTTGTGGAGTCCTTCGGGTTTTCGATGTATAGGATCATATCATCAGGAAAAAGCGATACCTTTACTTCTTCTTTTCCGATATGGATGCCTTTTATTTCTTTGTGTTGTCTGATTGCTCTGGCCAGAACTTCTAGCACCACGTTAAATAAGAGTGGAGAGAGTGGACAACCCTGTCTTGTTCCTGATTTAAGGTAGAAAGTCCTCAGTTTTATGCTGTTTAATATGATGTTGGCTGATGGTTTATCATATATGGCCTTTATCATGTTGAGATATTTTCCTTCTATACCCATTTTGTTGAGAGTCTTAAACATAAAATTGTGTTGTATTTTATCGAAAGCATTTTCTGCATCTATTGATAAGATCATGTGGTTTTTGTTCTTTGTTTTGTTGATATGGTGTATTACGTTAACCGTTTTTCGTATGTTGAACCATCCTTGAGATTCTGGGATGAATCCCACTTGATCATGATGTATTATTTTTTAAATATGTTGTTGTATTCGGTTTGCCAGTATTTTGTTTAATATTTTAGCATCTGTATTCATTAGAGATATTGGTCTGTAGTTTTCTTTCTTTGTGCCATCCTTGCCAGGTTTTGATATGAGGGTTATGTTGGCCTCATAAAATGTGTTTGGAAGTATTGCTTCTTCTTCAATTTTTTGGAAGACTTTGAGTAGAATAGGAACCAAGTCTTCTTTGAATGTTTGATAGAATTCACTAGTATAACCGTCTGGGCCTGGACTTTTATTTTTGGGGAGGTTTTTAATAGTTTTTTCTATTTCCTCCCTGCTGATTGGTCTGTTTAGGCTTTCTGCTTCTTCATTACTCAGTCTAGGAAGGTTGTATTGTTCTAGGAATTTATCCATTTCTTCTAGATTGTTGTATTTGATGGCATATAATTTTTCATAGTATTCTACAATAATTCTTTGTATATCTATGATGTCTGTGGTGATCTCTCCTCTTTCATTTTGGATTTTATTTATTTGAGTCCTGTGCCTTTTTTCCTTGGTGAGTCTTGCCAAGGGTTTGTCAATTTTGTTGATCTTTTCAAAGAACCAGCTCCTTGTTTTATTGATTTTTTCTATAGTTTTTCTGTTCTCTATTTCATTTATTTCTGCTCTGATTTTTATTATCTCCTTTCTTCGGCTGGTTTTGGGTTGTCTTTGTTCTTCTTTTTCTAGTTCCTTAAGGTGTGAAGTTAAGTGGTTTACTTCGGCTCTCTCTTGTTTGTTCATATAGGCCTGAAGTGATATGAACTTTCCTCTTATTACTGCTTTTGCTGCATCCCAGAGATTCTGATATGTCGTATTTTCATTTTCATTTGTCTGTATATATCTTTTGATCTCTGCACTTATTTCTTCTTTGACCTATTCATTTTTTAGAAGTATGTTGTTTAGTTTCCACATTTTTGTGGGTTTTCCCCCCTCTTTTTTGCAGTTGAATTCTAGTTTCAAGGCTTTATGATCAGAAAATATGCTTGGTACAATTTCAATTTTTCTAAATTTGCTGATATTGTCTTTGTCGCCCAACATATGGTCAATTCTTGAGAATGTTCCATGTACACTAGAGAAAAATGTATACTCTGTCGCTTTGGGATGAAGTGTCCTGTAGATGTCTATCATATCCAGGTGTTCTAGTATTTCGTTTAAGGCCACTATATCTTTATTGATTCTCTGTTTGGATGACTGATCTAGAGCCGTTAGCGGTGTATTGAGGTCTCCAAGTATGATTGTATTTTTGTTAGTTTTTGTTTTAAGGTCAATAAGTAGCTGTCTTATATATTTTGGTGCTCCTTGGTTTGGTGCATATATATTAAGGATTGTTATGTCTTCTTGATTCAACTTCCCCTTAATCATTATGAAATGACCATTTTTGTCTCTGAGTACTTTTTCTGTCTTGTAGTCAGCATTATTAGATATGAGTATTGCTACACCTGCTTTTTTTTGGGTGTTGTTTGCTTGGAGTATTGTTTTCCAGCCTTTCACTTTGAATTTGTTTTTATCCTTGTTGCTTAGATGTGTTTCTTGTAGGCAGCATATAGTTGGATTTTCTTTTTTAATCCATTCTGCTACTCTGTGTCTTTTTATTGGTAAGTTTAATCCATTTATATTTAGTGTAATTATTGACACTTGTGGGTTCCCTACTGCCATTTTATAAATTGCTTTCTGTTAGTTTTGTATCTAGTTTGATTCTTCTCTTTTGTTTTTCTATCATTTGTTTTTGTTTGTTTGTGTTCCATACTTCTTTCCTCTGTTGCTACCTTTTTTAAGTCAAGTGTTTTTGTGGTGGTTTTTTCAAGGGTGGTTACCATTAAGTAATGAAAAGGGTACCTACCAAATTCATTGTAGTACCCTATCTTATAAGTATTTCTGCACTTCATCGTCCTTTGCTACTGTTAATCTCCATCCTCTCCCCCTTTTTTCCCTTTGTTGTCACAGTTTAAGTTTGGTTTTATTGTGTTCTTGGTGGAGCTGTTACTTGTGGTGTTGTTTTCTTTTGTTCTTTGAATCTGGTTGGAAAACCCCCTTTAGTATTTCCTGGAGTGGGGGCTTTCTGTTGATAAATTCTCTCATCTTTTCTGTATTTGTGAATGTTTTTATATCTCCTTCATACTTGAAGGATAGCTTTGATGGGTATAGTATTCTTGGCTGAAAGTTCCTCTCTTTCAGGGCTTTAAATATTGGGGTCCACTCTCTTCTAGCTTGTAGAGTTTCTGCTGAGAAATCTGATGATAATCTAATAGGCCTTCCTTTATATGTTGTACTCTTCTTTTCCCTGGCTGCCTTGAGAATTTTTTCTTTGTCATTGGTTTGTGTCATCTTTATTATGATGTGCCTTGGAGTGGGTTTGTTGGGGTTAAGAAAACTCGGGGTTCTGTTTGCTTCTTGAATTTGAGGCTTTAGTTCTTTCCACAGGCTTGGGAAGTTCTCGTGTATTATTTGTTTGAGTATATTCTCCATTCCATTTTCTTTCTCTTCTCCCTCTGATATACCTATTATTCTTATGTTATTCTTTCTGATGGAGTCAGACAATTCCTGTAGGGCTTTCTCGTTTTTTATTATTTTTGAGTCTCTTTCTTCTTCTCTCTGTTGTGCCTCAAGTTGTTTGTCTTCTATTTCACTAATCGTATCCTCAATCTGGGCTGTTCTGTTAGCTAAGCTTGTTACCTCGTTTTTCAGCTCGTGAATTGAGTTTTTCATTTCTGTTTGATTTGTTTTAATAGTTTCAATTTCCTTGGTAATATATTCTTTGTGTTCATTGAGTTGTTTTCTGATCTCCCTATATTGCCTTTCTGTGTTTTCTTGTATATCTCTGAGTATTTTTAAGATTTCTATTTTAAATTCTCTGTCATTTAGCTCCAAGGCTTCCAATATGTTAAGTCTTTTCTCCATAGATTTTTCCACATCTATTTGTGTTACCTCTCTTTCTTTTGTATCCATAATATTCGATTTCCTCTTTCTTATTGGCATCTGAGGGTGGTCTTGTTGATACCACTAATTAGAATTAATAAAGAGTAAAAAGAAAAAAAAAAAAGGTAAAACACCCCACAAAAAAAAAACAGTAATAATTTATTATTTCCCCCTTTTTTTTTCTTCTCTTTCCCTCCTCTCCCCTCCTCCGGGAAGTATCGTGCCTATAATGGAGGGCCTGATTTGGGGTGAAGAGGTCAAGGGGCAAAAAAAGGGAGTAGGGACCTACTAAATGCAAAAAAAAAAAAAGGAAGAAAATTTTAGACAAGCATAAGATGATTTGCTTGTAAGTGATGGTCAACTAAGAGATATAATGAGAGGGATAAGAGGGAACCAGAAAAAAGGACAAAAAAAAGAATAATAAAGAAGATAAAAATAAAAATAATAAGTAAAAATCTGTTGTATTAAGTGGAGCAAAGACTAAATACAATGGAGACCTTGGGTTGGGAGGACCCAAAATGCGACAAAAATAAACAAAGAAGAAAAAAACAAAAACAAAAGCAAAAAAGAAAAATAAAGCCAAAAAAAAGCCTTGAGTCCCAAATTAACTAATTTGTTCGTGATGGAGCATTAAATGGGAGGAAAGTAAAATGAGAAAAGAAAAAACGAATAGAAAGGAAAAAATAAGAAAAAGAGAAAAACGAAGGAAGAAATAAAAAAGGAAGAGAAAAAAACAAAATAGAGCAAATCAAAAAAAAAACAAAAGAGGAGAGAGTGAGAGTTAAGTGTTTTGGAGTATAACCTTAAAGGAAGGTGAGGATGAAGAAGAGAAATAAAATGTAACACTTATGGGTAGTGTAGTTCAAGAAAAGGGAAGCATAAGATGGGCAGAGAATAGAAGGACCGAGGTGGAGGAAATAAAGGCAATAAGATAGAAGAAACAAACAACAACAACAAAAAAATTAGTGGAACAAGTTGTAAAGTCTGTGGATTTTTCTTGATTTTGAGAGGTTAACTTCTTCCTTTTTCTTTTCTCTCCCTCTTCCTGGTCGGTGACTCTGTACCCCAGGCTCTGCCCCTGTGTCACACTTAGGTAGGGATTTGCAGTTGATGGGATTCTATGGCAATGTCATATAATTGGCTTTAGTCTTGCTGGTAGTCAAGGCTTGTTGGTGTTTGCAGGGTCCAACGATGAGAGAGTTTGCTTTCCTAGATTCTCTCTCCTAGTACCCCCTTCCTGAATTAGCAGCCTGGTGATCCAGCTATAAGGCTGCAACTGCTTCTGCCTGGGGAGTAAGAGGCTCAAAGAGCTGGGAAATCCCCACTCTATCCCCACTCAGTGCAAGGCTTTGGGAAAGGCTCTGGCAGTCAGGGCCTCCAGTGTAATCAGGCGGGGGTGGGAGTCAATTGTTGTCAAGGTGACTGTTCAGCGCCTAGCATTCAGTTGGACCTCTCAACCCAGGCTTTCCACACTTTGTAGCCTGTTTTGGCTGGGAAGAAGAGGCACTAGTCTCTGCTTGCGACTAGTGTAGTATAGATCTTATTATCTGCCAAGTCCCTCTTGTTAGCATTTATCCCTGAATATGGAGGCTCTATCAATCAGAAGTTGCCCCCGCCCCTTTAGCGAGAGGCACTAAAAAATATCACGCCTCTTGTCTTGGGTCGCTGAACTGAGAGAGATCTTATCAATTAGAACCGAGGGTGCGCAGATTTCATGGGTTAAGCTAATTTCAGTGATTGGGTCGCAGCTGTGCTCCCGAAGGTATTTTAGGCTGCCTGCGCGCGCCCCTCCCCCAACGCTTGATTGTTAGCTTGAATGGCTGGGTGAGGTGCCCCGCCCACGGAGAGAATCTCCCAAGTAGAAGACCACCCTGGTGCCTCTCCCGCTCGCCCTGCCGCTGGCGGCTGGATCACACCAGGCGCAGGATAATGGGGCACCCTGGGTGTGCGGGCCAGTAGTGCGCTCTGGGTGTGTGGAATGCCCAGGGCACTCGCACGAATGGGGTGCTCCGTGCACCGGTGGCTGGCGACTCTCACTCGCAGTGCGCAGGCTGCTGGGAACGTTAGCGGTGCTCGCTCTGCAACCGGACTGGGTGCGGGCCGGCGGCTGCTCGCTGCTCCCGAGTGTGGGCGGTGCTCACTCTGCAACTGTACCGGGTGCGCGCCAGCGGCTGCTCGCCGCTCCGGAGTGTGGGCGGTGCTCGCTCTGCAACCGGACCGGGCACGCCGGTGGCTGCTCGCGGCTCCCGAGTGTGGGCTGACTCACCACAGGCGCACTCCCTCGCGGCTTGAATGAATGCTCACTGCGGTAGCTTCCTCCACACCCTCGTCTCTCAGATTCAAGTGATAACAGTCCTTTCGCTTTCAGTTTGTGTGGAACTCCGGAATGCTCCGAGGATAAATTTTTCTGTTTCTAGTTGATAAATTTGTTGTGATTTAGGGGAGATCTGTCGGACGCGCTGCTCACGGCACCATTTCCGTGACGTCCCACAGAGATTCTTAAATTGTAGATGTGATGGGTTATTTTTTTAAGCCTGTTGGCAAGTACTGAAGAATTTGTTACATTTCCTTCTATATCTTTTGTGTCTGAAATATTTCATAAAAGTAACTTTTAGAGAGTATTTATTATTAATATTGGAAAAGAACAAATAAGTTTGGGGAAAACATACTAGAATAACTCAGTTAATGGTACAATGATTCCTACCTTAGAAGATTTGGAATTTTTATAATGTCAGAATGGATCTATCTGATCAGTTGATGGATGATCTGAAATCATCAGTCATTGTTATAGTATTGGATGCTATTCTAGAAAACTCCTATAATCTGCTTGTTTTTTGAGTCATTTGTGAAGTTTTAAATTTATTAGACAATATATCATTAACTTATAATAATATATTAATCAATAATGTAATTATTAACAGCCCTGGCTATAAAGTTTGGTTGGTTAAAGAATTGTCCTGAAGTACAGAGTCTGCCATTTTGATCCCTGTTCAGGGCACATGGAGGAATAGACCGATGTTCTCTCTCTCTTCCCTTTCCTCTCTCTCTCAAATCAATACAAAGTTAAAATTAAAATATAATTGATTAATAATAACATAATTGATTAACAATGAATAATTATAAAGTTAATTAACTATACTTGATCTTAGCCGAAAGGCCGAGAAGTGATAAAAGTTAATTGACTAAGTTCTATTATTAATGATATTTAAGCCAGAAACAATGCCCCAGAGCTTACCTTCACAACAAATGGACCCACACACCTACACTAAAGATCAACTGTGTCTTTGAAGAGGGAAGAGTATTCAAATTATTATTCTTTTATAATTATCAAATGATAGTTTTAAAATTCTGGTTTCTCATGAACAGCTTTGAATTTCTTTAAAATGGATACTTAAATGAAAATTGAGGGGGTGGGTCTAGATGGAGGGGACAAGGGGGGCAATGGGACAGAAAGAGACTGCTGGGGTGGAGGGCGCATGATGTGGTGTGCAGATGCTGTTATATTGACTTGTATGCTTGAAACCTGAATGGTTTTGCAAACCAATGTCATCCCAATAAATTCAAATTTAAGAAAAAAGAAAAGAAAATAATGGTTCACTCCTGAGAGAAATGTCCCCAAATACCTAATTAAGTTTTTTTTCTGAATTTCTGAGACTGAAATTTGGTGGCCTCAATATCTCCATCTGAAGGGTAATTTAAGAATTATCTTTTGAATTATGATGTAGATTTCTTCTTATGTCAGGGTCATTCTTTAGAGAATAACTTAGATAATTATGTAATTTGGTGCGGTCCACTTTTAGACTGACATATATTCTTATTTTAAATCACAGGCAAGACCTTGTGATCATTTCTAAGATATGTATTGAGATTTAGTGACATGTCATTACTATTTGTCAGATATATTTAATCCTTTATACTTTAACTTTTACCTCCTCTCTGACACTTCAAAATATATTTCATGACCCACAGATAATGGTACCAGTGTCCCCTTACCTGACCTTATTAATAACACTAATAAATTATCATTAAACAGGTATAATCTGGTTCTGGTAGAGAGACAAAGAGAAGATTTTTGCTTCTAGTGTTTGCCCAATTTCACAATTAAAAAATCAGAGAAAGGGGCTAGGAAGACTGAACTGTAGAAGCTACAAAGTGAGCCCTCTGCAACTGCTTCTAGCTCTGTGTAGAGGGGAGTGTCTACATTCTTCCAGGTTTCACCAGTGGAACAACACCAGTTCAGAAGAACATGTGCTACTTAAAATTGAAGTAGTTAAGCCACCACCTTTCTGGGAATACTCTGACTTCCAAAATATTGACCATTTATGATAAAGACAGTCATTCGTGTTACAAGACCAACTAAGTATACCAATGAATACTTGGTAGACAGTACAATTTATAAAACATAACTGAACTAAAAATGTCTACCAAAACTCTTTTTTGAAAATACTCACAGATTTTTAAAGTTGAGAAGTGTGCTAGAGATCAATCCCTTCTCTCCTGTTTTACAGTAGAGGAAAGGGAGGCTCAGAAAAGTTGTATTACCTGCCCAAAACCATGGCGCCAGTTAATAGGAGAGTGAAGACTGAAACTGGAGTGTTTGCACAAATGGTACTTCCTCTATCACATTCAATTCTGAGACTAATAATATAGTTTACTTATCAGTGGTATTATTACAGTTCTGGAAGTGATTTTACAGCACAATAAAGAAAAGAAGATACAGTGAACACAGAAAGAGCTAAAAAGTTAGTATGATTAAATGGTTGAGATAGGATATATGTTAAGTGAGTTTTAAAGATGAAGGGAGTTACTTTGGAGAAGAAAAGAGAGAAGAGAAAAAGAAAGAGTTTTTATAAGAATGTTCTACTTGTTCTTATTTTCTATGAAAGAAAGACTTATTCCACAGAAAAATTAGCACAAAAGATTTTATTTGAATGTAAAGAAATTTTGGATAATATTTTAAACACTGTTAAAGATTTTAACAAATGTCTTGGTCTTTAAGGGTTTTGAAATTCTAAGGGAAACAAATTCTCAGTGTATGATCCAGTTAGATCCATTAGTTGACTAATTTGGCTCTTCAGTTTCTGAAATTCAAGATTTAATATTGCTCTAATTTTATTAGTGGTAAAGAGAAACTAAGTGACTTTGCTAGAGAGAAAGAGCTCATATAAGAGATCTTATTAGACATAAGGATAAGTCAAGTTTCCCCGACCAGCCCACACCTTAGCCATGTCTCCAGAGTGTAAGGGGCGTGTGGACTGACTCAGCCAGGCCCTTCCTCAAGTAACAGGAACGCAAGTGACATTGGATGGGAAGGTCTCTGAGTCATCACGAGTGGTACCAGTTTTGATAAGTATTTTATATTTTGTAGAGTTAAATTCAATAAACATTCATTGAGGACCTAATGCAGCCAAAATCAGAGCCAGGTGCTAAGGATATGCTTTAAAACAAGACAGATAGTCCTCAGCATTTCAGAGATCCAGTCTAGTGAAACAGACAGGCATTAAGCAAATAATCTCAAATGTGCTGACTATCATTAAAGGGGACCCAGATGCGGAGGAAAGCCTAGGCAAAGCCACTGTGGCTTTCATTTTAGCCTGGATAAGGCTATTTCTGTCTCATGGGAGAGCAACATTTTAAGTCCATTGCTTCTTGGGAAATATCTATTCATTTGCTTTTATAAGTAAGTACATAAGAAAACATATTTTATTGGCCTAATCTTTTGTATCAATCTAAAGGAAAACTATAAATGTCTGAAGGACAGTTGAAATTTATGGAGTGGTTAATTTTATATACTTAACTATAGAAACCTTTATACACTTACTATATTGTATAAGGATGGGGACGAAGGCATTACATTCCTTCATTTTGTCATCATGATCAATTCTAAACCTAGTTGAAACACTTGTTTAACTAGATACAATGGGTGGTTTAGTCATGTCATGGCTCGTGCTCTACCTGAGTCTCCCTGAAGGGCAGAGAGTGTGACGCAGACTTCCATGCAGGTAGTTTCTTTAGGGAAGTAGAGCCAGAGACAAAAGTGGGGAACTGAGAAGAGTGAAACATGGAAGGAAGGCCTGTCTGGGGTGTTATTGAGCTGTTACCACTGTGGGAAACTGGAGCTCCTTCCTCTTGAGGGCAGCCTAAGAATCCTTGCGAGTGCGCCCCACAGTTCTCAGCGAGCCGCAGTCGTTCACCAGTCCCCACACCACTCTCTGGTCAAGAGTTGCCTCAGGGAGTAGCGACCTCTCCAGCATGCCCCAAAACGGTTGACAGGGCTCCAGCAAGTGTCCAAGTCTCCTGTGGCAGAGACATCCAGGCAGAAAGCAAAAATACATGTTCTGTTTGAGACAAGCTCATGTCAGGCTCTACCTGACTGTGGCATGTTCAGAACGAGGGAGAGAGATGGGAAGTCAGACATCCCTTACAATAGTCCCTTCTTTTCCATGGCTGAAGGGTGGGTGTCACCTCATATATAACAAAACACAATTCACTTGAAAGTGCAGAATTTGGCAGAGATCTCATCTGAAGCTTTTTTTTGACACAATTCTGTGAGTTCAGGATACAAATTGGACCCAAGGATGTTGCTTAGGAATTTAATAAGTATTTGTCAGCCAGAGCTTTAGAGAATGAGGAAGGAATACCTTCACAATGCTGATATCTGTGGAGTGAGGTAACACCAAGATTTTTTTCACCTATCTGTTAAACTGATGTTCTCAAGCCTTTCCTGTGTGCCACGCTGTGCCCGGTCCTGGGAATAGAGGTTGAGTAAGCCTGGTTCCGTGCTTCAAAGAGGGCTCAGTCAGTGGTGAAGAAAAGTAAACTCATAAGTAACAATAAAAAGGTAAATTCTGAGTCATATCATAGATTTGAAGTGAGTGAGAAAAGCACAACCAGCTCCTCCTGGGGTGTTGGGAAGAAGTCACTGTGGAGTGGCTTGGGGGGCTGGGATTAATGTCACATTTTACCGTAACCACATGCTTTTGTTCCCCTTATATATAGCCATAACTTGTTGAAGATATACAGAAACATAAAAATTAATATCCTAATGATTTGTGTTATGATGTGGTGCTAATTTATGTGAAGTCAGTCTTGTCTTCAGACAGTTCACATTTCAATTTTCTGAACAGAATGCAAAGATTCCACCAAGCATCTTCTTAGTTGTTGAGAACTTCATAAACTCCTCTTTGTAATTGACTTGCTTTCAGACAATAATTGTTAACTGATAAATAGGAGAAGTGTCAGGTGTGGAATCAGTGGTGAGAGAAGATATTTTCTCTGTGGCACTTACAAAGAATCGCCGATAAGACCTCTGATCCCATTAAGGATATAAACTTTTCAGATGGAGTTGATGACAGCCCCATGGCTGTCTGAGTCCTCACTAGCCTGGCTGTTTTCAGCACATGTTCAGCCAAAGAGGGATTAAATCAATGTAGGAATTTCATGGCCTCCAAGAAAATTACTATTGAGAGATGATCCAGGTCCTTGATTGGTGTCACCAGAAGACAGGCCTCCTTGAGGAATGAATGTGATGACATCCACCAGCTGCTTAAATTCTATTATATGCATTTGATTTCAAATGGCTGTAGCATTTTAGCATACATGACTAACTGCTTTCCTCCCAGCTGTGGGCTCTGGGCATTCCTAAAGTAGCGGGCAGGGGCAGGCCTGGCAGAAGCAGCGTGCCACTCTGCATCTCACAGGGTGGATGAAGGCCTTTGTGCTTGGATCCCTGAATGAGGAAGAGCTAAGACACCGGCATGAGTGGGTTAGTATTTCCAAACTGACTTCCTCCCTCTCCTTCACTGCATCCTCATTCCCCAGGATCAGAAGCGGTGGCGGGAGCTTACATCCTGGGACCCGGAACACCGCACGGCTGCCTTTCCTTCGCTGGCCTGCGTTAGTGCTTGCGTCTGTGTGTTCTGGCTTTGCTCATCCTCAGGTCTTCACTGACTTCTGAAAACTCTTCAAGGGGTCCAATTTTGTCCCTATGGAAGATCTAGATATATCTGAAGAGAGAAAGTGGGTGATGAGAGTTGAAAAGGTCAAACAGAAACCTAGAGCAGAAGCTGCAGAAATCTTTACAAATGAATAAAATTCTGAGAGATTCTCTGCTGGTCTGTCACCAGTGTAATGCCCAGGAGCTTTCTCCCTCTCCCCCTCTATTCCTCAGACCATTATTTCTACCACTTCTTCACCTCACTACCCTCCACCAAGATACAGGGAAAAATTGTGGAGACGATACTGCAAAGATATAACAGTAACAACAGCAATCTTTTAAATCGAGCTATTTACTGAGCACTTACTCTGTGCCAGGCACTATTCCAAGCACTTTTCACGTATCAGCTCATTTAATCCTCACTACAACCCTGTGAGGACATGCTCCCTTTTCGATGAGAGACTGAGGCACAGAGAGCTAAAGTCACTTGCCTAAGGTTCTACAGCTAAATGTATCCCTTTCTTAGTCACCACTCTTCTGTTTGGGATAATTGTAAGGATTAATAAGAAACTTCTATAAGGAATTAATATTCATTGCTATTATTTTTTTTGCCAAATAAAAAGCAGATATTAGCAATTGTTGGAGGGGGAACATATGCTCCTTCCAAAGGAAAGAAATTATGACCTTTCAACTCGCTGGCTTGAAAACATCCTTTGGGAACATGTGAGACTCTGAGTCACCCCCAGGGAGCCCCATGTCCAGACAGGTCACACTAAATAGTTTAATATCCCAACATGAATGAATGGCTAAGTGAATACTATGAACAGTATTTATTTTTAAGACAATAGTGAATAGCAAGCTCTGACCACACACCTTCTTCCCAAGGGCCCACTTACTCATCCATGAGTGCTGATGTGTTACCAGTTGCTGCAGGCAGGAGGGTCTGATAAAGTGTAATTTCTGAAAGGCATTGGGATCTCATTCTAATCCAGGGTGTTTGGGACAGAGCAAGTTTGAGGTTTCCAACATATCTTTGGCTCTGAGGACAAATATTGGGCATTTGGCTATGCTGGGACCTTATCTCCCCACATTTCAACTTGGAGATATGCTCCCCATGGAGAACCCGTGAGATGGGTGTCACCTGGAGGAGCTTGCTTGAAAGAGTTCTCTGACCTTTGTTATTGTTGATAGGCACTCCTGGAGACCAGCTTGCCACTGTGGGCAGAAAAGGAAAATTTCCCACCACCCACTCTGACTCAGACTATGGGCTTAGGTTGGGTTTTTCAAATGGCTTACTTGTTTATAGTAGGCACCAGTTGAGGATAACATGGTAGAACATTATTGGGTGACCTCCCTAAGAGAGACCTAGTCAATTGGCCCCCTCCTGTTTCCTTGGGGAGCTCCCCGGAGTGACTAATCTTTGTAGGCTCACATTGTGTGGTTGGCAATGAGGGCTGGACATTGGGTCCCAGCCTGTTGACTAGCAGTATAAAGAGGAAATAGTTCAAGACCATGCTCTGAGCCTGTATGCCTCGTGTGTGTGCTTCATGCATTTGGGAAGAGGCAGCCCCATATCATAAAAGCTCCCTGAAAGCCACTGAGGTACCTCTCTAAAAAATGTAATGGACTACCCTGAAAGCCTGGCTTTGACTGATGTGAGGTTTGGGACTCTACCCAGGCAAGAATCCATGCAGCAAGGAGACCAGAGAAGGCAGATGACCCAGAGTAGGGCCAAACTGTTTACCAGCCTATGTGTTTTTGAAAATCTTCCTTAACGGGTCACGGCAGTGGGAAATATCCTGCTGTTAAACGCATCTGCAAACCGCTGCTCTCCCAGTCCACCTACAAACATTTTGACCTTTAAAGAAATGATGGAGAAGCTGGTGAATTTTTTCTATGATATTGAAGCTCAGTCTATTTTAGGCTCCAAGGTAATTGCAGCCCTCTTTGCTCCCTATTTCACATCACTTTTAAGTCTTGTACTGGCCACTATGAATCCTTCAGCACTTCTCTCTGTTCAATCACTGGAGTCGAGATCTGTGATTTGCAGATGACATGTACATCTCTTGGCTGCTGGTTTCTGAAGCAGTTTAGAAACCTGAGGCAGTTAAGGGGAAGGGGGTGGTGGGAGAGCAGATTACAATTGAAAAACCTGTAATGCTACCCTAAATTTCTACTTTCATGCAAATGAGTAATTGCTTTCTCATTATTTTGATTGAAAGGAAGGTAGCTCAGTATTCCTGTTGGTGTGGATTACTATATTCATATTTTTGATGACCAAACAATTGGCTGATTTCTATTGTTTGTCACTCCTATGACAGCATAGTAGTACTTTAGAAACCCAGGTAAGGGGAAGTTGTTATTAAAAGTACTCTCTCTCCTCCCCAAAATGTCCAAGTGCAAAGATGAAACCTTAGGTTCCTCTCATTATGACAATATGTTACAAAGATGCATCAAACCTTAGCTTCCTGAGCTTTAGAACAATGATGACTGCATTTTGGATCATCTTTCATTTGAATTATCTATAAAATATGTAAATTACCAAATCTATGAGAGAAGTTATTTTGGTGTCATTTATTGAAATATTCACTCATTTAAAAATGACCATTTTAATGAAAAACAAGCCTTATTTGAGTTTTAAGCAGACACAATACATGTATAAATATAATGTGATCTGAAATACATGATAATGAGATTTCCATCAGAAGGATTATTAAGGCTCTGTGTTCAGACATGGAGAAAAGCCAAATGGGTGTATCAAGCCCCCATTTCTAATCTTCAAAAGCAAATTTATTGAAGTGTCTCAATTTTGCTACACACTCCCACATCTGCATATGGGCCAGATTCCTAATCTTGTCACACTGTGAGGCTGCAGATTAAGAGAATGTATAAACAATGCCTCTGTCGCTACAAATAAACATAGACTGCTAAATCAAGTGTGCACTTTGTAGCAGAGACTCCTTGTTGTAAGCAGTTTTTGCATTAAACATGTTCAAATAAAAATAAGTGAATAAACAAACAAACAAAAATCAATAATAACTTCTTATATTTTCTGTTTTTCTAAATTAAAGGAAGCGCTCCATAAATAGAAGCTTCCATATAAATGTTTCAGTAACAGATATGAAGCAAAGAAAAGGAACTAACACACAAAGAACACTTCACCATGTGGTGTGACATTGTGTTAGATACTTAAAATGCATTATTATAATTAATAGGAAATCAATAAAGTATTCATTGAAATATCACAACATTTCAGTGTTCTGTGCTGAAATTACCTTACTTTGTTGCTTTGTATTTGTCCCCTTACCGAAACATTTCTACTGTGTTTTGGTTTTTTTTAAAGCATTTGTATTAGATATGAGAATGCTTGTAAAGGAGTTCCTGAGATCTTTATAAATCCCCAAATCCATAAAATTTTTTCAGGGAAACAAATAGAGAATAAAGTCATGGTACCTAGTTAAAGGACTCACTTCTGCCTCCCAGGGTGGGCAATTCATATTCATGCTTCATCAAAATTACAAATTACTACATGTTATGGGCTTTTGGGGTCACTCAAGAACATTTGAAACCATGAATGTTAAATCCACAATTGCCAAAGGCTCATTGTACTGCTCGTAGTGTCAGCATGGTACTTCATTGTTACTCTAGGTGACAATTAAAATAGCTTACATTTAAATGATCCACCACAAGCTTTTATAGGATTCAAAATTTCTAACTACTCTATATTTTGTTTTCCCTTTTGAGTTCCATTTGCTCAAATTCAATATCGGGTAAAGCCTAGATGTTACAATGGCTCCTCAGAGAAACTGGAGGAAAATCATTAGAGATAAGAACATTCACAAAGTACTGGAAAAAGGTTGAGTTATGTCCCCCTGCAACTTTCCAAAACAAGAAAACATTATAACTGCAGAAAGTATGATTGTATTTTCTAAAGTGTATAAATCAGTCGTTTAAATTATGAAATGTAAGTCAGTTGTATTGATTTTGTTACTGGGTAAAAATATCACAAATTTTCCATCAACATAGACAATAAAAACAAAGAAAAGTGATCACTTTGGGCTTTCTCTATCATTGATATCATATCTATCTGGCTTGGGTCATGTTTGCTTTCTGCAGGCTCTTGTGTATTTATGTCAATATTTGTTAAATTTAGAATCCCTCAGAGCAATGATTTTTAAATTTCAAATTCTCTCAGTCTATGATTGTGTTGTACTTTTGGTAATGGTGATAATTCAAACATGTCAAAATAGAAGTCTTTCTTTTGGTATCTTTGGAGATCATTTCTTTGAAACTACCTCTTCAATAGCCCTGTCTATATTTTCTTCTCTATCTAAAACTAACTCCTCCCTGCCCTGCCCCTTCACCTTTTCCATTACGTGGTTCTGAATTTCTAGGAGGGTCCTGGGGAACCAACCAAGCACAATGCTTCAGGACCAATGACAGAGATTCATGGACCATCACCAGAGCCTGATATATCAGTTGCTATGTCAATGCTCACTATCTTTTATCCTGAAACTCAGTAACATACTCAGAGTAGAATGCAAAAAGAGTACACATTTCCTGTTTATAAGGCCCAAGGAGGGAAGGCTCTAATCTACTACCCCAGTCACTTCATCCACTACTGTAACTGAGACAGAACTGCTCTGCCCTCCATGTTCGGTTGATAGTGAGTTGAGATGATCTGGAATGGTAGAATGGGAAGTAGAATGGTTTAAAGAGCAGAAATGGCCTCTGGGTCAGAAGCACCAACATCTTCCCAGAACACAGGTCTGATCCCAGCAAGATTCTCTTGGGTAGTAGTTATACAAATACAGCAATTTACTTGTTCGTAAGAGTTAAAATAAACTGTTTCCAGTGGTATTCAAAGTATTCAACCAAGCGTTCTGGGCTTTCAGGAATTGAAGAGTTCTCCTCTTGATGTGTTCTTATGTCTATATCATTTGCTATAAAAGTTAGAGTTTAAACTGGTCACTTTTACATAAATGAGTTCGTGTACCTATTTCCTAAATTCCACACATCCTTCATTTTTTTTTTTACCCCAACGAGGTAAACAGAAGCTCAGAGAAGTAAAGAGGCTGACCCTGAGAGCAAAGGACTTAAAAGATTGCAAGTCCCAAGTATCATGGTTTCCAAGACCAGAGAAATAAGAACTGTCTTGCAGACAGAATATCTTTGGCCTTTAGAAAAATAACTCTAGTAGGAAAACATGTGATTGTTCACCTCAATATAAGTCTTGACTATGTATCATAGCCATATATTGAGATAATGCATTCACAACAAAAATCTATCAAATCTATAAAAGAAATTTTCATAGGCAAGGAAGACTAAGTAAATTATTACCTGGTTATATCTTTGGTTGTCTAAGTTTTTTTGGACATCAAGCTTGTGAGCATGGACTCATTTCCATTACTAGTCTAACTAGTTTATCTAATTTTAAGGTCTAGATACAGAAAATTAGATCAGAATTGTTTCTGGTTTTAAGCTCTGTTTTCCTCTGGAAATAACAAACCACTGATGATTTTACACAAGTTAAATAATGTAACCAAATACTCATACTTCCTATGTATAAGAAACTGTGAAAGATCTGGTGAGACTGAGGAAGCAATTACGATCTTAATTGGCATCAAATGATAGACAATTAGATTCATGGTAAATATTCATTCTCTCTATTATCAAATCTATTATTTTTATTAGAAACGAGACATTTAGCCTTGTAGAAGGAACCCAATTTCTTTTTTTTTAAAGCATTTTAACTGAAGATTAAGGTCCAAACTTTCATGAAGATTACAGAGAAGAATTTGACTCTTTTGTTCAGATAACACCAAAACAAACACCAAGCGTTAACTATCTTCAGTGTTAAACTTCCCTTATAAACAATTCATCTCAGTTGATCAAGTGTCATTTGAGTGAGACTTTCACTACAAAGCACGTTTAGTGAAAAATCTGGTGCAGTCTATTAAAGTATTCAGTTATCAAGTGCTGCGTAAGCAACACCCTAAAACTTAGTCTCTTGAAATCACTTTTTGCAATTTTTCACTCTCCTAGTTCTGTGAGTTGATTGGGCTCAGCTGAGTGGTTTTTGCTTGGAATTTCACTCAGGTTTGTAGGTAGGGCTGGAACCATCTGAAGAACTGACTAGGTTGGATGTCTAATATAGATTCTTCACCCCATATCAGTTGAAATGGATGAAACAGCTGGAGACTGGCTGGGCATCTCTCTCTCCACATGTGTAAATTGGTTCTCCTGACAGCATGGAGGGTTCAGGGCAGTCAGTCTTACATAGAAGCTGGCTTCTTGCATAGCAAGCATTCTAAGAGATCCAGGCAGGAGTTTTTTGTTTTTTTAATAAATAAATTTTTACTAATTTTAATGAGGTGACATCAATAAATCAGGGTACATATATTCAAAGAAAACATGTCCAGGTTATCTTGTCATTCAATTAGATTGCATACCCATTACCCAAGGTCAGATTGTCCTCCATCACCTTCTATCTAGTTTTCTTTGTGCCCCTCCGCCTCCCCCTCTTCCTCCTTCACTCCCCCTGCCCCTCATAACCACCACACTCTTGTCCATGTCTCTTAGTCTTGTTTTTATGTCCCACCAATGTGTGGAATCCTGCAGTTCTTGTTTTTTTCTGATTTACTTATTTCACTTCATATAATGTTATCAAGATCCCACCATTTTGTTGTAAGTGATCCGATGCCATCATTTCTTATGGCTGAATAGTATACCATGGTGTATATGTGCCACATCTTCTTTATCCAGTCTTCTATTTTATTTTTACAGTGATTAAAGCCTTTTAGCAAACTTTTGGCCAATACAGCAAGAATCCACCAAACAGTAGTGTCCTTAACAAGTTCACCAATCCAAGTTGGCCCCAACACGATGCCAAGTCCCTGATTAACGCATCCCAACCCCAGTTCAGTCTGTTAGGAGCTGACACAAGAAGCAGGAGTCTAGGAAAAGTCCACATCCAGGAAAAGTCCGCATGGCACTGGAGTTGTTGTCACAATTCTATACTTTGCAGTTTACGTCCAAGTCCCAATGACCACTGCTTCTAGCTGGTAATGATTCAGGTAGACTGGAAAAGCCATCGGTAGCATGTCTGGAGATGGAGCTTCTGTTCTCCTCTGCCTGGAGAGATGAGACCAGGTTGCTTTTCCTTGGAGCTCTGTGACTGTGGCATGGTAAAGAGAACCTTGGGATACACTAAGTTGGGTGGCAAAGGTAGATTCATAAAAGAAGTTGGCAAAAGGGGGAAAGAGAGCTCTAAATTAGGAGTAGGTCCCAGCCTGAAATATGAGTGGGGCATTGAGGTAGGAGGAATAAAGGAAACACTATATATTAAACAAAGCAGCAGAAAATGGGACTATCAACACCCACAACAGAGATCTTCGAGGGAAGAATAAAAAACCTGACTATTCAAGCAAAACATAGTTAAGTGGCCCTTGTGCAAATGAGATCAGTTAACCTGCTTCTTGGAAGAAATACCCTAAGCTCGTCCACAGTGTTGTAGATGGGGCAAACGGCCCTGGGCACCTTCAGCCTTCAGTGGCAAAACCCAGCTTTCTGGGCAAGGTTAGGTCATAGGTGGCTGGAGCAGGGCTGGAAGAGACTGAACCCTCCCTTAGAGGAGCGAGGGGGAAGCCCACCTTCCAGTGTCCCTGTTTCCTCACAGCAGAGGCGTGTAAGCCTGGCAGGCTTTAGCTCAATGACCTTCCTTTCCACTATTGAAGCAGGACCCAGATGGCATCCTATAAGACCCCTTTGGGGCATTGGAGCCTTTAAGGGCATATCCTAAAAGCTGGTAGTTCCCCTGATCTCTATTGGGCTTTTTCTGCCTCTTGGTATCTTAAAAGCTATGCTCAGAAGATCTTGCTGAGGGGTTTGAGGATCCCCATCCACCTATATAAATCTTTTCCATGTATCTGGGGCTATTTGGAAAAAGACAAAATGGTGTTATTAGCTGGATCAAATATAGAAGGTAGTAGTTTGCAGGAGAAAAAGATTTGGCGTCTCCTGTTTATCAGCATTCAAAAGAAATTTAAAAATTTTTAAGTAAAAAGCATGGCATGGTAGACCTGTAGGAGTTCCAGGATATGATTCCCACATTTTAAATTTTTTTAAATTGACCTTAAAATATTTGCTGGGTACTCTTTAATAATACCATGACTTTAAAGATTGTAAGAAATACACATAATTCGAAAGATTTGACAAAATACAGTAAATGCTTTTGCTCCATATGCAGGAGCATTGTCAGTTTAACCAGTTTAGGAAATCCAATAATAGAACAATGCATACAGACAATGAGCTATAACATGCATAGCAGCCTCTACTGTTCTGACAGAGGTTATTATAAATCCAGAATATGTATCCACTGTAACGTGGACATAGGACTATTTGCCAAATGAAGGTATATGAGTAACATCCATTTGCCAAAGTTGTCCTGGTAGGGGTCCTTGAGTGTTAACTCCAAATGAAAGGAAAGATTGTAGTGTAGGACCCCTTGGACAGGATTTCCCAATCTGCCCTGCTGCTTCCCAAGAAAGTTTAAACTGTTTACGCAGGGCTGCAGCGTTCTGATGATGAAAAGTATGAGACTGAACTGCTCGATCTGTCATGGTTGCTCCAAATAATTTTCTTTTGGGTAGCTTGATCAACAAGGGCATTCCCTTGTGCTAAGTCTCCAAGGAGCATGGAGTGAGCTCGAGTATGTCCTATAAAACATGGAACTCTATGTTGACATACAAGTCTTTGAAGAAGGAGGAAGTGCTGAAATAGCTCATCAGCATTTGTCCCTAAGACCACAGTCTTTATAGTGGAAACACCATAAGTAAATATTTGCTGTCTGTATATAGATTAAAGGGGGAATATGGCAAATGCTGAAAAGCCATGATAATGGCATATAAATCTAGTCTTTGAGCTGATTTTAAGTTGACAGTTTTAGTATAAAGTTGTCCATTGATTTGCAAGAGCGATTTGCCATTTAGTGGAAAATTCCCAGAGCCATTGTTGTTGATCCTTTGAAAAAAGGAACAACAATAATTTTGAGGCTCAAAACCTATAAGCTGTAAGTTCGCCTATGCCCCTTGATAATCCAGGAAGCAACAAGATCAAAATATGGAAGTGTATTCCAGGGCTCTTAGATGGTTCAATGTGCCCAAGCTGTAGCTGCTCTTGTACCAATTGAGCATCTGCCCTAAGTTTCTCCTGAGAAAGGTGCCATTGGTCTACCCATACAGGATTGTCTTATTTCCAAATAATTGGGTCTGCACAATGCATTATTGAGGTAGCAGGAGGTACCAAGGCCCCTATGCTAAATTTTGATATCCTAATCCACACCTTCTGGTATTGGGTGCCACTTCTATGGGGGTGAGAATTCCTTGCTGTTCTTACCCTAGTCCCTTGGTGGGCAAAAATCCCCAATCAAAGACTGACAAGCAACGCTCCCATATTTTTCAAAACATCTCTACCCCACTAATTAACTGGCCATCCAGGAGCACATAAGGCTTAAAAAATTCAGAATGACCTTCTTAATCTTCCCAATGTAGAAAACTAGAACTTTGTTGAGGGGATTTACTCTGCCCTATACCTTGTAATTCTGTGGCTGCTGCATGAGTGGGCCAGGAAGGAGGCCAATGTAGCTTAGCCATTAACAGATACATCAGCTCCAGTATATAAAAGTCCTTTAAATTTATGCTCATGTATTGTTAGTTCCATTTCAGGACGTTCCTGACCTATTTTTTTTTTTTTAAATTCAATTGGCAAAATCAGAGGAGCCAAATCACCAATTTTCTTGGGGCCCCTTTTGCAGAATGTGGCCTGAGAAGCAGAATTAGCATCCTTATACTATTCTTCTAATTGCCTGAATAGGCCGTGAGACAAATTCTTTTTATTAATTTTTTGCATTTTTATTTTTTATTATTAAATTAAATGCAGTGACATTGATAAATCAGGGTACATATGTTGAGAGAAAACATCTCCAGATTATTTTGACATTTGATTTTGCTGTATACCCCTCCCCCAAAGTCAAATTGTCTTCTGTCACCTTCTATCCGGTTTTCTTTGTGCTCCTCCCCTCCCCCAACCCCTCTCTCCTTCCTCGCCCCATCCCCCCTACCCCCACCCCCAACCCCCATTGCCATCACATTCTTGTTCATGTCTCTGAGTCTCATTTTTATGTCCCATCTATGTATGGATTCATATAGTTCTTAGTTTTTTCTGATTTACTTATTTCACTCCATATAATGTTATCAAGGTCCATCCATGTTATTGTAAATGATCAGATGTCATCATTTCTTACGGCTGAGTAGTATTCCATAGTATATATGTACCAAAGCTTTTTAATCCACTCGTCCTCTGACGGACACTTGGGCTGTTTCCAGATCTTTGCTATTGTGAACAATGCTGCCACAAACATGGGGGTGTATTTCTCCTTTGGAGCCGTTCTATGATGTTCTTGATGTATATTCCTAAAAGTGGGATAACTGGGTCAAAAGGCAGTTGGATTTTCAATTTTGTGAGGAATCTCCATACTGTTTTCCACAGTGGCTGCACCAGTCTGCATTCCCACCAGCAGTGCAGGAGAGTTCCCTTTTCTCCACATCCTCGCCAGCACTTATTCTGTGTTGTATTGTTGATGAGCACCATTCTGGCTGGTGTGAGGTGATATCTCATTGTGGTTTTAATTTGCATTTCTCTAATGATTAGTGATGTTGAGCATTTTTTCATATGCCTATTGGCCATCTGCATGTCCTCTTTGGAGAAGTGTCTATTCATTTCTTTTGCCCATTTTTGGATTGGATTGTTTGTCTTCCTGGTGTTGAGATTTACAAGTTCTTTATAAATTTTGGTTATTAACCCCTTAACAGATGTATTGTGAAATATGTTCTCCCATTGTGTAATTTGTCTTTTTATTCTGTTCTTATTGTCTTTAGCTGTGCAGAAGCTTTTTAGTTTGATATAGTCCCATTTGTTTATCCTGTCTTTTATTTCACTTGCCTATGGAGACAAATCGGCAAATATATTGCTGCGAGAGATGTCAGAGAGCTTACTGCCTATGTTTTCTTCTAAGATGCTTATGGTTTCACGGCTTACATTTAAGTCTTTTATCCATTTTGAGTTTATTTTTGTGAATGGTGTAAGTTGGTGGTCTAGTTTCATTTTTTTGCAGGTAGCTGTCCAATTTTCCCAACACCATTTGTTGAAGAGGCTGTCTTTACTCCATTGTGTGCTCTTACCTCCTTTGTCAAATATCAGTTGTCCATAAAAGTGTGGGTTTATTTCTGGGTTCTCAGTTATGTTCCATTGATTTATATGACTGTTCTTATGCTAGTTCCAGGCTGTTTTGAGGACCATGGACTTATAATATAACTTGATATCTGGAAGTGTGATACCTCCCACTTTATTCTTCCTTTTCAAGATTCCTGAGGCTATTCATGTTCTCTTTTGGTTCCATATAAATTTTTGGAATATATGTTCTATATCTTTGAAGTAAGTCATTGGTATTTTAATCAGTATTGAATTGAATTTATAAATTGCTTCGGGTAATATAGATATTTTAATGATGTTTATTCTTCCTAACCATAAGCACAGTATATGCCTCCACTTGGTTGTATCTTCCCTAATTTTTTTATCAATGTTATATAATTTTCTGAGTACAAGTCTTTAATCTCCCTGGTTAAATTTATTCCTAAGTACTTTATTTTTTTGGTTGCAATGGTAAAGGGGATTGATTCCTTAATTTCTCTTTCTGACAGTTCATTATTAGTGTATAAAAATGCCTCTGATTTCTGAGTATTAATTTTATATTCTGCCACGTTGCCAAATTCATTTATCAGGTCCAGTAGTTTTTTGACTGTGACTTTAGGATTTTCTATATACAATATCATATCATCTGCAAACAATGATAGTTTTACTTCTTCTTTTCCACTTTGGATGCCTTTTATTTCTTTTTCTTTTCTGATTGCTGTGGCTAGGACTTCCAGAACTATGTTGAATAAGAGTGGTGAAAGGGGGCATCCCTGCCTTGTTCCTGATCTTAAGGGGATTGCTTTTAATTTTTGCCCATTGAGTATGATATTGGCTGTGGGTTTGTCATAGATGACCTTTATCATGTTGAGGTATGTTCCCTGTATTCCCACTTTGCTGAGAGTTTTGATCATGAATGGGTGCTGGACTTTATCAAATGCTTTTTCTGCATCTATTGAAATGATCATGTGGTTTTTCTCCTTCCTTTTGTTTATGTGATGAATCACACTGATTGATTTGCGAATATTGTACCAGCCTTGCTTCCCAAGAATAAATCTCTCTTGATCATGGTGTATGATTTTTTCATATATTGCTGGATCCGGTTTGCTAATATTTTGTTGAGGATTTTTGCATCTAAATTCATCAGGGATATTGGCCTATAATTTTTTTTTTGTGTGTGTGTGTTGTCTTTGCCTGATTTTGGAATCAGAATTATGCTCGCTTCATAAAAGGAATTTGGAAGTCATCCTTCCTCTTGAATTTTTTGAAATAGCTTGAGAAGGATAGGAGTTAGTTCTTATTTGAATATTTGGTAGAATTCACTTGTGAAGCCATCAGGCCCAGGACTTTTCTTTGTTGGGTGTTTTTTGATAACTGTTTCCATCTCATTTGTTGTAATTGGTCTGTGTAGGTTTTCTGACTCTTCCAGATTAATTTTTGGAAGATTATATGTTTCAATGAATTTGTCCATTTCATCTAGGTTGTCTAGTTTTTTGGCATACAGTTCTTCATAGTATTTTCTTACAATATTTTGTATTTCTGTTGTATCAGTTGTTATTTCTCCACTCTCATTTCTAATTTTATTTATTTGAGTCCTCTCTCTCTTTTTCTTGGTGAGTCTGGTTAAAGGTTCATTGATCTTGTTTTTCTTTTCAAAGAATAAGGTCCTGGTTTCATTGATCCTCTGTATTGTTTCTTTAGCCTCTATGTCATTTATTTCTGCTCTGATCTTTGTAATTTCCTTCCTTCTACTAGCTCTGGGCTTTACTTTTTGTTCTTTTTCTAGTTCTTTTAGATGTAGGGTCAAGTAGTTTATTTGAACTTTTTCTAGCTTCTTGAGGTATGCCAGGCAGGAGTTTTAAGGCATCCTTTGAGCTAAACTAGGAGTCCCTGCAGCATCACTTCAGCTGTAGCTTACTTGTCAAAGCAGTCACAGGCACTAGCTCCAATTCAGCTGGGTGGAGGTACACACTTGAAATCCTCACGTAGGAATGGCATGTACATTTACAGAGCAGAGAAATTGCTAGTGGTCATCTTGAAGACAAACTACCACAATGAAGTTAAATTATGTTCATACTTGTAATGTGTCTATCAGAGTACTTTGGAGGCTATTCCCACCTAGTTTCTCCATATAGAACATGTGTACATAGAAATACATGTATGTGTGTGTGTGTGTATATATATATATATATATATATATATATATATATATATATATGGATATATGGAAATATATGGATATCAGTCAAGGCCAAGTGCTGAGGGAAACTTCTGTAGTCTGCAAATTCCCACAGAGGACATAACATTTTTACTCTTCTGTCCACAGGGGGAAAATAAGGGAAAGTTTTCAGCCTCTCACCACAAACGCATTCAGTTCTCCCTTGGGAAGAACAGTGGCCTACCTCAGGAGTATGTTTTGAAGAAGTTACTGAGCTGGTGGAACTCAGCCTCTGTGGGTTTTCCTTTCAGAGTAGACTCTATCCAGGGTGCACAGTTCATTGTCCCCTTTCAAGGAAGCCTGCAGTCTTGCTCAGCCAAAGACTGAGGGCGAGTGCCTGACTGAGGGCTGGAGTGTTGGGAAGCTCTTTGAATCTCCACCCTGTACCATGTTCTTTGGTCCAGCTGACTCTGATACCTAATTTCTCCATTGGTTCACATCTTGGAAATTATTTGTAGTCCTCAGCTCAAAAAGGTATAGAATTCTCAAACATTCATTCCTTCTTAAAACAATTTCTGAAGGTAAAATTTTGATTAAAAAGCACTGTTTTTCTTCCTGCTACCATTGGTTGGCTGTTTATTTCATGTCAAGCACAACTTAGGATTTTACCTTTCTTAGCTGGCTTAGTCTTTACAGTATATCTGTATAACAGATACTGTTTTCCCCACTTTCAGGTTAGAAATCTGAAGCCCAGTGTCATAGTGGCCACATGGCAACACCAGGTTTTGAGCACAGGTTGTTGACCTTCAAATCCTGTGCTCTTAATGACTGTGCTACTTTGCATCATAAACCAGTCCATACATGCTTTCATTCATGTACAGTTTTTTAAACTGATGATCTTTGTGATATTTTTTTTTATAAATAAATTTTTATCTTAATGGCGTGACATCAATAAATCAGGGCACATATATTCAAAGAAAACATTTTCAGGTTATCTTGTCATTTAGTTTTGTTGCATACCCATCACCCAAAGAGAGATCGTCCTCCGTCACCCTCTATCCAGTTTTCTTTGTACCCCTCCCCCTCCCCCTCTTTCTCCTTTTCTCCCCCCACCCCCGTAACCACCCCACTCCTGTCCATGTCTCTTAGTCTCGTTTTTGTGTCCCACCAATGTATGGAATCCTGCAGTTCTTGTTTTTTTATGATTCATTTATTTCATTCTGCATAATGTTATCAAGATTCCACCATTCTGCTGTAAGTGATCCGATGTCATCATTTCTTCTAGCTGAATAGTATACCATGGTGTATATGTGCCCCATCTTCTTTATCCAGTCTTCTATTTTTTTTTACAGTGATTAAAAGTCTTTAGGCAAACTCTTGGCCAATACAGCAAGAACCCATAAAAGAATAGTGTCCTTAACATGTTCACCAAGTCCAAGTTGGCCCCATCATCATGCCAAATTCCTGAAAAATGCAACCCAACCACAGTTCAGTCTGTTAGGAGTTGTCACAGGGAGCAGGAGTCCAGGAAAAGTCCACATCCAGGAAAAGTCCTCATGGCACTGGAATTGTTGTCACCATTCTATACTTTGCAGCTCATGTCCAAGTCCCAATGACCACTGCTTCTAGCTGGTAATGATTTAGGTAGACTGGAAAAGCCATTTGCAACATGCGTGGATATGGAGCTTCTGTTCTCCTCTGCCTGGAGAGATGAGACCAGGTTGCTTTTCCTTGGAGCTCTGTGACTGTGGCATGGTCAAGAGAACCTTGGGATACACTAAGATGGGTGGCAAAGGTAGATTCATAAAAGAAGTTGGCAAAAGGGGGAAAGAGAGCTCTAAATTAGGAGTAGGTCCCAGCCTGAAATATGAGTGGGGCATTGAGGTAGGAGGGATAAAGGAAACACTATATATTAAGCAAAGCAGCAGAAAATAGGACTATCAACACCCACAACAGAGATCTTCGAGGGAAGAATAAAAAACCTGACTATTCAGGCAAAACATAGTTAATTGGCCCTTGTGCAAATGAGATCAGTTTACCTGCTTCTTGGAAGAAATACCCTAGGCTCGTCCACAGTGTCATAGATGGGGCTGACAGCCCTGGGCACATTCAGCATTCAGTGGCAAACCCCAGCATTCTGGGCAAGGTTAGGTCATAGGTGGCTGGAGCAGGGCTGGAAGAGACTGAACCCTCCCTTAAAGGAATGAGGGGGAAGTCTACCTTCCAGTGTCCCTGTTTCCTCACAGCAGAGGCATGTAAGTCTGGCAGGCTTTAGCTCAATGACTTTCCTTTCCACTATTGAAGCAGGACCCAGATGGCATCCTATGAGACCCCTTTGGGGCATTGGAGCCTTTAAGGGTGTATCCTAAAAGTTGGTAGTTCCCCTGATCTCTATTGGGCTTGTTCTGCCCCTAGGTATCTTAAAAAGCCATGCTCAGAAGATCTCGCTGAGGGATTTGAGGATCCCCATCCGCCTGTATAAATCTTTTCCATATATCTGGAGCTATTTGGAAAAAGACAAAACAGTGTTATTAGCTGGATCAAATAAAAGAAGGTAGTAGTTTGCAGGAGAAAAAGATTTGGTGTCTCCTGTTCATTAGCATTCAAAAGAAATGTAATTTTTTTTTA
Organism: Saccopteryx bilineata; assembly: GCF_036850765.1. Classification (NCBI taxonomy): domain Eukaryota; kingdom Metazoa; phylum Chordata; class Mammalia; order Chiroptera; family Emballonuridae; genus Saccopteryx; species Saccopteryx bilineata. The sequence continues at coordinate 204,565,336 of NC_089492.1, forward strand.
AGTAAGAAGCTTGATATGGTAGACCCGTAGGAGTTCCAGGACATGACTACCCCCTTTAAAAATTTTTTTAATTGACCTTAAAATGTTTGCTGAGTACACTTTAATAATACCTTAACTTTAAAGATTGTAAGCATGACAAAATACAGTAAATGCTTTTGCTTCATATGCAGGAGCATTTTCAGTTTAGCCTGTTTAGGAAATCCAATAATAGAACAATGCATACAGACAATGAGCTATAACATGCTTAGCAGCCTCTCCTGTTCTGACAGAGGTTACTATAGATCCGGAATATGTATCCACTGTAATGTGGACATACGACTGTTTGCCAAATGAAGGTATATGAGTAACATCCATCTGCCAAAGTTGTCCTGGTAGGGGTCCTTTTAGGGTTAACTCCAAATGAAGAGGCAGTATAGGACCCTTTGGACAGGGTTTCCCAATCTGCCATGCTGCTTCCTGAGAAAGTTTAAACTGTTTACACTGGGCTGCAGCATTCTGGTGATGAATAGTTTGAGACTGAACTGCTCGATCTGTCATGGTTGCTCCATATAATTTTGTTTGGGTAGGTTGATCAACAAGGGCATTCCTAGGTCCTGGCTGGTTGGCTCAGTGGTAGAGCATTGGCCTGGTGTGCAGGATTCCAGGGTTCGATTCCCAGTCAGAGCACACAGAAGAAGCGCCTATCTACTTCTCCACCCCTCCCCCTCTCCTTCCTCTCTGTCTCTCTCTTCTCCTCCCGCAGCCAAGGCTCCACCAGAGCAAAGCCACCCCGGGCACTAAGGATGGCCCCATGGCCTCTGCCTCAGGCGCTAGTATGGCTCTGGTTGCAACAGAGCAGCACCCCAGATGGGCAGAGCATTCCCCCCTGGTAGGCATGCCGGGCGGATACCGGTCAGTCGCATACGGGAGTCTGTCTGATTGCCTCCCCAATTCCATCTTCAGAAAAATACAAAAAATAAATAAATAGAAGAAAGAATACAACAAAAAAAGAAAAGAGGAAAAAAAAAAAAGAAGGGGGCATTCTCTTGTGCTAAAGCTCCAGGGAGCATGGAGTGAGCTTGAGTATGTACTATGAAACATGGAGCTCTATGTTGACATATAAGTTTTTGAAGAAGGAGGAACTGCTGAAATAGTTCATCAGCATTTGTCCCTAAGACAGCAGTCTTTATAGTGGATACACCATACGTAAATATTTGCTGTCTGTCTATAGATTAAGGGGGGAATATGGCAAATGCTGAAAAGCCATGATCTTTGTGCCCCTACCCTCCCCCACCACCTCCCTCTCTTCCCCCCACCCTGTAACCCCAACACTGTTGTTCATGTCTCTGAGTCTCATCTTTATGTCCCACCTATGTATGGAATCATATAGTTCTTAGTTTTTTCTGATTTACTTCTTTCACTCAGTATAATGTTATCAAGGCCCATCCATGTTGTTGTAAAAGATCCTATGTCATCATATCTTATGGCTGAGTAGTATTCCATAGTATATATAAACCAAAGCTTTTTAATCCACTCATCCTCTGATGGACACTTGGGCTGTTTCCACATCTTTGCTATTGTGAACAATGCTGCCATAAACATGGGGGTGCATTTCTTCTTTTCAAACAGTGCTCTGGTGTTCTTGGGGTATATTCCTAACAGTGGTATAGCTGGGTCAAATGGCAGTTCGATTTTTACTTTCTTGAGGAATCTCCATACTGATTTCCACAGTGGCTGCATCCATCTGCATTCCCACCAGCAGTGCAGGAGGGTTCCCTTTTCTGCACATCCTCGCCAGCACTTATTCTGTGTTGTTTTATTGATGAGCGCCATTCTGACTGGTGTGAGGTGATATCTCATTGTGGTTTTAATTTGCATTTCTCTAATCATTAGTGATGTTGAACATTTTTTCATATGCCTATTGGCCATCTGTGTGTCCTCTTTGGAGAAGTGTCTATTCATTTCTTTTGCCCATTTTTGGATTGGATTGTTTGTCTTCCTGGTATTAAGTTTTACAAGTTCTTTATAAATTTTGGTTATTAACCCCTTATCAGATGCAATGTCAATTATATTCTCCCATTGTGTAGTTTGTCTTTTTATTCTGTTTTATTGTCTTTAGCTGTGCAGAAGCTTTTTAGTTTGATATAGTCCCATTTGTTTATCCTGTCTTTTATTTCACTTGCCTGTGGAGACAAATCAGCAAATATATTGCTGTGAGAGATATCAGAGAGCTTACTGCCTATGTTTTCTTCTAAGATGCTTATGGTTTCACGGCTTACATTTAAGTCTTTTATCCATTTTGAGTTTATTTTTGTGAATGGTGTAAGTTGGTGGTCTAGTTTCATTTTTTTGCAGGTAGCTGTCCAATTTTCCCAACACCATTTGTTGAAGAGGCTGTCTTTACTCCATTGTATTTTCTTACCTCCTTTGTCAAATATCAGTTGTCCATAGAGCTGTGGGTTTATTTCTGAGTTCTCTGTTCTGTTCCATTGATCTATGTGCCTGTTCTTATGCCAGTACCATGCTGTTTTGAGTACAATGGTTTTATAATATAACTTGATATCCGGAAGTGTGATACCTCCCACTTTATTCTTCCTTTTCAAGATTGCTGAGGCTATTCGTGTTCTCTTTTGGTTCCATATAAATTTTTGGAATATGTGTTCTATATCTTTGAAGTATGTCATTGGTATTTTAATTGGTATTGCATTGAATTTATAATTTGTTTTGGGTAATATAGACATTTTAATGATGTTTATTCTTCCTAACCATGAGCACGGTATATGCTTCCACTTATTCATATCTTCCCTGATTTCTTTTATCAATGTTTTATAATTTTCTGAGTACAAGTCTTTAATCTCCTTGGTTAGATTTATTCCTAGCTACTTTATTTTTTTGGTTGCAATGGTAAAGGGGATTGATTCCTTGATTTCTCTTTCTGACAGTTCATTATTAGTGTATAAAAATGCCTCTGATTTCTGAGTCTTGATTTTATATCCTGCCACCTTGCCGAATTCATTTATCAGGTCTACTAGTTTTTTGACTGAGACTTTAGGGTTTTCTATATACAATATCATATTATCTGCAAATAATGATAGTTTTACTTCTTCTTTTCCAATTTGGATGCCTTTTATTTCTTTTTCTTGTCTGATTGCTGTGGCTAGGACTTCCAGAACTATGTTGAATAAGAGTAGTGAAAGGGGACACCCCTGCCTTGTTCCTGATCTTAAGGGGATTGCTTTTAATTTTTGCCCATTGAGTATGATATTGGCTGTGGGTTTGTCATGGCCTTTATCATATTGAGGTATGTTCCCTGTTTTCGCACTTTGCTGAGAGTTTTGATCATGAATGGGTGCTGGACTTTATCAAATGCTTTTTCTGCATCTATTGAAATGATCATGTGGTTTTTCTCCTTCCTTTTGTTTATGTGATGAATCACACTGATTGATTTGCGAATATTGTACCAGCCTTGCTTCCCAAGAATAAATCTCTCTTGATCATGGTGTATGATTTTTTTCATATATTCCTGGATCCAGTTTGCTAATATTTTGTTGAGGATTTTAGCATCTAAGTTCATCAGGGATATTGGCCTATAATTTTTTTTTTTTGTGTGTGTTGTCTTTGCCTGATTTTGGAATCAGAATTATGCTCACCTCATAAAAGGAGTTTGAAAGTCTTCCTTCCTCTTGAATTTTTTGAAATAGCTTGAGAAGGATAGGAGTTAGTTCTTATTTGAATATTTGGTAGAATTCACTTGTGAAGCCATCAGGCCCAGGACTTTTCTTTATTGGGAATTTTTTGATAGCTGTTTCAATCTCATTTGTTGTAATGGGTCTGTGTAGGTTTTCTGACTCTTCCAGATTGATTTTTGGAAGATTATATGATTCAAAGAATTTGTCCATTTCATCTAGGTTGTCTAGTTTTTTGGCATACAGTTCTTCATAGTATTTTCTTACAATATTTTGTATTTCTGTTGTGTCAGTTGTTATTTCTCCACTCTCGTTTCTAATTTTATTTATTTGAGTCCTCTCTCTTTTTCTTGGTGAGTCTGGTTAAAGGTTCATCAATCTTGTTTACCTTTACAAAGAACCAGCTCCTGGTTTCATTGACCCGCTGTATTGTTTCTTTAGCCTCTATGTCATTTATTTCTGCTCCGATCTTTATTATTTCCTTCCTTCTACTAGCTCTGGGCTTTACTTGCTGTTTTTTTTCTAGTTCTTTTATATGCAGGGTTAAGTTGTTTATTTGAGCTTTTTCTAGCTTCTTGAGGTATGCCTGTAATGCTATAAACTTCCCTCTCAGGACTGCTTTTGCTGTGTCCCATAAATTTTGAGTTGATGTATGCTCATTATCATTTGTTTCTAGGAATTTTTAGATTTGTTCTTTGATCTCAATGTTAACCCCTTCATTATTTAATAACATGGTATTTAGTTTCCAGGTGTTTGAATGTTTTTCAATTTTTATATTGTGGTTGATTTCTAGTTTAATGCCATTGTGATCAGGGAAAATGCTCGATATGATTTTAATCTTCTTAAATTTGTTGAGACCGCTTTTGTGCCCTAACATGTGGTCTATTCTAGAGAATGTACCATGAGCCCTTGAAAAGAATGTATATTCTGCTGTTTTAGGGTGAAAGGTTCTGAAGATATCTATTAAATCGAGTTGATCTAATATGTCCTTTAAGTCTGTTGTTTCTTTGTTAATTTTCTTTCTTGAGGATCCATCTAATGATGTTAATGGAGTATTGAAATCCCCTACTATTATGGTATTGCTATTGATCTCGCTCTTTAAGTCCATCAGAGTCTGCTTTATATATTTAGGTACTCCTATATTAGGTGTGTAGGTATTTATAATGGTTATATCTTCCTGTTGCATTGCTCCCTTTATCATTATGTAGTGACCTTCTTTATCTCTAACTATGGTCTTTGTTTTAAAGTCCATTTTGTCTGATATAAGTATTGCTACCCCAGCTTTTTTTTTCATTTCCATTTGCGTGAAATATTTTTTTCCATCTTTTTATCTTCAGTCTGTGTGCATCTTTTTATTTAAGGTGTATCTCTTGTAGACAGCATATGTATGGGTCCTGTTTTCTTATCCACACAGCTACCCTATGTATCTTGATTGGATCATTTAATCCATTAACATTTAAGGTTATTACTGATATGTAATTGTTTATTGCCATTTTTTTTCTTTAAAACTGTATTCCTCTTTTGCTATATTCTTTTTTTCCTTTGATCTGTTTACAACAGGTCCCTTAGCATTTTTTGCAGCCTTGGTTTGATTGCAGTGAATTCCTTGAGTTTTTTTTTGTCTGTAAAACTTTTTATTTTTTCTTCAATTTTAAATGATAGCCTTGCTGGATAAAGTAGTCTTGGTTGTAGGTTCTTGTTCTGCATTACTTTGAATCTTTGTGATATTTTTTGTTTCAGAATGATTTTTATAGAAAATAATGACAATTATAATAATAATAATTAATATATATTGAGTGCTTACTATGTGTCAGGCACTGCTGTACAGCTCTTCAAAGATAAACACATTTATTCTTTACAATACTCTTGAGTTAGGTGCTGTTATTTTGTTTTCACAAATAAAGAAACCAGGCACTGTAGGTCCAAGGTCATGCTGTAGGATGCTGGGTAGGATGGTTTCTGGGACTCTGAAAAGTTCTTTTGTACCCCAGTGTCTATCTTCTTTACTTGTTTGCTGTTGTTTGATAGTCCTTCATCAGAAAACACAGCATTGAAAGAAAGCTTAATACTTACATCCATTCTAAGAGGTAGAGCACTTAACACCTTACTGCAGGTGTTAAGAATGCAATCTCAGGAGCAGTTCTGATGGAGCAATAGGTAAGGTCATCTGGGGGAGGGGTACTCCAAGGAAGGGCACACCACAGAGAGAGAGGAGAAAGTTTAAGAGGTGAATGAGGAGATGCTGATTGCCTTCTACTCCAATCTTTCCAGGAAAAGCCATTTTTCTATCAGTCTTATCCAATAACTCATCCTTTCCCTAGAGTTCTTAAAAGCAGGAGCTATTGAGAAAGTAACCCATCTGAAATTATATTTCCTGCTGTTTCTCTCCTTCCATAACTGGTTGAAGTTTCTTTTTTGGTGCTCTAGAGACCTAGCTTCTTCTTGCCTTCTTCCAGTGTGGTCTATTTAATCTCCTGTCGTGTGAGAAATTATGTTCAAAATTTCCATGATCCTCTGTCCATAGTAAGTTATGCATGTAGTGACAAGTACATGCCACAGGTCTTGAGATTATATTTGCAATGTGTGGCTGCTGACTGTTGATCAAGATAGGCTGGAAGAAAAACATTATTTTCAGGTGTGAAAAACCGTTACCTTTAGAAATAATTTTTCTTGCATTTTTTCCCCAAGATGTTGTAGCCTATTTAAACTTGGGAGGTTAAGTTTGTAGCGTTCATTATGACTGAAAATTTAGTTCACACAATCATAATGCTCTCTTTATTAGGTGTTACCATTAAACATTGTGTCTGTTTTTTTTTTTTTTTTTTTTTTTTTCATTTTTCTGAAGCTGGAAACAGGGAGAGACAGTCAGACAGACTCCCGCATGCGCCCAACCGGGATCCACCCGGCACGCCCACCATGGGGCGACACTCTGCCCCCCAGGGGGCGATGCTCTGCCCCTCCGGGGCATCGCCATCTTGCGACCAGAGCCACTCTAGCGCCTGAGGCAGAGGCCACAGAGCCATCCCCAGCGCCCGGGCCATCTTTGCTCCAATGGAGCCTTGGCTGCGGGAGGGGAAGAGAGAGACAGAGAGGAAAGCGCGGCGGAGGGGGTGGAGAAGCAAATGGGCGCTTCTCCTGTGTGCCCTGGCCGGGAATCGAACCCAGGTCCTCCGCACGCTAGGCCGAAACATTGTGTCTGGTTTAATAATCTTTAAGGTGTGTTTTTTAAATAGAAAAGGAATATTGTGGACAAATTTGATGTAAGATTACACAAGATCTCATCACCATAACACCCATTTTTTTGCACATATAGAATTCATCCCTATATAGATCTGTTTTCTTTCATAGATACAGTCACAGAATATTATATATTCTCCAAGCTTTTATCCTTTAATGTTAGAGAAGACAATTTGTTCCATATTTTTACATAGCCATCCCTATCAAAACTTGTTAAAGAAGTTTCCCATTACTGTTTTAGCAGGAAGAAACATGCACATGTGCCTCAAGTGTTTTTATTGTTGAATAATACCCTTCGATGAATTTTCACAGGTGGGCTTACTGCTTCAAAGAGGAATGAACATTTTAGTAGTCCTTAATAATTTGTCGCACTGCTTTCCAAAGAGGTTGCTACTCCAACAGTGTGAGAGTAGTAGTTGAATTTCCATCTAACAATGGTGCCATCATTGTTATATTTTCCATTGTAATGGAAACTTTTAAAAATTTAACTCAAACTAGATTGTCTCCCAGGAGCTGCTGCTGAATCAATACCTTGGTATCTTTGTTCTTGGGAGAAAATAAGCTGAGGAGGAAGAATTGGCTAAAAAAAGACCACTAGACAATTTGTGCTCACTGGATCCACTGGGTGAGAGAGAGTAGCTTATGACATTTTCTGGCAAGGGGAAAACCATACAAGTGCTGCTTCAAGCCTCAGACTGGGAAGACAGGTACAGCCTTGTCCGAGTCAAGGAGGAACATGGGTAGCGGGAGACCTCAGAGTAAATGAAAATTGAATTATCTTTACTTCCAGGACTTGTCTATTGAGAAACAGCAATGCTGGCAACCATTTACTACCAACAAGAGGCAGTTCCAAGAGAAGAATATAAAATATGCTCTGCTCAACCCCACGAAACTCAGAGTGTCTCACAATGGCCAATTTATTATTTTTACCCTGTCCAGTGACATGGAAGGATGCATCAGGGAGCTGCTAGCCTCTGTGATGAATAACTTAAGTCAGGCTGCAACATGTGAAATAATTCAGCTGACCAGGATTTATAACACTAGCTGGTTTTTTTGCTTTCTTTGGGGTTCATGAAGCATGGTATTGCAAGATACCACAGGAGTCCTGTGATGAAGTTACATATCTATTTCTCTTCCTTATTTTTATTTTTTTGTATTTTCATATTATTTTATTGCCTAGTTCCAATGCCTTTCTAAGCAATGTCCAGTCTCCTAGGGGACTCGTCTCTTCTGACTCTGAAAATTAGAACCACTGGAAGATCAGACTCCTAAATACTGTGTTTTTATACCCCCTTCTTCACATACCTAGTCCCAGATGATTTTGACAGCCTGATGCTGTGTGGACTGTGTTGGGCTGCGATTTATTTTGCTCAATTATTTATGTGCGCTTGCTGAAATAAGAGGGGTGGCAATGCAGCAGCAGGCTTACAGTTCAGCCCATCTCATTCCCTAGGTCACATGTCAGTTTGCAGAATGGCTGGCTAGCTCTGCCAAAAGGGGTTTCATCTGCCACCATTAGAAAACACAGCTTTCAGGAATTCCCTGTGTATGGACACTTCTCTTTCCAGATGAGCTCCAGACACAATGCCATGGCACTAGGGAGAGTCTAAATCTTTGAATCTATGTGCTCCTGGTACGTCAGAGGGCTGGGACACTGGGCAATCACACATCCTAATCTTTGTACACTACGTGGATGTTAGATCTGGAAGGGAACTCAGAAGACCAGCAGGTCAAATTCCCACCTTTTTATCCTCATTTTTTAAAAGGCCAATGATTTCCAACATTTCTTCTTTGTGTTGTCATGTAGGAACTGTATTAAAAGCCACCCATTCCTAAGATACTCTGTAGCCCTTCCAAGTCCTGTCTGAACTTGCAAATTTTAATGAGATCCTTCAAGCAATTAGAAAAGAAGAAAAAAAGAACACTTGTAAAAGTTGAATTTGCAGGGTAGCTATGTTCCTTGTTCTGTTGACAAACCCCCTTTGACTTCTTAACATCACTGAATCAAATCCCAGTGCCTTAAGGGTACTGCCTGACCACAGGTTAAATATTTTAATATTCACTGATTGGGGGAAAGTACCATGAGCAACTAATGCAAGATCCTTGAATGCTCAGGGCATGAGTGTCTCCATAAAATGTAAATGCATTCTTAATTATCTCCAGTCGCTGCAAGCCCAAGTAGTTCTTTTATAAGAAAAACACAGCTTACTGATAATGAGCACGAAAATTATTAAGAGATTGGTAGGGCAAATCTCTTAAACCTCTTTTCTGTGTTTTTTTTTCCTCAAAATTTTGATGTGACTTTGCTAATTTTCATGTGTTTCCCTTTCTAGATTCTGTAGATAAATATAGAGCCTCACAGGGATTTGGAGGGTTGGAATTTTAGCAGTTTCTATCCTGGGAACTAGCTCTTGAGGTTATTATTATTATCACCATGACTTATTTTAGTGGATCCATGAAGCTTATGGGGTCTTAAGAAACCCTGGTTATACCAATAGTTGCAGAGAAGTTTTATTTTTAAATGTACACTTTATCTGTTGCCTCATTCTATGTCCACAGTATCTCCTTTAAGCTTGTATGGTACAGCCATTTTTCAACGGGGAAACAGAAACAAGGCAGGACAAATGACTTATCTTTGGCCATTCAATGGTCCTCAGTCCCCTGGCTTCCAGCCCTGTGTCCTCTTTCACAAAGCCGCCCTGATTTCTACAAACGCAGTAATGGAAGTGATTTGAACACTGTACTCTCAGGCTATTGGAAAGTGGTTCACAAGAGGTCTTTCTTCACCACTCTCTTTTAATGTTACCTGACACAAAGAACTTCATTATGGGAAACACCAAATGTAGATACGTCTAGTCTGTTGATAACATCCTGCCACATGTCAAAAAATTAGTTAAGCTGATTCCTCTGACAGGGAGCAGTTGGTGGTGGCTGATGGGGTCTCCATGGAGGACCCTTCCACCCCACATGCACTGGTACAAGGCTGGTCCATGGTCCTCACTGGCACTGGGGGTGTGTATAGAATAAAGAGCACTCTCCATGAGTGCTGGGACTTGAGAAGATGCACTGAGTCCCCAAGTGTAGTTTTCAGCTATTGACAATGCAGTCTACTCTCGCATGTTCAAGGCCCAAGCCCCCTTGGGGTCATGCTGGCCCCAGTGGCTGTGGCTTCAGCAGAAGGGAACAATAGTCACCCACCTGCTACTTGACCATCTTCAGCAGGTTTGTCTGCTGAACTTCCTGACACAAGCTGTTATGCAATGTGACACCACCAGCCTTTGCCTGGGTTGGAGAGCCAAGTGTAGAAGACTGAAATGTAGGATAGTCCTTCAGAACTGAGCACTGGAGAAGAGTCCTGGAGAGGGTAACCTTCTCTTGAGTGACATGCCAGCTCCGCTGTGTGAGACTGATACCTGGGCTGGCTTCAGAAGCTTGAGACCTGTGCAGTCACAGAGGGCCCTGAGATCTGAAGGGCCCTGCACTTAGCTTAATGCTCTGCTGTTGCAACTTGAAATTCTTACTAACTTTTGAACAAGAGACCTCACGTTTACATTGTGCACTTGGACCCACAAATTATGTAGCCTGTACTTTTAACACCATTGGTTATCCTGGCATTCTAGATAGGACAGCTGGAAGGAATCTTAGTGGTCATTGTCTGGTGTGATTCTCAAAGTTTTCAAAGAAGGACATGCAGAGTAGTCACTGAGGTGACTGGCCTGAAGTTATTCAGGAAGTTAGAGGCAGGAAGCAGCTGGGGCCAGCTCTTTTCACTGTTGGCTGGGTACTCTTTCTTTTCAAGTACAATGATCTTAAAACCACCTGCTAAGCATAGAAACAAGTTCTACCTCCTCGCTGGTCATGGCAGCTGTAGTGCTTCTCTCAACCACAGTTCCTCTTCTTTTGCTCTAGTCCGAAAGACAGAAAGAGATGTCAACCATCTGCGTGACCAGTGTTCCTGCATTGCCTAGTGAGTACCTCTCAAAAGCTTGGCTGAGAACAACAGATAATGGAGAACTTTGGCTTAAGAGTTTCAATCATGGCATCAAATCAAAATTTTATCTCAATCAAAGGAAAGAATTTCACAAATAGATTATTATTACTAATAATTAAATGAATGATGCTTGTGAATGATTTATATTCATACTTGCACAACTTTCTAAGAATATAATTTTCATTCCCTGGGACTGTAATGTGCTTTCTGGTGTAGGAACTGTGGGTAATACCGAGCATTCCCTCAGAAGGGTGCCTTGCATGTGATGTTATCTGTCATGTGAAGAGAGTGGTTGAGAACTGAGGATATATCTGGCATTCATTCCTCCACATTCTCTGAGATTTATGTTTAAACCAGATGAGAAGAAAGCCACTGATTTGGGTTGGATCACTTTAGCCCTTAAGCTGAAGTTTTTTATATAGAATTATAATTTCACAGCATGTCCAGATTACTCACTGAAACCTGAGTCAAGACACCTACAGCACCAGAAAAACATCCTTGCACACTACTAGCAAAGACCTTGCCCATCGTGCCATTCCGGGACCTTTATATTAAACTCTTTGTGGCAAATTCCCTTCACCCAAGTTGAGACCTGTGGTGAGTTTTGTTTCTCCAAATGATATGATAGACATTGGAGACAGTTTAATCCCTTTCATTTCCTTCCTTGATCGTTTTGGTCGCTAGGAAGCAAGGATGCTCAGAAGTAGATTTTCTTGTTTTCAACAGCTTACTGTTTTGTTTATAATTTAATAAATGTTTATCTTTAACCCTTTGAGTAGTACAAACATTCATGTATGTCCTTGTACCTCCTGACCATCCACAGTACGATCAATTTATTTAAAAAATGTGTAAGGCAACATTAAAAAAGTGCAAATGTATGTTCTTCTTGTTTCTATAAATTGGTTATCAGACAAACATGATTTTAAGTTAATAAAACTGTAACTGGAACAAATTTCATTTTTTGAAAAATAAACTTACTCCCAGGGGTCAGCGAACATGAAAATAACTCAGTACTCAAAGGGTTATTTCTATGCTTTTTCTTTTAATAAATTTAAAAAATATAAAGACAGAAAAGAAGAATATAAGCAACTATATTCCCAGTTCTTACAATTAACATCTGTTAATGTTTTACTGTTTTTGGTAATCATTTTTAAAGAAATAAAGCATCACCACTTAACTAACATCCCATTCCAACGACCCCAGTCTTACTCTTCTTCAGTGCCCTTAGGGCCAATCACTAAGATGACTTTTAGAGTTTGTTTTTTATACTTTGGTGCACAAGTATGTGCATTTATAAAAAATACCTTTGTGTGACAAACTTTTATATAAAGGGTACACTGTACATGCAGCTAGGATTTTGCATGTAATGTGGTTTGAGATCTACTCAAATCTACTCAAACAGATCTACTCATGTTGATGGATATAGATCTAACTCATCCCTTTCAGATGCTGTATAGTAATCTATCATATAAATATAACACTTTATTTATTTCTTCAATAAGGAATATTTATATTATTTCCGATTTTTTCCCCCTTTCCAAACAACGGCACTATGAACATTTTTTTTCATGTTCTCACATAGTCCTTTGTACCATAAGAATTTCTCTAGAGTATAGAGCCAAAGCAAGGGAGTTTCTGAGTTACTGTCTCTATTTATTACATGTGACTTTTATTCCATGTTAATAGATTTTGCCTCTCTGATATCTCTGAATTTTTTATAAGCTTCTTTACATTCTTCTTAGAATTAAGTTTATCAAACTGAACATAACTAGGTAGGTTATTAAAGCTTTTAAAGATCTCTGAAATATACATGGGATGAAGAATTAAAACAAAAGTGCCCCTCACAGTCTGCTTTCTGCAGTGTCAGTGTGCCACTGCTCAACAAAGAGAGAATGCTTCATTCTTGGCCAAATCTTATTATTTGGAAAGAAACCTAAAGGAAAAAGGAAAAAAAAAAATCAATTCCAAACAGAAAATTTTACCTTTAAAATTTCAAAAGAAGAGATAGAAGTTATCTGTGGCCAGCAGCTCTCCCCCCACCCCCTTCATCGTCTTTTGTCCTGATTTTCTTAGATGCAGGGGAAAGGCTGAGGGAGGACAAGTGGGAACTCCTTTCATCTTCAGTTTGGACCAGTATACTGGCAGGCACTCTACCCTCCCGCCCTCCTCCTTGCCAGAGGGCTTCGAGCTCCCTGGTCTTCCCCTGTCCTCCCCTTTTGCAGGGTATGAAAGAGCTTCCCATAGCCTCACCCATTCCCTAACAGCCAGAGCAAGGGCTAGACTAGGCCTTTGACTACAAGTAAGACAAGACTCTAACTCATTTGCATTAAACCATAAGGAACATCTATTATTTTACGGAAGTTCCAAGGCAGGGACATCCCAGAGTTGGTGATTTAGAGGCCCAGTAGCATCATTAACAACCATGTTCTTTCCACATTTCTGTTTCGTCGTCTCCCATATGTTTCCCTGACCCTTCAGACTTCCTCCTTTTGTGACTGGAAGGTGGCCACAGGGCCTCCAGGCATTGTGTCCAGGCATGATCATGACCAGCAAAAAAAAAGGGGGCTATTTCTTTCTGTATTTCTTTTTTAATCAGAGAAGGAAAACTTTCTCAGATGTCTACTAACAATGCCCCCCTTTAGGTCCTGTTGATTAGAACTACATCACAGGTCTATGACCAAACTGCTCATTGGTGAGAGGAACAAGACCACAACATCAGCAAATGTGTGGAGAATTCTTTTTTATTGTTGTTATAATGACTGGAGAGGAGGGTACTGGCATTTACTGGATGAGGTCCAGAGATGATAAACCAGCTTGAATATATGGAACAGTCCCACAAGACAAGGAATACTCACACCCATATTTGGAATGACTTAGACAAGCCATTGGCTTGTGGCTCCAGAAGCATGTGGCTGTCTAGCGGAGGGTGACTTCCTTTACAACATGGGGGTGTCTGTTGCGGAGCAGGAGAGGAAGTCAGCTCTTCCTGTGAGACTCCAGCTCTCTGCAGCGGGTGCTGTCAACCCTAAAAAGAAATTAGAGGCTTGTGCAGAGAGTCACTAACAGAGTATAAATCTAACTCCCATATGTCCTGCTCCTTAAACCGGAGAGAAGTGGATACCCCCTAAACTCAGTCACATCTCCTTAACCTGAACACAGGCAACCACACCTGTGATATTGTGATATAATAAGAAATATATATTTTGGTCTTTGTCTCTAGTTCCTGGCCAGGAGTCCTAAACTCTTTGTAATTGCCTACATGGTAAAGGTGCTAAGAGCATCTTTTGTCATAATATTTAGTCCCTGACCTTGGCTCCTGACACAGAGTTCCAGAATTCCTTAGAATTTTCTGGGTAATAGGCATAGCTTTCCTAATGAGCTAAAGGTATAGTCATTCTAAAAAGATGACTCTTAGTGTGATCCTTCATAGTTTCAGGATGGGTACTGGTCACCAGAAACACCAGATCATGATTAGAAGCTTGGAACTCAGCTCATCTCCACCCCCATCCTGCGGGAAGGGGAGAGGGGCTGGAGATTAATTAATAATCAATTGATTATGACTATGTGATGAAGCTTCATAAAAACCTCTGGACTGTGGGGTTCATAGAGTTTCCAGGTTGGGGAACACATCCGTGTACCAGGAGAGTGGCTTACCCCAATTTCATGAGAACAGAAGCTTCAATACTCAGGACCTTCCTAAATTCAGGATTTCACTCTAAGTATTTCTGCATCTGGCTGTTCATCTACATTCTTTATCATATCCTTTATTATGTAAGAAACCGGTAAACATATGTGTTTTTCTGAGTTCTGTGAGCTGTTCTAGCAAATTATTAAACTTGGGGTGGGGTCATGGAAACTCTGATTCATAGCTGGTCGGTCAGAAGCAGATGACAACCTGGGACTTCTGACTGGCAGCTGAAGTGGAGCAGTCTTGTGGGACTGAGCCGTTAATCTGTGGGATCTGAGTATAACTCCAGGTAGGTAGTGTCAGGAGTGAGTTGAATTGTGGGACACCTAGCTGGTGTTGGAGAAATGTTAAATTGTGGGGGAAATGCCACATATTTGGAGTATAGAACTGTTCAGTGAAAACAGGAGTGTTTTCACCTTACAACTCTCTAAAAGGCTTTGGGTAAATAATGACATTTGCCCCTTCTCTGTGTTACAGAAGCATTAGCATGGCTTTGCTTCTGTGCTGTCATATCACTGGGGCTGATAGAAGTCACCTGGAGCTGACATTGTTCATAGCTTGGAGCTCCACAGACACAAGTTTGTGTTCCAGGGTTTGGATTCGTCGTTAAGATGGTAGAATGAGCCCTCCAGAGTTGATGATATTCAGATTCCTGATGGCAAAATCTTACATACAAGGCACTAAATATTTTTAATATTAAATAGGTAGATTCCACAAGTGTAGTAATTCTGTAATACATAACCTGAGTCTGCCTTAAGGAATGTTTTCAATCTTGGAATAAACTCTGAGTCACTTTCTTTTAAGCAAATAATAACACTTACACCTGTGTTATGGTCAGCCCAGTCACAGGGTGTGAAAATTCATTCATCCATTTATTCAACAAATATTTATTGAACACCTACACACTTATTGTGCCAGGGGTTGTTGTCTTTTCCTTACACAACCAGGGAAATAGTAGTGGCACTGACAGAGCAGTGCCATTGAAAGGAGGAGCTGACTTGGACAAGAAGATAGACAGTCTTACTTTGGGTCTGTTAACTGTGAGATGACATTATCGTTAAAAAAAAAAAAAAAGAATGTCATGCTTAAACCACTTGACAAATTTCCAGGAAAAGGTACCATGGTTGAATAAAAATGCAGTGCCCCAAATAGGTAGTGTATAGAAAGACCTGAGGCTGGCATGTGGAGTTGAAGGGTGCAGAAAGTGGGAGGCACAGTGAGAGGAAGTGATCTGCATGGGGTTGAACCCACTGTGAAGATGGGTTTGACATGATTTATGAGAGTAGAGCTGGTCAGGTTTAAAGAGTCAAGTTGCTACTAGACAGTCTTCATAGAAAGTTGTATGTGAGTCTCAATTTAAGAGAAGAAGATAGGTAGGAGACAAGATCCAGAACAGTGTGGAGGGGAGAATTTTAGCTTGTACAATGTGGTGTACACAGCCCAGAGAATTCTCTACTCTGAAAGCACCACAAAGAGCAGGCAGTGCCATTTGGGCTGATGTCAGAAATGAGCTCTGTGACTCCAGTTTCTTACATAAAAGATCTGAAACTGAGTTGGATGCTCCCTGTAGTATCATCCCTATTAGCAATGCTATCACCATCATATTTCCTTGAACCTTCAAATCTATGATAGGGAGTTCAAGACATGGATGTTTAGCTAATGTTCCTTGGATACAACGTCTCAGAAGGGGACTATAAACAAGGTGTTGTCCAAAATAAGCACACATAAGGCCACATTGCACTTTACTTTCATGGAGTTGCAAAGTCTAAGAAAAGAAGCTTTGACACTTCAAGTTCATCTCAGGATTCCTACTGCCATATTAATGCTATTACCCAAGTCTTTTTTCCTGAACATAGCTGAGTTTCTAAGTCATTTTTGAAAGTGACAGTAGCTTCATAAAACCATAGTCATAGAAAAATGCAATCTGTTGAATCCCTTCATGGTGGAGTCTATATATCATTTACTCTTCACTTCTCTGTGGGTGGAAAAGGTTTTTTCATGCTTTATTTACCAGGAAGTCATTTTGATCAGCAAGATGAGCAATACTTTACAGCTGTTTGCAATGACTGCCTCTGCTCTTCCAGAAGTTTTAACTATTATACAAACTGAAATACCAGTTTCTAGCAAGGTAGGATGGGAAAATAAATGCATATTTTACAGGTCCATTCATATCATGAGAAATTAGCCATCACTTTTTTTTCAATTCTATGTTTCTAAATTCATAGTCACCTCTTACAGTAATTTCTAATTATTTTTTGACTCTAAAGTTTTTTTGTTTTTTTGTCAGTTAAGGGAAGTACAACCTATAACATTAGGTTTCCTATGACTATTGGGAAGTCACCATGGCTTAAATTCCACATGAATAAGCCAGTTAGAAGGGAAAAGAATACAGGCCTTCATCTGCATATCTGTCTCTTTAAAAATGCCCACTGTGGCCTGGACTGTGGTGGCACAGTGGGTAAAGTGTTGACCTGGAATGCTGAGGTTGCCTGGTCAAGGCACATATGTGAGTTGATGCTTTCTGCTTCTTCTTTCTTCTCTCTCTCTCTCTTCTCTAAAATGAATAAATAAAATCTTAAAAAATTTTTTTAAAGAAAATGCCCATTGGGAAAGTACAATAATCAAAATATTTCCATTATAGTGATCAAAGTGATGAATATTTCCCCTTCTTATCAACATAAACTTGGTTTAACAAATCCATCTCATAGAGAATTTGAGAGCCTTTTGTGAATTGTTAGTTAGATTGATGGGACCAATTTGTGGAGATTTAGAGCTAGAGAAGGACTGACCTAGGTTTGCATCCTGACTCAATTCCTCTCTGTGTGACTTTAGCTAAGTTGCTTAATGTGCAATATGTGAATAATAATAATACAATCTACCTTATGGAGTAATTGTGAAAATTAAATGAGATGATCTCTACAATGTGCTTAACACAGTGTCTAGCACAAATTAAAGTCCTCCATAAAGGTAACAAAGCTCTTTCTGGAAATAATTCTTCATGGCTTTAAGGTCCAGAGATCATGCACCTAATGGAAAATGTGCCTCTCTCAAACCTGCTAACCTGGATCCAAACAACTGTGTGCCGCCTACCTCTTGCCCCCAAATACACACACATATTAAGATGAGCCTGGGGGGAAAGTCTTGAGATTAGTTTTGATTGTTTCTGATTGGGTCACATGCCTGTCCCTGAACCAAAGGAATGAGGCTCTTAGATTGGCTACGCCTGGGTTATATGTCCTGGGGACAGAGGATGAATCAGTTTACTTTGATCCGTATCAGCTGAGCTCAGGCAGATCTCCCAGCAAGATATGGTTGCTGTTTCCAGGGGAAAATAAAAGAAGAAACTGATAGGGTAGAATTGGAATGAGTGAAAATATCAAATCTCTGCTACAAGTCTTTCCCTTCCTGGGGAATTGACCAGAGGGTCGATGGGATAAACTGATCCAGATTGCAATAATTTATAGAAAAATGCCATGCCTATTCAAATCACCCCATTCAAACTGACT
This sequence comes from Saccopteryx bilineata, assembly GCF_036850765.1. Taxonomy (NCBI): domain Eukaryota; kingdom Metazoa; phylum Chordata; class Mammalia; order Chiroptera; family Emballonuridae; genus Saccopteryx; species Saccopteryx bilineata. The sequence continues at coordinate 204,583,423 of NC_089492.1, forward strand.
GCAATTTTTAAAACTTGATTATAATCAAAAGCCAGCACTCTAGTGAAAGGGCCATGTAATGTATTATTAATACATGTTAATAATTAATAACTACTCTTAGGGATACCTTTTCTTCACTTAACAGAAGATGTTAGATGATAGACGAACAATTGATCAGAAGGTCAGAGGGTTTGCATGCATTCTTGTGATGAAGCAAGCACCGGAGAACTGCTCTGAAAATCCCAGGAATTTTCTGTAGGTATCAATAAAGCTAGATTTTGGTTCCCAATTTTAGTTTGTTGAACTTTATATTTTCTATCCTTATTTAGCTTCCTGTTTACTTCAAATGGAGGTTAATGCAAGGAGATGACCCAAAGGATAAGGATGGGAAAGGTAATATTTTTTTACCACATACCTTGTAATATACATGTAATACAAACAGGAGTAAAAAGAATGCTGATAAATGTGTATTTCTATTCACTTAGGAGGCTAAAGGAAGGGCATGTAAAGAGATCTGGATCTGATTTCCGATTTAACTTGTTCTTACGTGGATATCCCAGGAAATTTGAAAACAATTCAGATTCAGACCCCACCAGCATGAGTATCCACTACATGCCAGCACTGTGCCGGCCCTTTCCCATATGTGGTCTCATTCCACTGTCATGAGTGTTCTGGAAGACGGGTGACATTCTCCCTCTTCTAAAGATGAGAAAATTGAGGTCAGAAAGGTTAAGATCACAGAACTTCTCAGTGACCGAGCTGAGAAATGGCCCCAGGTTTTCTAATTCCACTCTCTCTGCTATATCACTCTCCGAGACAAAATATACCTTCGATTCAGCTGGATTTTTCTCAATTATTATATAAGGGTACCTTTTTTAATTTTAGAAAAACACAAGCATGGCTTTACTTAACAGGAGCAAAAATTCTGAGCACTGTCCTTTCCCCTTTCCAGGAAGGCAGACCACAGAGGCACAAAGCTAGAATCTGGAAGATGGCAACTTCTCTAAAATGAAGGTTAATGTCTAATGCCTGCTACTCAGAACCCAAGTGTTTTGACCACTGTTCATTTCTACAGGAGAGTAAATTAGGGGTTAAGCTAAACAGCATGAGCTTTGAGTCATAAGGATCTAGATATGAAGCCAGGCATAAATAATTATAACTGACATAACTTTGGATAAGTTACTCAAACTTATTAAACCTCATCTGTGGAATGAAAATAATAAAAACTATTTCTACCACAAGGGATTTTTTGTAATGAATTAATTAAGATAACACTCATAAAGCACTTAGCACAGGCTTGGCCATGGGAAGGATATCATAAATAACAGTAATTTTATTAGCAATATCAATACTAATATACTGATACTAATATTAATATTTTATTTGCAATAATAACCTTAATATTAATTATTGCTATTAATAACAACTAATATTACTAATATTAATACTATGATTGATCATTGCTAAATCCCTATTGTTGATGGAGGAACATGCATTAATTTAATCCATATAAATATGACATGCTAAGTCATATTATTCAATCATATACTCAATTAACAGGAGGCAGCAGGTACAACAGACAAGGAACGAGGCACATATAGCAGTGCGTGGATCACTGGGGCCACAGAGGGGTCAAGGGCAGAGCTGGTATCCAAAATGGAGCTGTCAGGTACATGTGGTGGTGGTAGTGGTGAATCCCCTATATCAGTGCAGTCATATGAGGAAAGCCTTTTGTAAATACAGCAAACAGAAATTAAGGGTGTAGGGTTAGGTCCAATTTAGGAAAGGGTCTGGAGAAGAATTTGGTTTGTACAGTGAATAAAGGAAAAAATGACAAGGGAGATAGTCTTGAATTATTTTAAAAATTAGTATTTACAGAACCTACACCCTCAGGAATTTCTGGGGTTGTAGTAAAAGCAAGCCTGATGTTTTGTGAGCTACATGGCTTCCCCAGCATAGCCCCTGCTCATGGCCACCTCTGCATGGCGGAGCCGTGCTCTGCAGTGGCTTTTGTCTATTAGCTGCCTCAATCCCCTTCCTGCTCCATTTTGTTACCAAGGAGGGCTAACCTCACCTAGAGTTTAGCATAGGCAGAAGACCCAACTGTTTGCATTAGTGGTTAGGCTCCCATCCCAGTTTGGGTTCATTAAGTAATGTTCAGGGAAGGAACATACAACCCAGCTGATGGGAGCAGAATGGTCTACAGGGTTGGGGAGAGGTTTAATGTCTTGTCAGAAAACAGTGTTGTGTTGCCTTTGGATAGTACTGTCCCAGGGAGACAGGGACTTCCAAGTCCTTAAAGGGAAGGATAGTAGCTGGCATGCAGCAATACACGTTACAGGGTCAGGGGAAAGAAAATAAAGAAGAAAGGAGGAAAGAGAGGGAAGGAGGGAAAGAAAGAACAAAGTTAGATCTTTGGCTTTAAGCTTGATTATTTTCCCTGTCAAGGAGCTGATGTCACTGATTAGATTGGAATGGGGTGGGGTGGAATTACATGTAGACATCGGCTGGCTGATAAAGTCTTTTGAGTTGGAAGTAGCCTAGGTGGCTAGGAGGGCACTGGGCCAGGAGAAGGAGGGCCGCCTCCAGGGCAGGAGGGTAAAGTAGTCTCTGTTTGCTCAGTACAGGTCTGAACTGAGGCACCTTCATCATCGACCTTCAGCCATGCTCCCTGTGGATGCCGAGGGACTGAGCCTGCAGGATTTTAAGTGCCGGGGCTTCTTTACCTGCTGCAGACATACCTCTTCACAATTCCTTCACACGATTCCTTTGTCATATTCTGGATTTGGAAGTCAGAAGACCTGGATTTAGATGTGACCCTGTTACCAAGCAAGGGCTGTTCATAGAAGTCAATACTATGGAATCAGGTTTTAAGAAAAGAAAGAGCTTTTACTTGTAGATTGGCCAGCAAGGAGACAGGAGATAAAGCTCAACTCTATCTCCCCAGTCCAGGGTGGTGGGATTTTAAGGGGTTTCAGATCCAGATCTTCTTAGACTTTGGAAAGGGTTCCATTGCTCAGGTTCCATCATGTCCTTGTCTTTTAATTCCACCAGGGGGAGCAATTAAGAATTCATAAGTATAACTTCTGAGTGGTGTATCCAAGGTTTAAACTTTGGTTCTTGGTTTTATTAGAAATAGAATAGGACTAGTTTGAGCTGGTTCTGCAGTTACAACATTGCTATATACTTCAGAGACTTTACTAAACCACTCTAAGCTTTTGTTTTTTCACCTATAAAAGGAAGATAAGGTAGCCTTCATAAGGCAGTTGTTAGGATTTAGTGAGAATTCACATATAAAAACATGATTGTGACGTAGCTGTCTATAAAATCTTAGTTATTAGAAGACAGAGCATTGGGCAACACAAGGAGCTGAGACTTGGGAGTCAGAGGCACTGATTTTGAATGTAGGATATTCTATTCATGGCTTCTTCCTTTGAGCAAATTTTCTAAGAGCTCTGGCCCTGTATCTTATCTTTAAAATAAAAATAACAATATACTGCTCACAAAAATTAGAGGATATTTCAAAATGAATATGAAATGATAAAAAAAAGAAGCATTTGATTTTTTTATTAAACAAGAACATCAGAGAAGCAAACAACAGCCCTGGTCAGGCCGGTTGGCTCAGTGCTACAGCATCAGCCCAGTACCTGGAAGTCCCGCGTCCGATTCTTGGCCAGGGCACACAGGAGAAGAAGCCATCTGCTTCTCCACCCTTCCCCCTCTCCTTTCTCTCTTGCTCTCTCTTCCCCTCCCACAGCCAAAGCTCTGTTGGTGCAAAGTTGGCCTGGGCGCTGAGGATGGCTCCATGGCCTTCTCCTCAGGTGCTATTATGGCTCTGGTTGCAACAGAGCAACACCCCACATGAGCAGAGCATCACCGCCTGGTGGGCATGCCAGGTGGATCCCCATTGGGCACATGCGGTAGTCTGTCTCTCTGCCTCCCTGCTTCTCATTTCAGAAAAATACACACACACAAACAAAAAACAGAAAAGCAAACAAATCAAAGAAAGTTGTTTGATTATGCAAATGAGATGCAAAATCAACTTTTATTTCATTGGTGAAAATGCACTATACAAAAGGCTGAAAGTACTGGAGTATCTGCATGTTTCCTGATCCCCTAATTTTTGTGAGCAGTATATGTTCTACTGTTGTGGCGTGTATTATTCAGATACTATAAGTAATGCTTATTGTTATAAATGATTCAACAAACATTTATTGGGTTTCTAATATATACCAATGCACTTGAAATTCAAAAAGTAAAATATGATTTCTGAACGCAAGAAACTCACCATCTAATGGAAGAGACAAGATTGTATTCAAAGAGTGAGGCTTGAAAGTGCTGGTGGAGGTAGGTACAAAGTACTAGGGGGCAGGGAAGAGGTCACATTTCTGCATTGTTATGGGGACAAGTGGAAGTCCTCCAGGTGGACAGATGGGGAGATCCTTCTAAGCAGTGGAGGACATGGTGTGTAGCAGCATGTCTCACTGGATGGCAGAGAGGAGGAGAGCTAACTGAGACTCCGAATGAGAAGAGAGGCGACAAGGAGCGTGCTCCATGGTTAGATCACATTCACCTGTGTTAGATAACAAAATTCAGCTGAGGATGTTTTAAATATCTTATTGGCTTCATGAATCAGACAGATCCAATCTAACAGATAGAAAGGAGCTCTGAGTAGCTGTACAAAATGAAAGACTTCTACAGGAGAAAGAGGCAGGAACAAGGAAGTTAGACTAGACAAAAAAAATGTGGATTGGTTATTTCCCAGGGAAGGCCGGCCCAGTTTATGGGGCAGCTTGCCTGAATAATGCTGGGCAGGTGATTCCCGGCTGGCTGATCGGCTAAAGACTCCATTTCTGGAAGAGCTGAAACTGTAATTAAATCTCAGTTTGATGATGTGAGGCTTAGCATAAGCAGCTCTCTTTTGAGCCTGTTGTTTTGTTTTTAACACCTGCTAAAAAAATTAAAATTTTTTATTGCAGATTTTCTCTTAATTTGATCTCTTTCTGATATATTGAGATCAGTTGGTTTTCAAAATGAAACCTTTGTGCTACCCAACTGGATTTCCCTGGCAGAAAAGATTTTCCAGATTTCTAAAGGATGGGAGTTTGCTTATAAAGTAACTGGTCTTCCCTTGTATCATTAGCGACCCTTCACAGAAATACACAAAGGATAACAACATCTAGAATTTTCTGTGCAGACTAGTTATAGAACAAAGCCAGAGAGCTTATAGGTGCCCTGTTATTCACTCAGGATGACACCCCTATTCATTCATTCACTCATTCTGCAAAGGCTGCCTGGCCCTGCTTGGGCTGCCCGGTGGCTGACATGCCCCCTCCCCCAGATGTCGAGCTGCTTCATAATCACCCAGCACCGGCACCTCACACTGTCCCATTAGAGAGGCGTGTACAGCCCGCTTGTTGGGCATGTTGGTGCAAGCTTGGGAAGGAAAACATAATTCACTTTTGCCAGTGACAGAAATGTTAACACTTCACTCGAAATAGCTGATAATCTGACACAGGAGAGTTTAAGGATTACTGTATTTCATTTGGCTAATAAGAAAAGCTGTTTAAAAGCTACATTAAAAAGACTTAATGTATGGTGACTGAGCACTGCTTTAATGTATTCTGTGTCATCAACTATTAGAATGCTTCCCCTCCTCTTATTATGTGACCGCAGATTTCTGCCTCTTTCCTCTGGGAAGAGATAATAGGAAGCAACATCCATTCACAGAGACTGTCCAAAGAAATATTCATCCAGGAAATGTATTTTGAGCACCTACTGTGTGCTAGGCACCACAGCATGCAGTGGAGAGTTGAAGACAAAGGAGTTCCTGATTCTCAACAGTGGCATATTTTTGGAATGAACTGATTGGAGAAAACAATAAACAAAAGGTTTTTAAAAATCGTGTTTGAGACTTAGTTAATATATGAAATATTCATATTTAACTTCCATTTAACAGATGAGGAAACTGAGACCTAGAATGGGAGGTGACCTACAGAGGGCAGAAAGCTAATTAGTGGGAAATCTGGGCCTGGGTTCCTGATATTATGCTTTTCGTCTCGTTTCTGGAATCCTGTTTTCTGCAGTCCCCTTTTCCCTGTGGGCAAAGCTGAGTGTCCTGTGTTTACAACCGTCCTTCAAGACAGCACAATTGCCCTCCCCAGGAACTGCATCTAAATGAAGGAGAGAGAGCTTGGTGCTGATTTCTAAGGGCTGTGACCAGTGACCAGACCCGCCTTGCTTAACCATATTAAAAGAGCAACTGTATGTGACTGGACTTTGTAACGCTGTAGTGCAGTTCAGATGTGAGGGGTGGCTACTGGCCCTGCTGACCAGATCAACCCCTGCCCTCTCAGTAGGGGCCCTGGGCTAGGAAGAACAGCCAGAAGTTGGCCCCAGGAAGCCACTCCCCAAGGTGATGCTGAATACCTGGGCTCTCCAGGCTTCTCCCCTATCCTTCACGCTCCCTCACACCTTATTGTCTGGGAACCACACTGCTCTATCATTGAAAGTCAGCTCCTGGTATCCTTGTGAGACCCAACAAATACTCACATCCAGAAAGAGTATTTGAACTCTTCTGCTAAGAAGGCTTCTAAAATTGTGTAGCTCTTTAATGGTTACATCACTCTAAACTCAATAGGGGTGTGACCAAAGACTCATTGTTTTTAGTTGGGGACATCAGAACAGGTAACAGATAAGGCACAAGTTTAGTCAGAGGTAAGGATTGATGAAACCCAGGCACTGGACAACTAGCCTGTACTTTCTCACTAGATTCTCATTCCAGATTCCTAAGTCCACGTAGTTGCTGATTTACCATGAGTGATAAAATTGCTCCTGCAGAAGGAATTCAGACACAAGTAAGAAGGCTTCCTCATGGAAATTAATGGGAAACTAAACTGTACGAATTTAGACCCAACAGGAAAAATGCCATCTGACATAGAGGACATTAAAATTTCAAGTACAGTTATATTTCAAGTAAGGAAAATAGACTACAAGGTCCAATGGGGTAGAAACCGTGCCTATTTTGTTCATTACCATATTCCCAGCCCCTAGCACCTTCCTCATACATAGCCAATGCTGAATACTTGTCAAATGAATGGAACAGTAAGTCAGCGAAAAGTAATAAGACAACTCTTTCTCCTCTCAGATGAATACTGCTACATAAACCCTGGGGCTCAGTGCAAAATTAAAATATAGGACCCTTGTTCAAACAGGAGGAAAAAATGTTGTTAAAGATACTAAAATACGAAGCTTTTTTTTTCTTTCCTGTACAGTCTTTCTCAGTTTGTCAATGGTGATTTTTTATTTGCTTTTTAATGTCATTCTAAGTAAAAGGAAAATTAAAGTTATTAGCATGAATTTCACCATTTATCATTATCTTGTAAAATATCTTTTAAAACACAAATATAAGAGTATTTAACCTGTTTTGCAGAATCACTGAAACTACTCAGTTTGTATGTTGTAGCTCATATGTGTATATGCATTTTGTTTTTACAAGAACAGTGGAAACCCTGCGCAAATTTAACATTTCTTTTCCTTTTTGAAAAACAATTATTTGTATGCACACATTCTACCTTTGGCTTACTGATGAGTAAAGAACTGAAAGGAAAAAGAATTATGGGTGGCCATCCTTTCCTTCCCTTCCATGCCCCCATTTTCAGCATAAGTGGCTGGCTAATACAGGGAAGTAAGAAGGATATGATAAGATTCCCGGCCATTTGTGTTCCTTAGAATGCCATTGCTTTCTTTCTGCATTTGAAATAACTTCTGTTTCAACTCAGTCATAGAGAGAACACACTTGCCTTCTGCTCTCTTTGAGTCTCCCTGAACTCCTACACATCATGGGTCCATTGGATTTTGTGTGCCTGGGGCATCATGTAGCTATACACAAATGGAATGACGTGGGAAGGACAACATCCATACTGTACATAAATCCTCCCTTCATGCTCATGCTCCATTGTTCCATTGGGCTTGACTTACAAAACACAGGATCAAATATAAAATTATTAAGAATTTTATACAGTTACAGCAGGGCATTAAAATATGCACAGTGCAACAGCACAGGACACACATCTAGGAAGCCAGCTCTTTAAGCTAATGGCCAAGGTCACCAGTAGAGTTCTGATCCACCTCATTTTAATATATAGCAGAAGCTCATTCAAAATTAGCAGAAGCCACTACCAAATACTCTAAGAATAATAGATGAAGCAATAATGTTCATTCAATATATGTTTATTGTTTGCCAATGAAGGAACAGAATTGTGCCTTCTCTAGGCTTATTTGCCATCCAGATTTTTATTTGCATTTTCTTCATTGCTTGTTTAGTACAAAAGTACATTTCAAACAATTCATGTAATTATTATAAATTCCAAATGAGTACAGTTTAGATAAATGAATTTTCTCAGTTATTAGACCCTCTTTAATTGTGGGCCTTCAAATTTGGAAAACCCCTCTGGGGAGGGAATTCACTTTTGAGGAAATGAAGACCTTACAGGAGAATACAGAATAATTAACAAAAGGTCAGAAATATTTTTATGAAAGCTCATATAAATGCCTGTGTATTAAAAATACTTAAATCATAATAAAAACACTAAATATAGTCAATCAATGACTCCCCACTCCCACCTCCCTGCAAATTCACAATAATGCATGGTACATTTATTTGCCTTTACCGTATTTAGCTTAACTAAAACTTTCCAGGGACTCTGTTTCCAACTATTTCAATAGAATGGCTGTCAGTTTGGTTTGCTTCATAAAAGGTAATATACCTGCTAACAAGCATTTTAATATGGTCCACATCCTTCAGCCAAATGTTTCATGCATTTCTTGTTTTGTAGCTGGGAGTTCTCTTTTCTGATGTCAACTCCAGTCCATGCAGTGCAGTCAGTTACTCAGCTGCTAGAAACAGAAAGGGCATTGGAGAGTCTCAACTGTGCTTTGCCAAGGAGATATTCCGCGCTATTCTTCTCTGAAAGGCCTTGGGATTCAATTGCTTATGTTTGCGCATGCTAGCTTCTCTCCCAGGCTCAGGGCTGCTAGTCTCTCCTCCCCCTCCTAGGAGACAGGTACAGATCCAAGGCCAGACCGGTTTCCCTTCATCTTCCCTTATCTTTCCCAAAGCTGCAGTGCAAAATCTTCTTTTTCTTTGCTATCCGTTTTACTTCCCCTTTTTATTCCCAAACCCCAGTTCTCTCTTTTTAAAATTACTCCCTAAAGGACTGCCTTGTGATTCCTATGTACTGGAACGAAGTGGCTCAAAGAGTTTATAGAAGTAAATTTGTGTACAATTGAATTTTTCTTAAGGGAAATTTGCAATTACTAAGGATATGACTGTTTCTTCTTTGTGTGGAAAGAGCATGTGTTTGGATTAGATAGATTATGTTTCAAATTTTAGTTCTGCTCCCTTTGGACCTTGGGAAAGCACACATGACCTCTCCTAGACTTGGGTTTCTCAGCAGGCACCAGGCTAAGTTGTTGAATTCAAGGAACAGATTGCAAAATGCATAAGAGGTATAATGCCGCTCATGTAGATGTGTGTTTTTGTGTATGTGAAGGTTGGTAAATAGAGAGAAGGGTATGGGAGAATTTTTAGCAAAATGTGGGTGGTAACTGAATTTTGGAGATATTTAATTATACCTTTTTTTCTTCCTGTAATGCTTGAGTTTTTTACTAATTGCTGTTTTAGCCAAGGAGATGGAAAAATGTTTCAACCTTAAATAGCAAGATTGTTGTAGCCTACACACACACACACACACACACACACACACACACACACATAATATATATTGTAGAGATAGATACATACATACACATATATATGCACATATATGTGTACACACTTATATATATACACACATATATATCACCTGCTATAAATAGATATAATTTATTAAATTTCTACTAAATGACAGCATTGTGCTTTTATTGTTGTGCCCATTGTTTAATTGAATCCTTACAACATCTTAAAAGGTGATGTTACCCTTATCCTAGTCTGATGCCTCATCCATTGCAGGTACCTGTGAATGCTGGTTTTCCTTCTTTTTCTATGCTATATGATTGCTTGGATTTTTTCTTTTCTTATTATAATCATATCACCAGATACAGAAGCAATAGCTGATGTGTTTCAGGGATTTGGGGCACTGAATATTGCATTAAACATTTGGGGGAAACAAAGTGTTCTAGGTAAATATTTCACATTATTTTTTGGAAAAATGCTTCTGTAATATATACTTCAACTTTGATATCTCTCTTTTTTTTGATATGTCTCTTTAATTATTTAGTTAGCTTTTATTTTTCTAATGACTGCTCTAGGTGGTTGGTAAAGAACAAAATAAGAGATCTTCTTAAAACTGACACACATTAATTATTATCTTTTATTTTATTAATTGGTTTCTCTTTAAAAGAACCATAAGATGGCAAGTATTTAAAAGGCAACAGAATAGATTGGAAACAAATAATTCACTTTCTTTTAAAATATGTCATTTACACCCTTTCAAACATTAATTACCCAACTTTCAGAACCCTGCAGATCAATAATTATTCACGACTGGGACCTATCATCAGTTAGTAAGTGCTTTGTGCAATTTTCAGGTCACTTTTGTTGTTGGAGCCTTTTCATTCTGTCACACGGAAATCCTTTTCTGCAGTGCATAAGTGAACGCTTCTCCGCTGTGCTCTGCAGGGGAGAGGCAATTCCAAGAAGGACAGAGAAGCAGAAAAGGGGAGTTTCAACCTTTACAGATGAAAATGTGTATTTATTTTTTCAGAAAAAGTAAAGCTATAAAAAAGATATTTACAAAGAAAGAAAGTGTGTACAGTGGCTCCCAACAGCTTAGGGCTGCCGAAGTCTCCCCAGTGACCAGGGCAAATGTAGTGGGAGGTAAGATTTTCATTGCTGCTGAAGGGCAGAGCGGACCTAAAATGCCAGTGCAACTTTTGCATTTCTCTGACATGCCTATTTCCAACAATCCAAGCACTGAATTGCTCTAAACTTAATGTGACTTGCTTTAGAAGACAAGGTGGAGAGCCCAAGGGAAGATATAACAATTCTTATTGCTGTTGAATTGTTCTGTATTGATTACACATAAAAGCTATTTGGCGACTTTCTCCTTTCTCTGTCCATACCCACCCTTCAGCTTCCATCCTCAGATGACCCAGTGACCAACAAAGCAGAAACTGTCTGGGCGTCTTAATTAAACTTCATTGTACTATCATGACCCTCAGTCGGGCTGTCACTAGAAGGATTTCTGACAGGGTGGGAAGAGGAGCTGAATGACCTCCACTGCTAATGTTCCTTTCAACTCTACGGTTTCGGATGTTTTTGTTGGTTAACTGTTAAAGATACAGACTCATCTTTTTATATGTGTGGTCTAATGAATAAGTGCTGATGACGTACATGTTTAAGAGAAGCTTCCTCCATGAAACAAAAGCAGCACAACCTCCATGAAACAAAAGCAGCCCAGGTTGTGTGTCTGTGCACAGACAGGGGCACACATGTATGCATGCACACTGCATCTGAGCGACTGGGAAGTGTGGTTTGACAAAGAATTTTTTTTTAATTAAAAAAAATTATTTTAGAGAGAGGGGAAGGGAAAAAGAGAGACAGGGACATCAATCTGTTCCCGTATGTGCCCTGACCGGAATCAAACCGACAATCTCAATGCTTCAAGATGATGCTCTGACCAACCAAGCTACCCTGCCAGGGCGACAAAGAATTTTCATATCTGTTTTGCAAATATGAAATCTAATCTCCCAACAAATTCTGAATGTGAGGGCTGCCACTATTTTACAAACCAACAGACTGGGTAAACATCTTGTATTGCAGGGCCCACAGTCAGATTTTCATCTCAAATTGATTATTTTCCATTGGCCCCTGTCACTGGTGCTAGGAAGGAGCCCGGCTCTGTGTCAGGAGTGAGGCGGGAGTAGGATGCAATACACAAAGTATGATAATTTTTTTTTATTGAGGCATGCCATAAATACAGCAAAGTACCTAATCTTAAGTATCCAGTTCAATAAAATTTCACATGTATACATGCTCATGACCCTCACCCAGTTGAAGGTATAGACTACTTTAAGCATCCCACAAGGTCTTCTTCCATCCTTTCTCAGTCAACAAACTTTTCTAGAGGTGCCCACCATTCTGACTTCTATCTCCATAGATAATTTTGACCTGCTGTTTAACTTCATATAAATAGAGTAATCCAGAATGTGCTCTTATTTTTCTGGCTTCTCTCACTTACTACATCTGTAAGGTTAATCTGTCTTAATGCTTACAAAACAGGATTTTTAAAAATCTCCCAGAAGTTACATATTTAAATTTGTGTTTGCCTTTGAAATCATCACCTTGAGAGCTTCACTCTTAAGCTGAAGATGTGGCCCCCTGCTTTTGCCTGTCTGGTAAACCCACTCTGGAATCTTCTTCACAGCCAGTGTGGCAAGGTAGCCAGGTACACTGCTAGGAGTGTTTTAGGGCCACATTTGGTTTTGACTGCACCCTCAACTAGATCATCCTCTTCATCGCATTTGTTTCTAAGTAACATTTGCAGAGAAAATATGCTTCTCGAAAAGATAATAATAATAACTAGTATGTGCCACACCATGCTTTACATGGATAATCCTATTTAATTCTCACAACACAGCTATTACTATCCTCAAAATGAAATCACATAAACAGAAACTCAAAGAGAATAAGCCACTTGCCCTAGATTATACAACCCATAAGTCACGGAGCTGGGCTTTTAACCCAAACTCATTGAGTTTATAGAGCTGGTGGCTCCTGTGGCTTCTGAAGAAAAATCCTCAGGACCATTCTAAGTGATGGCAACAATTGGCCAAGGTGGAGAGAAGTGAATGGACTCCATTGGACTCTCTCATTTTACACAATGGTGGCACTCACCGTGAACCAAAACTCCATCATTGCTTTCTGTGTCGGAGTTGAGCGTTAGCAGCAGGGCTCCTGATGGTGAGAAGGGCAGATCTAGTGCAACGAGCACATGATATCGTGGGACAGCAGGCTGAATATGACAGGGCTACTTGAACAATGTGAAAGTGCTGGGTTTTACTCTTACTAGCTATTGAAATTTGAGAACAGGTATTTCAATTTTCTAAAGCCTTTGTCCCATCATCTGTAAAATGGAAATAAAAATAATATCCAGCTCATAGGGTTTTGTCAATATTAAATAACTTGTGTAAAGCACTGACACAATATCTTAGTTATCAATGTTAAATAACTTGTGTAAAGCACTGACACAATATCTTAGTTATCACAATATATTAGTTATTATTAACCCAGAAACTCTATTACATTTAATATAAGCAAATGCCCCCTCTTGAGTAGAACATTTAGAGCAGAACATGATCAAGGTATCATAACACCAAGGGGGAGTGTTAAACTGGGTTGTTGGAAATGTTTATGAAAGTGAAAAAAGAGTTGCATTGGCAGGCTAATATTGGCCACTCATTTAATCAATTCATTTACTTCTCACAGCCAAAACACAGCCACTAAAAGGGTTTACTTGGATGCTTCCCTCTGTCTATATTGATTCCTTTTCAGTGAAAATATTGATAAGTTTGCATAGATCAGGACCTTAAAGTTACTTAATTATTGATTGAAAACAGTTGCTCAGGCTGAGCAGGTGGGTTTTCACTTTGTTTAACAACTAGAGGAAACAAGCAGGGTTTCCGCAGGATAAAGCTGGCACCAGCGGCCCTCCTGAGTGGGCTAACCCGTGTCAGCTCTAAGCCTCAGCCTTGCGAGCTGCCGCAGCTGTCTCCCAAGATGATTGTCCACGTGCTTGATGTCTATTACAATTGGGAGCAAATTAGAGAAAGCAGTACCACCTATAATGATTGGATCCAACTCTGGGCTAGGCTGAAAAATGAATATGGATTAGAAGTCATTGTGAGAGTGTTTGTTGAGCCATTCATTACCTCTATCAGTGCAGAAGCTATCCAGCAATGTCTACCAGCACGTGAGGTGCTCTGGAGAACACAAAGATCAATAAAATATGTCCCCTAACCTCAAGGAATTTAAAAGAAATAGGAGCATGAGATGAGCTCTAAAGGCATCATAATAAAGCTAAAGAGAGGTTAAAATACTCTTAAAATATAGTGTTATAGATGTTCAAAGAAAACAATTTTCATTAAGTCAGAGGGGAAAAAAAGTCTTCCTGGAAAGCTTCATTAATTCATTGAAAATGTGCAGAACATCAGACTAAATATTGTATGTAGTTTGTACATTTTCTCTTTTGCCATGAGGCTCTTGCTTCATCTTTCCCAGGCCCAAACGATTCACACACAAATGGTACCTGCCCATTTGTGCTTACTGGCATTCACTTCTTCAAAGTGCTATGGCTGACTGTGTGAAGTGGGGTGCAATGGGGAGTGTTATTATTTGTCAGTGAAAGACAGAAATCCCAAATTAATTGCTTAAACAGGAGGAAACTTTATTTTCTCTTAGGTAAACAAAGTCAGGAGGTAATCAGTCTAGACTGGACTTGTGATACTTTCAAGTTACTCTACTCTCTTCAACACATGGTTCTCTTGACATGGTCTAATATGTCTGCATAATCATCAGTCTTCATAACTGTATTCCAGAGAGAGTAAAAGGTGAAGAGAAGAAACAAAACACACAGGGCTTCCATTTAAGGATATTTCCTAGAGTTGTCCTATGAAACCTGCTTATAGCATATGGGCAGAACATAGTCAAAAGAGTCTGAGAAATCTTTTCTGTATTCTGGCACCTATGTACTCAGCTAAATATCAGGAATTTTGCCATCAAAGAAGAAGCAGAGAAGAGATATAGTAGTCTATATTTGAGCTGTAGCAGTCTCTGTCATAGTGGGTGTTATAAACACATAAACATCGCCCTGAATGTAGTACCTGGCAGGGTACATTAGTGCTATAGCAGAGACACAATCAAGTGCTTCGGGTCAGTGGAGGAAATTGTGAGGCTTAGGGAAGGGTTCTTGGAGGAGATGGCATTTTAGTAGGAAGAAATTGAAAACAGACAATTGTAAGTTGAGGAAACTGCCTTAAATAAACAAAAATCATAAAGCCGTAGAAATTCATTGTCAGTTTATGGAACACAAGTGGTCAACTGTCGCTGATGTCAAAATATATAGAGGGCCAGGGAAGAAGCAGCAGGTAGGGTTTGACATATGTATCATTGGAGCCAAATCTCATAGTCTTGATTATTATTATTTTTATTATTATTATTAATTTTAATGGGATGACATTGATAAATCAGGGTACCTATGTTCAGAGAAAACATCTCCAGGTCATTTTGACATTTGATTCTGTTGCATACCCATCACACAAAGTCAAATTGTCTTCTATCACCTTCTATCTGGTTTTCTTTGTGCCCCTCCCCTCCCACTCCCTCCCTTCCCCTCCCCACCCCCGGTTACCACCACACTCTTGTCCATGTTTCTAAGTCTCATTTTTATGTCCCACCTATGAATGGAATCATATAGTTCTTAGTTTTTTCTGATTTACTTATTTCACTCAGTATAATATTGTCATGATCCATCCAAGTTATTGTAAATGATCCGATGTCATTATTTCTTATGGCTGAGTAGTATTCCATAGTATATATTTATATATATCAAAGCTTTTTAATCCACTCGTCCACTGACGGACACTTGGGCTGTTTCCAGATCTTCGCTATTGTGAGCAATGCTGCCATAAACATGGGGGTGCATTTCTCCTTTTGAAACAGTGCAAAAGGCAGTTCGATTTTTAATTTTTTGAGGAATCTTCATACTGTATTCCATAGTGGCTGCACCAGTCTGCATTCCCACCAGCAGTGCAGGAGGGTTCCCTTTTCTCCACATCCTCGCCAGCACTTATTCTGTGTTGTTTTGTTGATGAGTGCCATTCTAGTTGGTGTGAGGTGATATCTCATTGTGTTTTTAGTTTGCATTTCTCTAATGATTAGTGATGTTGAGCATCTTTTCATATGCCTATTGGCCATCTGTATGTCCTCTTTGAGAAGTGTCTATTCAATTCTTTTGCCCATTTTTTGATTGGATTGTTTGTCTTCCTGGTATTGAGTTTTACAAGTTCTTTATAAATTTTGGTTATTAACCCCTTATCAGAAGTATTGTCAAATATGTTCTCCCATTGTGTAGTTTGTTTTTTTATTCTGTTCTTATTGTCTTTAGCTGTGTAAAAGGTTTTTAGTTTGATATAGTCCCATTTGTTTATCTTGTCTTTTATTTCACTTGCCTGTTGAGATAAATCAGCAAATATATTGCTGCGAGAGATGTCGAAGAGTTTACTGCCTATGTTTTCTTCTAAGATGCTTATGTTTCACGACTTACATTTAAGTCTTTTATCCATTTTGAGTTTATTTTTGTGAATAGTGTAAGTTGGTGGTCTAGTTTCATTTTTTTGAAGGTAGCTGTCCAATTTTCCCAACACCATTTGTTGAAGAGGCTGTCTTTACTCCATTGTATGCTCTTACCTCCTTTTTCAAATATCAGTTGTCCATAAAGATGTGGGTTTATTACTGGGTTCTCAGTTCTGTTCCATTGATCTATATGCCTGTTCTTATGCCAGTACAAGGCTGTTTTGAATAAAATAGCTTTGTAGTATAACTTGATATCAGGAAGTGTGATACCTCTCATTTTATTCTTCCTTTTCAAGATTGCTGAGACTATTCGTGTTCTTTTTTGGTTCCATATAAATTTTTGGAATATGTGTTCTATATCTTTGAAGTATGTCATTTGTATTTTAATTGGTATTGCATTGAATTTATCCATTGCTTTGTGTATATATAGACATTTTAACGATGTTTATTCTTCCTAACCATGAGCACGGTACATGCTTCCACTTGTTTGAATCTTCCTTGATTTCTTTTATCAATGTTATATAATTTTCCGAGTACAAGTTTTTAATCTTCTTGGTTAAATTACTTCTAGGTACTTTATTTTTTTGGTTACAATAGTGAAGGGGATTATTTCTTTAATTTCTTTTTCTGACAGTTCATTGTTGGTGTATAAAAATGCCTCTGATTTCTGAGTATTAATTTTATATCCTGCCACCTTGCTGAATTCATTTATCAGGTCCAGTACTTTTTTGACTGAGACTTTAGGGTTTGCTATATACAATATCATATCATCTGCAAATAACGATAGTTTTACTTCTTCTTTTCCAGTTTGGATGCCTTTTATTTTTTCTGCTTGTCTGATTGCTGTGGTTAGGACTTCCAGAATTATGAAGACTAAAAGTGGTGAAATGGGAAACCTCTCCCTTGTTCCTGATTTAAGGGGATTGCTTTTAATTTTTGCCCATTGAGTATGATATTGGCTGTGGGTTTGTCATAGATGGCCTTTATCATGTTGAGATATGTTCCCTGTATTTCCACTTTGCTGTGAGTTTTGATCATGAATGGGTGCTGAATTTTATCAAATGTTTTTTCTGCATCTATTGAAATTATCATGTGGTTTTTCTCCTTCCTTTTGTTTATGTGTTGAATCACACTGATTGATTCACGAATATTGTACCAGCCTTCTCTCCCCAGAATAAAACCCACTTGATCATGGTGTATGAGTTTTTTCATATATTGCTGAATCCGGTTTGCTAATGTTTTGTTGAGGATTTTAGCGTCTAAATTCTCAGGAATATTGGCCTATAATTTTCTTTCTTTGTGTTGTCTTTGCCTGGTTTTGGAATCAGAATTATGCTTGCCTCATAAAAGGAGTTTGGAAGTCTTCCTTCCTTTTGAATTTTTTGAAATAGCTGGAGAAGGATAGGAGTTAGTTCTTCCTTAAATATTTGGTAGAATTCACTTGTGAAGGTATCAGCCCGGGACTTTTATTTGTTGGGAGTCTTTATTTTTATTTTTTTATATAATAATTTTATTTTTTAATGAGACAACATCAATAAATCAGGATACATATATTCAAAGATAACAAGTCCAGGTTATCTAGTCGTTCGATTATGTTGCATACCCATCACCCAATGTCAGATTGTCCTCTGTCACCTTCTATCTAGTTTTCTTTGTGCCCCTCCCCCTTCCCCTTCCCTTTCCCTCTCCCCCCTCCCCCCGTAACCACCACACTCTTATCAATATCTCTTAGTCTCACTTTTATGTCCCACCTACGTATGGAATAATGCAGTTCCTGGTTTTTTCTGATTTACTTATTTCACTTCGTATAATGTTATCAGGATCCCACGATTTTGCTGTAAATGATCCGATGTCATCATTTCTTATGGCTGAGTAGTTTTCCATAGTGTATATGTGCCACATCTTCTTTATCCAGTCGTCTATTGACGGGCTTTTTGGTTGTTTCCAAGCCTTGGCCACTGTGAACAATGCTGCAATGAACATGGGGCTGCATGTGTCTTTACGTATCAATGTTTCTGAGTTTTGGGGGTATATACCCAGTAGAGGGATTGCTGGGTCATAAGGTAGTTCTATTTTCAGTTTTTTGAGGAACCACCATACTTTCTTCCAGAATGGTTGTACTACTTTACATTCCCACCAACAGTGGATGAGGGTTCCTTTTTCTCCACAGTCTCTCCAACATTTGCTATTACCTGTCTTGTTGATAATAGCTAATCTAACAGGTGTGAGGTGGTATCTCATTGCAGTTTTGATTTGCATTTCTCTAATAACTAATGAAGATGAGCATCTTTTCATATATCTGTAGGCCATTTGTATTTCTTCCTGGGAGAAGTGTCTGTTCATGTCCTCTTCCCATTTTTTTTATTGGATTGTTTGTTTGTTTGTTGTTGAGTTTTATGAGTTCTTTGTATATTTTGGATAGTAGGCCCTTATCTGAGCTGTTGTTTGAAAATATCATTTCCCATTTAGTTGGCTGTCTGTTTATTTTGTTATCAGTTTCTCTTGCTGAGCAAAAACTTCTTAGTCTGATGTAGTCCCATTCATTAATTTTTGCCTTCACTTCTCTTGCCTGTGGAGTCAAATTCATAAAATGCTCTTTAAAACCCAGGTCCATGAGTTTAGGACCTATGTCTTCTTCTATGTACTTTATTGTTTCAGGTCTTATGTTTAGATCTTTGATCCATTTTGAGTTAATTTTAGTACAGGGAGAAAAACTGTAGTCCAGTTTCATTCTTTTGCATGTGGCTTTCTAGTTTTCCCAGCACCATTTATTTAAGAGGCTTTCTTTTCTCCATTGTGTGTTGTTGGTCACTTTATCAAAAAGCATTTGACTATATATATGTGGTTTTATTTCTGGTTTTTTTATTCTGTTCCATTGGTCTGAGTGTCTATTTTTCTGCCAATACCATGCTGCTTTGATTGTCATGGCCCTATAATGTAGTTTGATGTCAGGTATTGTAATGCCCGCAGCTTCATTCTTTTCCTTTAGGATTGCTTTGGCTATTCGGGGTTTTTTATAGTTCCATATAAATTGGATGATTTTTTGCTCTATTTCTTTAAAAAATGTCATTGGAATTTTGATGGGAATTGCATTAAATTTGTATATTGCTTTGGGTAATATGGCCATCTTGATTATATTTATTCTTCCTATCCAAGAACAAGAAATATTCTTCCATCTCATTATATCTTTTTCTATTTCCCTTAACAATGGTTTATAGTTTTCATTATATAAATCCTTTACATTCTTTGTTATGTTTATTCCTAGGTATTTTATTTTTTCTGTTGCAATAGTGAAGGGGATTATTTTTTTGAGTTTGTTCTCAAATGTTTCATTGTTGGGATATAGAAAGTCTATGGACTTCTGTATGTTAATTTTGTATCCTGCGACCTTATTGTATTGGCTTATTGTTTCTAGTAGTTTTTTTGCGGATTCTTGGGGTTTTCGATGTATAAGATCATATCATCTGCAAAAAGTGATACCTTTATTTCTTCTTTTCCAATATGGATGCCTTTTATTTCTTTGTCTTGTCTGATTGCTCTGGCTAGAACCTCTAGTACCACATTAAATAAGAGTGGAGAGAGTGGACAACCCTATCTTGTTCCTGATTTAAGGGGGAAAGCCTTCAGTTTTGTGCCATTTAATATAATGTTAGCAGATGGTTTATCATATATGGCCTTTATCATGTTGAGATATTTTCCTTCTATACCCATTTTGTTGAGAGTCTTAAACATAAAATTGTGTTGTATTTTATCGAAAGCCTTTTCTGAGTCTATTGATAAGGTCATGTGGTTTTTGTTCTTTGTTTTGTTGATATGGTGTATTACGTTAACTGTTTTACATATGTTGAACCATTCTTGAGATTCTGGGATGAATCCCACTTGATCATGATGTATTACTTTTTTAATATGTTGTTGTATTCGATTTCCTAGTATTTTGTTTAGTATTTTAGCATCTGTATTCATTAGAGATATTGGTCTGTAGTTTTCTTTTTTTGTGCTATCCTTGCCTGGTTTTGGTATGAGGGTTATGTTGGCTTCATAAAATGTGTTTGGAAGTATTGCTTCTTCTTCAATTTTTTGGAAGACTTTAAGTAGAATAGGAACCAAGTTTTCTTTGAATGTTTGATAAAATTTGCTGATATAGCTGTCTGGGCCTGGACTTTTATTTTTGGGACGGTTTTTAATGTTTTTTTCTATTTCTTCTCTACTAATAGGTCTGTTTAGGCTTTCTGCTTCTTCTTGACTCAGTCTAGGAAGGTTGTATTGTTCTAGGAATTTATCAATTTCTTCTAGGTTTTTGAATTTAGTGGCATAAAGCTTTTCATAGTATTCTACAATAATTCTTTGTATATCTACGGTGTCCGTGGTGATTTCTCCTCTTTCATTTTAGATTTTGTTTATATGAGTTCTTTCTCTTTTTTCCTTGGTAAGTCTTGCCAAGGGTTTGTCAAATTTGTTGATCTTTTCAAAGAACCAGTTCCTTGTTCTATTAATTTTTTCTATAGTTTTTCTGTTCTCTATTTCATTTATTTCTGCTCTGATTTTTATTATCTCCTTTCTTCGGCTGGTTTTGGGTTGTCTTTGTTCTTCTTTTTCTAGTTCCTTAAAGTGTGAAGTTAAGTGGTTCACTTGGGCTCTCTCTTGTTTGTTCATATATGCCTGAAGTGATGTGAACTTCCCTCTTATCACTGTTTTTGCTGCATCCCAGAGATTCTGATATGTTGTATTGTCATTTTCATTTGTCTGTATATATCTTTTGATCTCTGCACTTATTTCTTCTTTGACCCATTCATTTTTTAAAAGTATGTTGTTTAGTTTCTCCATTTTTTGTGAGATTTTTTTCATCTTTTTTGCAGTTGAATTCTAGTTTTAAGGCTTTATGATCAGAAAATATTCTTGGTACAACTTCAATTTTTCTGAATTTGCTGATGTTGTTTTAGTGGCCCAACATATGGTCAATTCTTGAGAATGATCCATGTACACTGGAGAAAAATGTATACTCAGTCACTTTGGGATGAAATGTCCTGTAGATGTCTATCATATCCAGGTGCTCTAGTGTTTTGTTTAAGGGCACTATATCTTTGTTGATTCTCTGTTTGGATGACCGATCTCGAGCCATCAGCGGTGTATTGAGGTCTCCAAGTATGATTGTATTTTTGTCAGTTTTTGTTTTAAGGTCAATAAGTAGCTGTCTTATATATTTTGGTGCTCCTTGGTTTGGTGCATATATATTAAGAATTGTTATGTCTTCTTGATTCAGTGTCCCTTTAGCCATTATGAAATGGCCATTTTTGTCTCTGAGTACTTTTGATGTCTTGTAGTCAGCATTATCCGATATGAGTATTGCTACGCCTGCTTTTTTTTTTGTATGTTATTTGCTTGGAGTATTATTTTCCAGCCTTTCACTTTGAATTTGTCTTTATCCTTGTTACTTCTATGAGTTTCTTGTAGGCAGCATACAGTTAGATTTTCTTTCTTAATCCATTCTGCTACTGTGTGCCTTTTTATTGGTGAGTTTAGTCCGTTTACATTTAGTGTAATTATTGACGCTTGTGAGTTCCCTATTGCCATTTTATAGATTGCTTTCTGTTAGTTTTGTGTCTTATTTTATCCTTATCTTTTGTTTTTATTTGGTTGTATTCCATACATCTTTCCTCTGTTGCTATCTTTTTTAAATCATATGCTTCTGTGGTGGTTTTTTCAATGGTGGTTACCTTTAAGTAATGAAAATGGTTCCTACACTGTTCATTGTAGTGCACTATTTTGTTAGTACTTTTGCACTCCATTGTCCTTTGCTACTGTTAATCTCCATCCTCTCCCCCTCTTACTTTTTGTTGTTGTCACAGTTTAAATTTGGTTTTATTGTGTTCTTCTTGGAGCTTTTACTTGTGGCTTTGTTTTTTTTTTGTTCTTTGTATCTTATTGGAGAACCCCCTTTAGTAATTTCTGGAGTGGGGGTTTTCTGATGATAAATTCTCTCATCTTTTCTTTATCTGTGAATGTTTTTTATTTCTCCTTCATATTTGAAGGATAGCTTTGATGTGTATAGTATTCATGGCTTAAAGTTCCTCTCTTTCAGGACTTTAAATATTGGGGTCCACTCATTTCTAGCTTGTAGAGTTTCTGTTGAGAAATTGAATGATAATCTAATGGGCCTTTCTTTACATGTTTTAGTCTTCTTTTCCTTGGCTACCTGGAGAATTTTTTCTTTGCCGTTGGTTTGTGCTAATTTCATTATGATGTGCCTTGGAGTAGGTTTGTTGGGTTTAAGAAAACTTGGTTTTTTGTTTGCTTCTTGAATTTGAGGCTTTAGTTCTTTCCACAGGCTTGGGAAGTTCTCATCTATTATTTGTTTGAGTATGTTCTCCATTCCATTTTCTCTCTCTTCTCCCTCTGATATACCTATTATTCTTATGTCATTCTTTTTGATGGAGTCAGATAATTCCTGTAGGGCTATTTCATTTTTGAAATTTTTGAGTCTCTTTCTTCTTCTCCTCTCTGTTGTGCCTCAAGTTGCTTGTCTTCTATTTCACTAATCCTACCTTCTATCTGGCCTGTTCTATTAGCTAAGCTTGTTACCTCGGTTTTCAGCTCGTGAATTGAGTTTTTCATCTCTGTTTGATTTGTTTTTATAGTTTCAATTTCCTTGGACATATATTCTTTGTGTTCATTGAGTTGTTTTCTGAGCTTCCTAAATTGCCTTTCTGTGTTTTCTTGTATATCTCGGAGTATTTTTAGGATTTCTATTTTAAATTCTCTGTCGTTTAACTCCAAGGTTTTCAGTATATTAATTTTTTTCTCCATAGATTTTTCCTCATCTATCTATGTTACCTCTCTTTCTTTTGTATCCATGATATTCGATATTCTCTTCCTTAATGGCATCTGAGGGTGGTTTTGTTGATAGTATTAACGAGATTTAATAAAGGATAAAAAGTTAAAAAAATCAAAAAGTGTTTTTTTAAATTAATAATGAAATAAAGAAAAATAAAATAAAATAAAAATTTTAAAAAAGGAAATTATTCCCCCCCTCCATTTTCCTCTCCTCTTCTCACCCCTGTTTCTTGAGAAAATCTAGTGGTGAAGTGTGAATTATATTGTACTAAATAGAACAAACAATGCCTGTAATGGAGGGCCTAAATTGGGGAGAAGTAATAAAGGGGCAAAAAAAAAAAAAAAAAGAAAAGAAAAAAAGGGGTGTATGGACCCACAAAAAGCAAATAAGAAAAAATTTTGGTCAAGAATAAAATGATTTAGCCTTGGCCGGTTGGCTCAGGGGTAGAGCATCAGCCTGGTGTGCGGGGGACCTGGGTTCGATTCCCGGCCAGGGCACATAGGAGAAGCGCCCATTTGCTTCTCCACCCCCACCCCCCTTCCTTCCTCTCTGTCTCTCTCTTCCCCTCCTGCAGCCAAGGCTCCATTGGAGCAAGGATGGCCCGGGCGCTGGGGATGGCTCCTTGGCCCCTGCCCCAGGCGCTAGAGTGGCTCTGGTCAAGGCAGAGTGACGCCCCAGAGGGGCAGAGCATTGCCCCCTGGTGGGCAGAGCGTCGCCCCCTGGTGGGCATGCCGGGTGGATCCTGGTCAGGCACATGCAGGAGTCTGTCTGATTGTCTCTCCCTGTTTCTAGCTTTGGAAAAATGCAAAAAAAAAAAAAAAAAGAATAAAATGATTTGCTTTTAGGTGTTGATTGACTAAGAGTTATGATGAGAGGAATAAGAGGGAAACAGGAAAATGTAGGGACAAATTAAAAAATTACTATTGTATTTAGTGGAACAAGAACTAGGTGAAATGGAGATCCAGGGATAAGAGCACTGCTAGTGAGTTAAAAAGGTGAAGTAAAAACCCCCCAAAATGCCACAAACATAAGTTTGAGTCCCAAATAAGATAATTTGTTCGTTATTGAGGTTTGAATGAGAGGAGACATAAAGGAGAAAGGAAGAAACTAATATAGAGGCAGAAAAAAACGAGAGAGAGAAAAAAAGAAGGAACCACTAAAAGAAGAAAAAAGAAAAAAGAGGAGAGAGAGAGAGAGAGAGAGTTAATGGTTTTGGAGTGCAACCCTCATAGAGAGAAAGGAGGAGGAAAGAAAAGATAATGGGAGATGTAACACTTATGGGTAGTGTAGTTCAAGTAGAGGAGAGAGTAAGACTGGCAGAGAGTTAAACGACAAAATTGGAGGAGGAGAAAAAAGAAAAAAAAGAAAAAAGAATCAAGAATGAAGATAAGAGAAACAAACGAACAAATATACTAAAATGGGATAGGTTATAAAGTCTGTGGATTATTCTTGATTTTTAGAGGTTATCTTCTCACTTCTTCTTTTTTCTCCCTCTTCCTGGTTGGTGACTCTGTACCCCTGGTTCTGCCCCTTTGGCACACTCAGGTAGAGGTTTGCAGTTGATAAGTTTCTATGGCAATGTCATGTATTGTACTTCAGTCTCGTTGGCAGTCGAGGCTCATTAGCATTTATAGGCTCCGACAGTGACAGAGTCTGTGTTCCTGGAGCTTCTCTCCTAGTCCTTCCTTCCTCAATTAGTAGCCTGATAATCCAGCTATGGGGTTGCTGCTGCCTATGCTTGGATAATAAGGGGCTCAAAGTGCTGGTAACTCCCCAATCTATTCCCACTCAGCACAGGGCTCTGGGTAAGGCTCAGCCAGTCAGAGCTGCTAGCATAATCAGGTGGGGCTTTCGCCCACACTAAAACCTCTGGCTCTGCCACTCTTTCCAGTAAACCGGGTGGGCACCCACTCCCAAGGCGCTTGGAAGAAACTCACTATCTGCGCACGCAGACCAGGATATCAGGCCGGCAGTCTCATAATCTGAGTGAAACCCCCTCCCGCATGGAAAAATTTCAGCAATTGAATTGGCTCTCGCTCCCTCCCCTTGCGCGGCCTTTTCAGGGTGCTGGGGTGGCCCAAGATTTCGCTTTTGGCCCACACAAAGGCTCCTGACTCTGCCCCTCTGTGAGGTAACACAGGCACCCTCTCCTGAGGTGCTAGGAGGAATCTCTTGCCCACTCTCCGTGCTCGCAGACTAGGATATCAGGCCGGCCTTCTCTCACTGTTTGAGTGAAACCCCCGCCCGCATGGAAAAGTTCCAGCATTGGAATTAGTTCTCGCTCCCTCTTTGTGTGCGACTTTTTCAGGGTGCTGGGGTGGCCCAGAGATTCTACTTTCGGCCCACACAAAGGCCCCTGACTCTGCCCCTCTGTTTTATAACATGGGCGCCCACTCCCGGGGCTTTCAAAGGAATCTCTCACCCACTATCTGCGTGCACCAACCAGGTGATGGGGAAAATGGCTGCCCCATTTGTCTTTCTTTGTCTGGGTTTGGCGTGAGTATTAACTTGTATTGCCTGGGTTGCCTCAGGAACAATTTTTCCTCGGCTTGGATATCCGTGCCACAGCCTGGTTCGGCCATTTGTTTCGTGGCCTGGATCTATTCACCCCCTTTGCCCACCTTAGTTTCTATATTCTCAGTTCCCAGCGAAAGCAGCCCTATTTAGGTTAGTGAGGAAGGTGGAGCATTTCTTACTCCCTATTTCCTTTGGCGTTTGATTATATATTTAGCCAATTTTTCACTGGACCATACCTTCGGGTGTATTGCAAAACATCTGGAGGCTCCAAGGATAGATTTTTCTGTTTCTGGTTGAAGATCTTGTTGAGTTCTGGGGGAGATTTATCGGTATCGCTTCCTACACGCCATTACTCTGACGTCATCCTCCCGACAATCTGTTGGGAGTTTTTTTGATAACTCTTTTGATCTTATTTGTTGTAATAGGTTTGTTTAGGTTTTCTGATTCATCCAGATTAATTTTTGGAAGATTATATGTTTCAAGGATTTTGTCCATTTCATCTAGGTTGTCTAATTTTTTGGCATACAGTTCATCACAGTATTTTCTTACAATATTTTGTATTTCTGTTGTGTCAGTTGTTATTTCTCCTCTCTCATTTCTAATTTTATTTATTTGAGTCCTCTCTCTTTTTTTCTTGGTGAGTCTGGTTAAAGGTTCATCTATCTTGTTTACCTTTTCAAAGAACCAGCTCCTTGTTTCATTGATATTCTGTATTGTGTATTTATCTTCTATGTCATTTATTTCCTCTCTGATCTTTATTATTTCCTTCCTTCTACTACGTCTGGGCTTTAGTTGCTCTTCTTTTTCTAGTTTTTTTAGATGTAGGATTAGGTTGTTTATTTGGGCTTTTTCTTGTTTCTTGAAGTATGCCTGTAATGCAATGAACTTCCCTCTCAGGACTGCTTTTGTTGTGTCCCATAAATTTTGAGTTGATGTATGCTCATTATTATTCATTTCTTGGCATTTTTAAAATTTTTTCTTTGATCTCATTGTTAACCCATTCATTATTTAATAACATGCTCTTTAGTTTTTATGTGTTTGAGTATTTTTCAGTTTTTCTGTTGTGGTTGGTTTCTAGTTTCATGCCATTATGATCAGAGAAAATGCTTGATATGATTTCAATCTTTTTAAATTTGTTGAGACCACTTTTGTGCCCTAACTTGTGGTCTATCCTAGAGAATGTACCCTGAGCACTTGAAAAGAATGTATATTTTGCTGCTTTAGGGTGAAATGTTCTGAAGATATCTATTAAATTGAGTTGATCTAGTGTGTCCTTTAAGTCTGCTGTTTCTTTGTTAATTTTCTTTCTTCAGGATCTATCTAGTGATGTTAGTGGGGCATTAAAATCCCCTACCTATATAGTATTGCTGTGTATCTCACCCTTTATATCCATCAAAGTCTGCTTTATATATTTAGGTTCCCCTATATTAGGCACGTAGATATTTATAATTGTTATATCTTCCTGTTGGATTACTCCCTCTATCATTATGTAGTGACCTTCTTTATCTCTTACTATATCCTTTGTTTTAAAGTCCATTTTGTCTGATATAAGTATTGCTACCCCATCTTTTTCTTCATTTTCATTTGCATGAAATATTTTTTTCATCCTTTTACCTTTAGTTTATGTGCATGTTTTGTTTTAAGGTGTGTCTCTTGTAGACAGCATATATATGGGTCCTATTTTCTTATCCACGCAGCTACCCTATGTCTTTTGATTGGATAATTTAATCCATTTTCATTTAAGGTTATTATTTATATGTAGTTGTTTACTGCCATTTTATTCTTTAAAGCTGTATTCCTCTTTTGCTTTATTCTTTTCCCCCTTTGATCTGTTTACAACAGGCCCCTTAGCATCTCTTCAGCATTGGTTTGGTTGTAGTGAATTCCTTGAGTTTTCTTTGTCTGGGAAGCATTTTTATTTCTCCTTCAATTTTAAATGATAGCCTTGCTGGATAAAGTAGTCTTGGTTGTAGGCTCTTGTTCTGCATTACTTTGAATATTTCTTGCCATTACTTTCTGGCCTCAAGTGTTTCTGTTGAGAAGTCAGATGTCATCCTTATGGGGGCTCTTTTGTAGGTGATAGCCTTTTTTTCTCTAGCAGCTTTTAATAATTTTCTCTTTATCACTTAGTTTGGAATTTTAATTATGATGTGTCTTGGTGTAGATATCTTTGGGTTTCTCTTTAATGGAATTCTCTGTGCTTCTTGAACTTGTGAGAGTTTTTCCTGCATTAATTTAGGGAAGTTTTCAGCTATGATGTGATTGAACAAAGTCTCTATCCTTTGTTATTTCTCTTCTTCAGAAACCCGTATGATGCAAATGTTATTTTTCTTCTTGTTGTCACAGAGCTCTCTTAGAGTTTCCTCAGACTTTTTGAGTCTCTTTTCTTTTTTCTGCTCTGCTTTTGTGCATTCATTTACCTTGTCATCTAACTTGCTGATTCGATCCTCAGCTTCATCCATCCTGCTTTTAATTCCTTCCATTGTGGTCTTCATTTCTGATATTGTATTTGTCATTTCTCTCTGATTCTTTTTTTTATTTCAGTGTCATTTTTTATGTTTGCTATGTCTTTATTTAGGTGTTCGTAATGACCACCTATTCTTGTTCTAAGATCTTTGAGCATTCTAACAATCGTTATTTTAAACTCTGCATCTGGTAATTTGGTTATATCTGACTCATTCAGGTTCTTTTCTGGGGATTTCTCTTGATTCATTTGTGTTGCATTTTTCTGCCTTCCCATTTTGTCTGAGTAGAAGGTTTTGGCCACTGGAGTCCAATGGGTGTGGCCTCTGTGTTCCCTGTGTGTGGTCTGGCTGCAGGCCCGCCACCCCTCTACCGCTGCTGCCTATGGTGTTTGGGTATGGCATTGCCAGTGCCAGCCCACTGGGGATGTCATTGCTGTTTCCTCCTCTCCTCCACGGGGAGGGGCTGTGAGGTTACAAGCCTTGGTGTTTTTGGCCTTTGCCCCACTCCAGTGGATAGGGTTATGTACCACAAGCCTCAGCACCACAGCCAGGAGTGAGCATCTTTGCTCAGCTGTGAGTGTCTGCCTGTTTCTGGGCTTTTGCCCCACCCACGTGGGAGAAGCCCGCTGGGGTTGGCTTCAAGCCTCGACTCTGTGGGCTTGGCAGGGCTGCACCCGCTCTCAGTTGTGAGACTCCATCTGTTCTCGGCTTTTGCCCCACCCCTGTGGGAGGAGCCAGCTTGTGTGTCAGGCCACAAGTCTCGGTTCAGCGCCCAGTGAGGCTGTATGCCCACATGCCCTTGCTCAGTGGCGGGTCTCTGCCCCTTCTGGGGCTCCCACCCTTCCCCCGCAGGGAGGATTGCAAGTCAGCTGCAGCTGGGCCTGACCACTTTTGTATGTCTCCTCCGCCCCTGCTGGGCAAGACTGATCTCACACCTGGGCCTCAGTCATGTCCAGCCGGCTTCTGTCCTTGCCAATGGAACCACGCTTCTGCATCCCACCACTGCCCACCCTCCAGCGAGCCCTCAGCCATGTGGGTGGGGGCACTGCAGCTCAGATCCTAACACTCCATACTGTAGTACTGAAAGCTCCCTCCTTCTAAGCGACTCTGCTCTGAGTGCCACAAGAGAGCTTGTTTGGCTGGTGTCCTGCTTCCCTTTGCTGGTATTGCTGTTTCCAGGGGAAATATTCACTTCAGATTTGGGGAGTGACTCAGCCCAGGGATTAGGGTGGCTACCCCTCAAAGTGTTTCTCCCTGTGCCTCCTACATTACACTCTCTTTCCAGTGCTCCAGTCTTCTCTTCTCTCCCATCCCCTGGAGTCCTGGGTGGATGGTTGTGAGAGAGGTTTTCTGTGCAGTCCCTTTAAAAAGAATCCTGGGTCTGAGAAATCTGTCTCTCACAAACAGTATCCTGATTTGTTTTGTAGCTAAATACTGTCCATATGCCTCTTCTAGGCTCTGGGGCTGCAGGCTGGGGCTTTGTTCCTGGGGCTCAGGACCCTCCTCTCTCCGCTAAACTCACTTCCCGCCACGCGAATCCCTCCGGGCTGCTGTTCACTCCTGGGAGCTGGGCAGCCCTCTCCGCATTTCCGCTTTTTCTACCTGTCTCAGTGTGGCTTCTTTGGTGTTCCTTGGTTAAAGAGTCCTTTTAGTTTAGTCCAAAGTTGATTTTTCCAGATGATAATTCTTAAAATTAAGTTGTAATCCACTTTGGTTCTGGGAGGTGGAAGTTGGTATGTCCACCTATTCCAACTTGCCACTTGCCACTTTCCTAGTCTTGATTATTAATATAAAAGTTTAGTCTTATTTTTCAGGTAATAATTAGCTATAGAATGTGTCACAGAAACCTTTTATTTTCTTCTGTGTACTCACTGTGCATCCTGAAAATGAATGGGCCAGGCATAGAGCTGTCATTGCTTTGTACCTTGGCCTTGGCCAACCTCAATGACCTCTCATTACATTCTTTAACTTGATCCTGAACTTATTACTCATTCTCATTGCAGGCAGTCACTACCAACCATCTGAATTTAAAATGAGAGATAAAACCTGTTTTCAACCTAAATTACATGACCTTCTTGGTTCTTTACTGCTACAAAAAAATGACAATTTATAATTCTTTAAGATAATATTAAAAGAAATATTTTCTGACTCATTTTCAGAAGAAGACCCAGGAATAGAGGCTACAGAGTACAAAGTACAAAGCAATTATTACTGAGAATGCTCTCAAGCCAAAGCAAGGGGCTAGACTACACATGCAGTTTACCAGGAAACTAGTTTCCCAGACTTTAGATTTGTGATGGTGAACCTTTTTAAAAAAACTGCCCACTTTTGCAGTGCTGGTCAACCTGGTCCCTCATGCCCACTAGTGGGTGTTCCAGCTTTCATAGTGGGTGGTAGTGGAGCAACCAAACGGTGCCATAATTG
Source organism: Saccopteryx bilineata (assembly GCF_036850765.1). Lineage (NCBI taxonomy): Eukaryota > Metazoa > Chordata > Mammalia > Chiroptera > Emballonuridae > Saccopteryx > Saccopteryx bilineata. The sequence goes on from NC_089492.1 coordinate 204,613,994, forward strand.
GCTCACCATGAATGCTGGAATGCCCACTAGTGGGCGGGAGGGACCAGGTTGACCAGCACTGCAAAAGTGGGCGGTTTTTAAAAAAAGGTTCGCCATCATGGCTTTAGATCATTGCACACCTTGATGGTATAAAAGGGCTGAAGACACTAGGAGAAAAAGTTGCCTGATGCAAGTATTGGAATGCTGAGGATGTTGGAGGCCACTGGAGAGATTGTTGTACGTGCCTGGTGTTTGGGCACACTATAAACTGCTCTGTGGCAAACCAATCCCCTGAATATGTTTAAAGAAGCTATGGGGATAAAGTAGTTTCCTGCTTTGATCTTACTAAATCCTGCCTATTCAATGTAATGCTTCCAATTCTGTGAATATTCTTTCATTCTACATGTATCAGTCTCCTTTCTGCTCCCAATACCCATGATGGCAGAGATTTTGTATGTTTTGTTTAACACATGAAAACATAGTAAGTGCACAGTAAATATTTGTTGAAAGAATTTCACAAGTATTCATTGTTAAAATGTAATTCAATTTCACAATCAAAGCATCTGGATAATGGCACATGTAGGTTGGGGGTGGAGACAATGTAGTCCTTTTAAAACTGATGTAAGTGGGAGATCACTTTAAGAGTGCCAATAAAGAGTGGAAGCCTAGACTGAAAGAAACTTCTTCAGCCCTCTTAGAGCATGTGCATTAGGTTAGAGTCAAGAACAATCTGTATGGACATTGTCAAGTGTAAAATAGCAAAATAGCTTGTTTTAAGATTCCATCACAACCTCTGCTATATTTTCCAAGCCTCACCAGACTTAAAGACTCCAAAGACAGTTGAGAGTATTATAGTTTTCCTTGAGCTTCACAGGTAAAATTGTTTCATATTCTTTTATATCATGTACATGTCTGGAAGATGCCCAGACTGAGAGAAGAGGTGGAAGGCCTCTAGATGATTTCATTAGCATAACGAAAGTAGAGAGTCTTTAAACCTGCCTGGGGTTTGGATAGCAGTAGAATCAAACAAAAGACAAATATATTTCAGCCCCAGTCTTTTATTATTATTTTTCATTATGTTAAGACTGAAATAACACCAGCTGGCAGGAGTAACAAAGTGATTCTCACCTAATCATTTGCCTCAGGTCCTGGGGTTATTAACAGTAATCACTTAGCCTGATTCATCCCTGCCTCTTCCCACCATTTCAATTATTTTTCCAGCTTTATGGAGTTATAATTGATATACAACAAACTCCATATATTTAAAGTGGACAATTTGATATGTTTTGACATATGTACATACCTTTGAAATCATCACTAGAATCAAGATAATGAACATGCTCATCACTCCCAAATGTTTACTTGTTTTCTCTCATACTGCTCCTACCTGCTCCTCCTCACCTGCTCCTATCCTGCTCCCCCAGGCAGCCACTGACCTGCTTTCTAATGCTGTAGATTGCTTTATGTTTTCTAGAATTTTATATAAATGAGATCATACTGAGTGTTCTCTTTTTATCTGTTCTCTTTCACTCAGTATAATTATGCAGAGATTCATACATATTTTGTATATCCACAGTTCATTTCTTTTTACCACCTGTTGATAGACATTTGGGTTGTCTCCAGTTTTTTGCTATTACAAATAAAGCTGCTACATACATTTGTGTACAACTTTTGATGTAGGCATATGATTTTCTTTCAAATATGGATATATATCTGAGTATATATCTGGATCACATGGTCAGTAAATGTTTAATGATTTAGAGAACTGCCAAACTGTTTTCCAAAGTGGTTGTTCTGTTTAATATTCCCACCCACAATGTATGAAATTTCCAGTTCCTCTACATTCTTCACCAACACTTGGTGTAGTCAGTCTTTTTATTTTTAGTTACTTGATAAATGTATGGTAGTAAGTATCTCATTGCGTTTTAAGTTATACTTCCCTAGTGACTAATGTTATTGAGCATCTTTTTATGTACTAATTTGCATATCTTTACATGTCTTTGGAAAAGTGAGTTGTCTGTTTAAATCTTTTCCTATTAAATCTTTGCTGAATTGACTTACTTATAGATTCTGGATACAAGTCTTCTATCAAACATGATTTACAAATATTTTCTCCCAGTATGTGGCTTGTTTTTTTTATTGATTTTTAAAATCCTTTTAGCAGGATCTTTTGAAAATCAGAAGCTTGTAATTTTAAATTCCTGTTTATCAGTTTACTCTTTTAGGGATCATGTTTTTGATGTTGTACTATTTCCTTTGGGAACTCCAATTACATATATATTATGCTGTTTGAAGTACTCCTATAGCTTACAAACTTTTTAAACTTTTTTTCTTTGTATGTTTCATTTTAAATAGTTACTATTGGCATGTCTTTAAGATCACTAATTTGAAAAAATACTGTCAATTTGTTGATAATTTCATCTAGTCAAATTTTCACTTTAAAAGTTTTTTTAAATTTTTATTTATTCATTTTTAGAGAGAGAGAGAAAGAGAGAAGGGGGGAGGAGCAGGAAGCATCAACTCACATATGTGCCTTGACCCTGAGGCAAGCCCAGGGTTTCAAACTTGCAACCTCAGCATGCCAGGTTGACACTTTGTCCACTGTGCCACCACAGGTCAGCCAAATTTTCACTTTAGACATGGTAGTTTTCATCTCTCAAATTTCAAGCGAAAAGGGTCAGAATGAATGGCCTGAAGAATATTTAAAATAATGAAGCTCAAAGTTGAGATGTTTTAAGAATTATCTGGAGAAGCCATTAAACTGTAAACTTCTACAGACCACACACAGAGCTAACTTAATAGAGAGACTGGAGGTGGCCCAGGAATCTGCATTTTAACAACTTTCAAGGGTTCTCAGCCTATTATTGAATCACTCATCCTGACCTAACATTTGGTCAAGAACATGAACATAATTGTAAGAAAAACAATTTATTATAATCTAAACTAACTATGGATATTTGGCACAATTCTCAATCGGTATACCTGAGCAAGTTTCTGATCTATTTCTGCTAAATAAACAAATAAAAAAAATAAAAACCTGGATTAACAAATGAATTTATGTAAATTCTGCTTTCTGTGTTTATAAACTTATAAGAATTATTTATAATAGCTAGAGAAATTATTGATCTAATTATAATTAATTCCATCATCCTTTAAATTGGGTTTAAAAAATACATTAACTTATGTCCCAGTAATCTATTTATAAAGCAACTTAAAAATCTTTCTTAAAATAGTGTAAGTGCAAATTTTAGCCCAATTATTGCAACATACTCATACATTTGGGATTAGGAATGTAGAAAATATTGAAGCTTCTCTGGGTTTATAAATTGCCAGTTTAACACCTATGGTCAGTAACTGTAAACAGTTACTCTTTATGATATGTCTTATTTCTTCAAGCATTTATTTTTGATGTGCAACAAATAATACATACACAAGTGACAGAATACAAATGTCAAAAATGTTCAGTTTATATTGACCATTTGATGTATCACTGCAAATAAAATTTGAGTAGAGAAACATTTCTTGATTATAGATAGATTTTTCATTCCCCACAGCTTGGAATAGTCAATAAATTAATAATTAATTTAGACCAGTAAAAATTCTTTCATTACCAAATCTATTTTACCAAGAAACCATTCTGTCTTCTGACTGGTCATTTGGAGCCTGTCAGTAAATGAGAGCATGGGTTTGAATTTCATAAATGAATCTCATAAAAGAGTTGTAAATTAACTCAATACACTAAATGAAAGCAAAGGATTTTAAATTAACATGCTAAAAAAAAAACAAACCACTGAGATGCCTAAACAGAACTGTCATTCAGAAAAATTATGATTCTTTCTCTCAGATGGTGAACTCAAGGATTTTTAAACATATAGCCATCTCTGTCACACATAGACACAATGCAAAAACATTAGTGCACTGGGTAATGGACTAAGACACAGAGTGGTCCAAGCTGAAGCAGGTTACCAGTACATTTGGAATATCTGCCATATTTCTGTGGAAGAGCATTTCCATTGACCATGAAAAGTATTCTTGGTCTTGCTCTCAGTGTTGTACTAATGAGTCATTTCCAAGACCTGAGAGAGAGAGCTTAATTCCCAGTGAATGTCTCTATCACTTTTTCCCAGCAACATTCTTTCCTTGAGACACAGCTTTCCAATTGGGTAACTGGATAACCCCTCTATGAATACCTACTTCCTCTAATTTGAAGTCCTTCCCCCACTTTCTTCATTTGACAAACCTTTCATCCTTAAAGAATCACCTTTTCTTCCTCCTCATTGAAGATTACTTTCTCTAGCCTCCCAGGCAGATTATGTCTCCTCTTTGGTTATTATTGATGTTAATTTTGTATCTTCCTAGTCAGGGTGCCCCTTATTGAAGGACTTATTCTTCATCTCTGGACTCACAGTATTTTGCATAGGGCCAGGCATGCACATGCAAATGTACACACAAACACACATACATTTAATAAGTGGTGCTGAGACAATGTATATTCATACATATGCATATAATATATATATGTATACACAGAACTATTAGTTCTGGATACAGCAAGAACTTAAGAATGAAACCTATAACTTTAAAATTTTTAGGAAAATATAGAAACACAAACATATTCACACACAAACACATCAACTCACAAAATGAGTTTGGAGTGTTTCCTTTTTTTTATTCATTGAATAATTCACGTAAAATTGCAATCACCTGTTTTGGAACATCTGGTAGGAATCACCTGGAAATCCACTTGAGCTTATAATTTTCTTTGTAGGGAAAATATTTGGGTACTGATTTAATTTTTTATAGGCCTATTTAGATTCTTTTTTCTTTTTTAGACAGATATAATAATTTGTATTTTCCTGGGAATTTGTGCATTTTATCCAAGCTTTCATATGTATTATTATTATTATTATTATTATTGTTATTTTTGCATTTTCTTTTGCATTTTTCTGAAGCTGGAAACAGGGAGAGACAGTCAGACAGACTCCCGCATGCGCCCGACCGGGATCCACCTGGCACGCCCACCATGGGGCGATGCTCTGCCCACCAGGGGGCGATGCTCTGCCCATCCTGGGCTTCGCCATGTTGCGACCAGAGCCACTCTAGCGCCTGGGGCAGAGGCCGAGGAGCCATCCCCAGCGCCTGGGCCATCATTGCTCCAGTGGAGCCTCGGCTGCGGGAGGGGAAGAGAGAGACAGAGAGGAAGGTGCAGCGGAGGGGTGGAGAAGCAAATGGGCGCTTCTCCTGTGTGCGCTGGCCAGGAATCGAACCCTGGTCCTCCGCACGCTAGGCCGACGCTCTACCGCTGAGCCAACTAGCCAGGGCTTTTCATATGTATTATTAAATTTGTTCAAAGTATTCCATATTAACTTTTAAATCTCTGCTATCTCTATATTAATGCCCATTTTTACTCTTCCTATTATTTTATTTGTGACTATTTTCTTTGTTTCCTTGGTAGTTTATTGAATTTATTACTCTTTTGCTTTAGTTAATATTCTCAATGATTGCTTTGTCTTCTATTTTATTAATTTCTATTTTTATCTTTATTATCAAAATTTTAATATTTTACTTTGGTTTATTCTCTTGGTTGTTTATTTTTTCCAGTGCATTTGTTTTGGGGCTTAGTTATTTTTTTTCAATCATTTTTTAAAACCATCCTAGAAGTATTTAGTATCATAAATTTCCCCCGAGTATCATGTTAGCTGCATATCGCTAATATTATAATGTAGCATTTTAAAAACCATTAAGTATCATCTGATTTCCAGTTTAGTTTTTTTGTTTACTCTTGAAATAAATAGAAGTTTAATTTTTAATTTTCAAGAAATTTTATTATCTTTATAACCATATCTGATCTAACTGTGTTATGTTTATGAGGATTGTATGATACCAGTTTTTATTTTAACTTGTGGAGAGTCACATTAGGGTGATCAATTTTTACAAATATTCCTTGTGTTCCTGTAAAGAATATGCATTGTCTGGCTGTTTGAAGCAATGACATATATGTGATTAAACTTCTTGCTTATGTTGTTCAAATACTCATGTCATTGCTGATTTCTTTTACTGTCCTATCAATGGGGACAAAACTTCCTAACAAGATGATTGATTTATCAATTTCTCCTAATAGTTTTATCAATTTTTACTTTAAATATTTTGAAGCTACCTCATTAGGTACATAGAAATTAGAATTATTTTATCTTCCTGGAAAATTTAAGCTTTTAACAGTTTATGTAGTGATTATCCTTACTCTAGTGTGCTTATTGCCTCAAAAATCTATTTTGTCTGATATTAGTATAACTACATGGACTTTCTTCTGGTTAATACATTTTTTTTCATTTTTAAAAGTTTTCTAATTTTCTGCTTTTGTATGTTATCATGTATTTCTTGTAGATAGCACTTACATAATTTGGATTTCTATATTTTAGCTAGGTTCATAGTTTAACTTTAAACTTACATTCTAGTCTATTTACATATATCATAGTTACCTATATACTTGGATTTATTTTGCCACTTTATATTCTAATATACTTCGTCTTGCTCTAAATTTTAAATTTTTTCCTTTTTTTAGATTCTTTTGGATTGATATTTCAGTGCTAATTTAGTTTTTCCTCTATTAATTTTGAAGTTAAGTATTTTATTATTTTAGTCATTACCCTAAAATTTTAATATGCTTGTATATCTCAACAAATAATATATTTAATTAGTAGGTTTATCTTTGTCTTAAACAATACAAAGAATTAAAATTTTTTATACTCTAGTTATTTTTATCCCTCATTTATGTGTTACTGTTATGTAGATAAGTTTGGCTCAATCTTATTTCTTAACATCTCTAGATTAGGCATTATTGCTATTGTTTTATATAATGGTTAACATTTTTAATGTTCCCACCTTCTCTTCTTGCATCTAGACTTTCCTTCTGAAATAATTTTTCTTCTTCCAAAAGTATATAGCCTTTGAGAATTCTTAGAGTGAAGACCTGTAGGTAGCATACTCTTTCAGTTCTTGTCACCTACCTCTACAATGTTAACTGGATTCCCTGAACAAGAGAGAGGAGCTTGATGAAGGGGAAGCTTGACAGCTCAAAATTTATTCATCACTGCCATAGATGTCTGGAGTCAGTAACCCTAGTTGGTGTCAGGAGCTCCTTGTTTCCAAGGCAGTGACAAGGTTCTCTAGAGAAAGATGCTTTTATAAACTTGACCACAGCCCTCTAGGGCAGGGATTCTCAACCATGACACTATTGATGTTTTATATTTTGGACTAAATAATCCTTTGCTATGATGGGCTTTCCTATACATTGTAGAATGTTTAGCAGATTCTTTGGCTTCCCATCCACTAGATATTTCCCATGTGTGATAATAAAAAAATGTCTCTAGATATTGACAATGTCCTCAAGGGAGAAAAATTGTCTATGGTTGAGAACCACTCTTTTAGGACTACATTAAGTAGGCAAGATTGGGTGACATCCTTTATTGTCTCTCCTAAGTCAGTTGTAACAAAGTCAGTACCATTTGCATCAAAAGAAACTCAGATACTATATATATAGTATATATGTACTCACACAGAGAGAAAGTCAGATTTTTTAAAGAATAATCTTTTTTTGAGACTTAGTATCTGTTTTTAAATTAAATTATTTAGGTGACATTGGTTAATATGATCATATAGGTTTCAAGTGTATATTTCTATGATGCATTATCTGTATAATGCATTGTGTGCCCACCACCCAAAGCCAAACCATCTTCCATCAGAGTTTTAAGCATTTACCAAAAATAATATAATGAGTAACAAAAGGTTCAGTTGCAAGTGGACTCATGCCTACATTAGATGTTGTAAGTTAATTGTAATGAATTGAGAACTTGTACCCATCTAATGATAATGTCTCCCACTTTCTTAGCCTTTTTATTGCCATGTGAGAATTTGAGTTCAGTGTTACCAGCTATTCTGATTTTTCAGGAAAGGTTACAAGATCCTTGTGTGTATCTGTGTGTGTGTGTGTGTATGTGTGTGTGTGTGTGAGATGTGTTGGAAGTATTTCTGCTTTTAAGCTTAGATTTATGATTCATTAAAACACAGAGACAACTCCACATTTGTGGGCCATGGGTTGGCTGTAGACCTCCATGTTACAACCTCTGACTTCCACCAGGCACATAATTGTTGCTCAATAAATGTTGGTTCTCCTCTGTGTCTCCTGCACTCTGGAGGCCCAAGGTCGCTTACTTAGTTTTGGCCCTAGCAGCTTTCCTAGTTATCTGTGTTCCTTAAGGTGCTGAGGCAAACTTAGCTCAAACAATGATCCTGGATTCTATCTGCATTACCATCATCTCTTTTTGTGAAGAGAAATAGTTTCTTTACTGAAGCTCAGTCAGTGTTTAATTGATCTTTAAATCACCCGATAGACATACCCTTTAGGTACTGCCTAAGGAAAGATTAATTTTCAGCCCCAGGAAAGATTTAAAATGGGAAGTTCCAGGTCATGCTAATGTGACTAAGAATTTATCTTAGAAGTAGCAAATCTGGAAAATTAAAAATGAACCCCATTTTGGCAAAAGAAGCACAATAGTGATGTTTCTAAATAGTAGAAAAATATTTTAACAAAAAGGAAGAAATCTAAGTGTATTATGTAAGACTAAACAATACAAATAGTAAGTTAGAGTAGAAAGTTGAGGGTGGTAGTGAAGAGGAGTGTGGACAATTGAAAAGGAATTAAGACTCTAAGCTACAAAGGGAAAGCATATAGTTATGAAGGTTTGATTGAAGTTAACAAAAACATATATGAAAGGGGAAAAAACAGACATTTAGTGAGTAAAGTGCCTGTTAATATGCAATGGGCATAGTGCTTTACTTACATTAGCTCTTAATTCTCCCACCGACTGCAAGTACGTCCCATTATCCCAATGTCCAAAGGGGCTCAGAAAAGTTAAAAACTTATTTGCAGTCACACAGCTAGCAGGTAACAGAGCTGAGAGATTAAAGCACAAAAATATTCACATCAGAACAGAACCTGGCTTTATAGTAGGTATAGATGGGACCCGTCCCCTTCTGGTTCCTAACCTGGGAATAGCTCCCTATGCTCCCTCTCACTACCCTTAAATTTTAGGCAAAATTTTGTATTTATGATTTTATCATTTCTCTGAAAAAAAGTTCAGTTTCAATCAGATTAAAAAGAAAAGACTGAGATTTTCTACCTTAAAGTGATGTGGAATTTTAGTCCAAAAAACTGTCTCTGCCATTCTGCAATGTTACAGAAAAACATACTACAGATTTACTTGGAAATTCAAAAAGAAATTGCTGTTCATGCACAAGTACTTTCTTTTTTTTATACTCTTTATTTTTATTTTATTTATTCATTTTAGAGAGGAGAGAGAGAGGGAAAGAGAGAGACAGAGAGAGAGGAGAGAGAGACAGGGGGGAGGAGCTGGAAGCATCAACTCCCATATGTTCCTTGACCAGGCAAGCCCAGGGTTTTGAACCGGCAACCTCAGCATTTCCAGGTCGACGCTTTATCCACTGCGCCACCACAGGTCAGGTCTGCACAAGTACTTTCTGAAGCCTAAGTCATGAGAAGTGAATAGCAAATCCTTTTCTTTCCTTTAGCCAAGTACAGGAAATGAGAAGTCACAAAGGAGGTGGACTAGATGGGAGTAAGATTTAGGCTTTTTGCAGTCTGTGAGTTCCTGGCATTATGATCTTAGATGATACAATTTGCCTCTATTACCTTGTCTTTTCTTTTCTTTTCTTTTTTTTTTTTAGTGAGAGAGACAGGGACAGAGAGAGGGACAGATTGGAAGAGACAGACAGGATGGGAGAGAAATGAGAAATTAGAAGCATTAATTCTTTGTTGTGGAACTTTAGTTACTTATTGATTGCTTTTTCATATGTATCTTGACTGAGGGGCTCCAGATCAGCCAGTGACCCCTTGCTCAGGCCAATGACCTTGTGCTCAAACCAGCAACCTTGGGCTTCAAACCAGGAACCTTTGAGCTCAAGCCAGCAACCATGGGATCATGTGTATGATCCCATGCTCAAGGTGGCAACCCCATGCACAAGCCAGTGACCTCAGAGTTTTGAGCCTGGGTCCTCTGCCTCCCAGGCTGGCATTCTATCCACTGTGCTACTACCTGGTCAAGCTATTACCTATTCTTTTAATTGCCCCATGTGAATGCTAACTACTGGTTTACCTAACTTAAGCCAAAATAGAGTAGTAGAATTCATAGTGAGAATGCCTTTCCTGAGTATTTTCCCCAACCACCCAGTTTAAAAAGGTTGAGTCACTTCCTAGGAACACTGAAACTAAAACCCAAGTTTGCTAACCTGTGTACAATGCTATTTTTATGACAACATGCTGTGTCCCGTGGACAGATGCTTAAGTCAAAGTGACTTTAGCTTTATTCATTCATACCTTCAGCCAACAAGCCCCCATTTTTAAAGTGACGAGTTTCTTTGTCCCAGGTAACCCAAAAGAAGTTTAATGCACATCTACCCTGTACCAAAGCTGTTCTGATTAAAATTTAGAATTCTGCCCTATGCAAACTGTTTTGTTCAAGTGGGTCCTACCCTCTAACTATGTCACAAGGTTTTTCTGTTATTATTTATGGAGTACCTACTGGATGCAGAAACACAAAGATGTGGGAAGAAAGGTAAAAAAATACATTCAAGTCATGGTCTCTGCACATATGGAATGTAAAATCAACTATGGAAATAACTATAAGTAGAAAGATACATTGCACAACTATATATCCATGACCTAGTCAAAATGGAGGTTAGGCCAAACGCCACATTACGACTTTTCCACAAATCAGTTACAAGAAAAGAATTCCATGAAACTCTTTTCTGTGTTAGAGATCATCCATGAAGTCAGCTTCTAAGTTCTGAAAAAGATGAATTAATGTTCCAGTTTGATATTTAAAAAATCTCTCCTTCTGTTCCATTCTGCATGTCCAGAATATGATAGACAACTTTGACCTTGTTGCTGGCACAGGATTTAGGAACATCTTACTCTGCAGCAGAATGACCCAGGAAGCTTCTTACTGCCCACAGTCACACTCTACCTCCTCAGATTCTCTCACACCCTTTATTTGGACTCTTCACTAGAAGGTAAGCTCCCCTGAGGGCAGGGATTCTGTCTTACCCATCTTGGTACCCACAGCATCTTGCATAATTTTAGAATACTAGAAAGACCTCACTACTCTTTGGCAAACTGAACTGAATTGTAAATGGTGAAAGACAAAGCAGAGTAAGGAAGAAAAATCCCCAGAAAAGCTAATATTATTTTTCAAGTAGAGAAACTGAGGTGGAGAAAGATAAAACACTAGTCCCAATTTGCCTAGTATTAGAACAGATAAAATGCCCGAGTCTATAAAAGTAGCTTAAACACTTAGACAGCTATGTTTCTGATCTACACAGAAAATTACCCATCTGGTTTTAGGGTGAAAGTTTGCTTTTTGAGTTTTTAAATAGACAATAACTATAAATATACAATTCTTGATGAGAAAGAGACAAAGTAATTGATGAAAACAATATAAACTAGAGTAATAATCCACTGTGTTTCAATTTCAGCTCTCCCAATGACAGCCCAGTCAATGAATCTGTCTTGGCAGATAATTATTTGCTGTATCCTTAGTCCATAAAGTAATCAATAAAGTCAAATGTCCAGCTTAATATTTTACATTTAATGATTATACAGTAACAAGCAGCAGAATATATGTTGAGGAAAATTAATGGAAAGATTAGACATGGCACTAATTCCTTTTTTTTTCTTTTAATTGGGGAAACCCTAATACAAAATTTAAAATACACTGAATTGAAGTCTTTCTTTCTTAACACTTTGCTAAAGCAGCTAAAATTATGTTCAGAGATTTGGTTATTGAGTTTCTAATTACCCAGCAATTCAAAAGCTTCATAAAATGCTTAAAGAGTTCACCCATCTCTCTGGCTAGACAATGGGCTTGATTGGCCCAAGTGGCTGTATTATTCAGTGAGAGACAGTGGTCATCTCCCCCAGATTCTGGAAGGAAAAGGGGACTGTGCGAGGCTTATGGGCTGGCTATGCCGCTGGCCAGGTGGTGAAGTTCCCAGGGGGAATTGTAGGCCAATTGGTCTTGTGGTCAAGTTTCTTTAAGCCTTGCCTGCCCTTGCTCACTTGCCATGAACTTGGTTTCACTAAAAATTCACCGCAAATCAATTTTGTCAGTTTGCATTATTTCATTGTTCACCAAGGAGTAGCTGAGAAAGGTGTTGAATAATTCATGATGGCAATGATGTTGATCCTATTTTCTGGGTAAGAAAAATCTAAAGCCCCAGCAGGCCTCAGTCTGTGAGTGAGTCCCCAGGCATTGGAGTGCCTGCTTAGCACATGTGACAGAGGAGTAGATTTGCACACTTGTGCTACTAGGAAACCCACCTCTTTTACTTGTGCCTATGTGAGCCACTTAAATATAAGTAAGGGCCAAGGAGGAGAGTTACCAGGTTTGAACTTAATGTGACATATAGAAACCTGGAAAGATTAAGATTTTATAGTAAGGGTCTTAATTGGAAAGTGTTGAGCAGAATCAGGATCTCTATGTGTCAGGCTGAAGGTAAAAACAGAAAATAATACAGAAATAAGGAAATGTTGTATATTGTTACATATGCCTCTGTCTATGTTAGACATAATGTTGGCTACCAGGCAACTAGAATAGAAAAAGAATGATAACTGTGGCAAAGAATTTACAAATCATGATTAAGCAAGCCATTTGTTACTGTCTCAAAAACAGATTTTTGTATTTTTAGCATAAAAGATATAGGCTCAGTGCTCCCACAGAGCCAACGCTCTACATTGTTGTCTTGGTTAAAGCCAAGAAGCCAGGAGAGAAGGCAGGAAGCGAGGGCGGCAGGCTGTATGGTGAGGATGTGAGGCAGCAGCGGGTTAAGGTGCTGTGGTCCAAGCCCGAGCCATTAGCTCGCAGCTCTAGACCCATCTCCCAGGGCACTCACAGGGGCTGGGCACAGTGGGGGTTCTAGCTATACACCCAAGAGGCAGGTAGATAACTAACGTGCCAGTATATTCATTTACAGTGAGACTCGTGCCAGTATATTCATTTACAGTGAGACTTGTAACTGCCAAGGGGCTGGCCCACTGAGGTCTGCAGGCACGTCCCCCTCCCTGTGAAGAACCCATCTGAGGGGTCATCTAAAATCAGAAAGTGCATGGTGAAAATCAGTGAGTGGGACTGAAAAGCTCCTGCACAACAAAGGAAACCAACAAAATGGAAAGGCAACATATGGATTGAGAAAAAATATGTGTAAACCACATAACTGATAAAGGGATAATATCCAAAGTATAAAGAAATTCATACTACTCTGTAGCAAAAAGAAGACAAGCTGATTAAAAAATGGGCAGAGGACCTGAATTGACATTTTTCCTAAGCAGACAACAATGCCTGATAAGTATATGAAGAACTATTCAACATATGTATTATCAAGGAAATACAAATCAAAATCACAAGAAAGCACCTCATCCCTCTTAGGGTGGATAGTAACAAAAACTAAAATGAACAAGTGCTGGTGAGGACATGGATAAAAGGGAACCCTTGTATACTGTTGGTGGGAATGTAAAGTGACACAGACATTGTAGAAAACAATACAAAGTTTTTGAAAATGTTAAAATAGAATACATATGGTCCCGCAATCCCTCTTCTGGGAAGGGGAAGGAAATCAGTATCTGGAAGGATACATGGACTCTCATGTTCATCTCAGCATTATTCAAAATAGTCAAAATATGAAAACAACTTAAGTGCTTGTTGATGAATAAATGAACAAATAAAATGTGGTATTTATATGCAATGGAATATTACTCAGCCTTAGAAAACAAGGAGATATTGTTATTTGTGACAACATGGAAGAAACTGGAGGATATTGTGCTAAGTGAAGTGGTCCAGACACAAAAAGAAAAAAAAAATCTACTTATATTTGGAACCTAAACATTTTTTTATTGATTTTTTTATTAAATTTAATGCAATGACATTGATAAATCAGGGTACATATGTTGAGAGAAAATATCTCCAGATTATTTTGACATTTGATTATTCTGTATACCCCTCCCCCAAAGTCAAATTGTCTTCTGTCACCTTCTATCTGGTTTTCTTTGTGCCCCTCCCCTCCCCCACCCCCTCTCTCCTTCCTTGCCCCATTCCCCCTCCCCCACCCCCACCCCTGTTACCATCACATTCTTGTTCATGTCTCTGAATCTCATTTTTATGTCCCATCTATGTATGGATTCATATAGTTCTTAGTTTTTTTGATTTACTTATTTCACTCCATATAATGTTATCAAGGTCCATCCATGTTATTGTAAATGACCAGATGTCATCATTTCTTATGACTAAGTAGTATTCCATAGTATATATGTACCAAGCTTTTTAATCCACTTGTCCTCTGACGGACACTTGGGCTGTTTCCAGATCTTCGCTATTGTGAACAATGCTGCCACAAACATGGGGGTACATTTCTCCTTTTAGAGCCGTTCTATGGTGTTCTTGGGGTATATTCCTAACAGTGCTATAGCTGGGGTCAAAAGGCAGTTGGATTTTCAATTTTGTGAGGAATCTCATACTGTTTTCCACAGTGGCTGCACCAGTCTGCATTCCTACCAACAGTGCAGGAGAGTTCCCTTTTCTCCACATCCTTGCCAGCACTATTCTGTGTTGTTTTATTGATGAGCGCCATTCTGGCTGATGTGAGGTGATATTTCATTGTGGTTTTAATTTGCATTTCTCTAATGATTAGTGATGTTGAGCATTTTTTCATATGCCTATTGGCCATCTGTATGTCCTCTTTAGAGAAGTGTCTATTCATTTCTTTTTCCCATTTTTTGACTGGACTGTTTGTCTTCCTGGTGTTGAGATTTACAAGTTCTTTAAAAATTTTGCTTCTTTTTTTTTTTTTTTTTTAATAAATTTTTGTTAATGGTAATGGGATGACATTAATAAATCAGGGTACATATATTCAAAGAAAACATGTCTAGGTTATTTTGTCATTAAATTATGTTGCGTACCCCTCGCCCAAAGTCAGATTGTCCTCCGCCACCCTCTATCTAGTTCTCTGTGCCCCTCCCCCTCCCGCTAACTCTCTCCCTCCCTCTCTCCCATGTCCTCCCTCCCCCCACCCCTGGTAACCACCACACTCTTGTCCATGTCTCTTAGTCTCATTTTTATGTTCCACCAATGTATGGAATCATGTAGTTCTTGTTTTTTTTCTGATTTACTTATTTCACTCCTTATAATGTTATCAAGATCCCACCATTTTGCTGTAAATGATCTGATGTCTAGGAATAAACATAACAAAGAATGTAAAGGACCTATATAATGAAAATTCTAAGCATTGTTAAGGGAAATCGAAAAAGATACAATGAGATGGAAAAATATTCCTTGTTCTTGGATAGGAAGAATAAATATAATCAAAATGGCCATATTACCCAAAGCAATATACAAATTTAATGCAATTCCCATCAAAATCCCTATGAGACTTTTAAAGAAATGGAACAAAAAATCATCAGATTTATATGGAACTATAAAAAACCCCGAATAGCCAAAACAATCCTAAGGAAAAAGAATGAAGCTGGGGGCATTACAATACCTGACTTTAAACTATATTATAGGGCCACGATAATCAAAACAGCATGGTATTGGCAGAAAGATAGACACTCAGACCAATGGAACAGAATAGAAAGCCCAGAAATAAAACCACATATATATGGTCAAATAATCTTTGATAAAGGGGCCAACAACACACAATGGAGAAAAGAAAGCCTCTTCAACAAATGGTGTTGGGAAACCTGGAAAGCCACATGCAAAAGAATGAAACTCGACTACAGCCTGTCCCCGTGTACTAAAATTAATTCAAAATGGATCAAAGACCTAAATATAAGACCTGAAACAATAAAGTACATAGAAGAAGACATAGGTACTAAAATCATGGACCTGGGTTTTAAAATTTTGCTTCTTAACCCCTTATCAGACATATTGTCAAATATGTTCTCCCATTGTGTAGTTTGTCTTTTTATTCTGTTCTTATTGTCTTTAGCTGTGCAAAAGCTTTTAGTTTGATATAGTCCCATTTGTTTATCCTGTCCTTTATTTCACTTCCCCGTGGAGATAAATCAGCAAATATATTGCTCCGAGAGATGTTGGAGAGCTTACTGCCTATGTTTTCTTCTAAGATGCTTATGGTTTCATGGCTTACATTTAAGTCTTTTATCCATTTTGAGATTATTTTTGTGAGTGGTGTAAGCTGGTGATCTAGTTTCATTTTTTTGCAGGTAGCTGTCCAATTTTCCCAAAACCATTTGTTAAAGAAGCTGTCTTTACTACATTGTATTTCCTTACCTCATTTGTCAAATATCAGTTGTCCATAGAGCTGTGGGTTTACTTCTGGGTTCTCTGTTCTGTTCCATTGATCTGTATGCCTGTTCTTATGCCACTACCAGGCTGTTTTGAGTACAATGGCCTTGTAGTATAACATGATATCAGGAAGTGTGATACCTCCTACTTTATTCTTTTTTTTTAAGATTCCTGAGGCTATTCATGTTCTTTTTTGGTTCCAAATAAATTTTTGGAATATGTGATCTATATCTTTGAAGTATGTCATTGGTATTTTAATTGGTATTGCATTAAATTTATACATTGCTTTGGGTAATATAGACATTTTAATGATGTTTATTCTTCCTAACCATGAGCACGGTATATGCTTCCACTTGTTTGTATCTTCCCTGATTTCTTTTATCAATGCTTTATAATTTTCTGAGTACAAGTCTTTAGTCTCTTGGTTAAGTTTACTCCTAGGTACTTTATTTTTTTGGTTGTAATAGTGAAGGGGATTGTTTCCTTAATTTCTCTTTCTGACTGTTCATTGTTGGCATATAAAAATGACTCTGATTTCTGAGTATTGATTTTATATCCTGCCACTTTGCTGAATTCATTTATCAGGTCCAGTAGTTTTTTGACTGAGACTTTAGGGTTTCCTATATAGAATATCATATCATCTGCAAATAATGATAGTTTTACTTCTTCTTTTCCAACTTGAATGACTTTTATTTCTTCTTCTTGTCTGATTGCTTTGGCTAGGACTTCAAGGACTATGTTAAATAAGAGTGGTGAAAGGGGGCACCCCTGCCTTGTTCCTGATTTAAGGGGATTGCTTTTAATTTTTGCCCATTGAGTATGATGTTGGCTGTGGGTTTGTCATAGATGGCCTTTATCATGTTGAGGTATGTTTCCTGTATTCCCACTTTGCTGAGAGTTTTGATCATGAATGGGTGCTGGACTTTATCAAATGCTTTTTCTGCATCTATTGAAATTATCATGTGGTTTTTCTTCTTCCTTTTTTTATGTGATGAATCACATTGATTGATTTGCAAATATTGTACCAGCCTTGCCTCCCCAGAATAAATCCCACTTGATCATGGTATACGATTTTTTCCATATATTGTTTGAAATGGTTTGCTAATATTTTGTTGAGGATTTTAGCATCTATATTTATCAGAGATATTGGCCTATAATTTTCTTTCTTTGTGTTGTCTTTGCCTGGTTTTGTAATCAGAATTATGCTCGCCTCATAAAAGGAGCTTGGAAGTCTTCCTTCCTCTTGAGTTTTTTGAAATAGTTTGAGAAGGATAGGAGTTAGTTCTTATTTGAATATTTGGTAGAATTCACTTGTGAAGCCATCAGGCCCAGGACTTTTCTTTGTTGGGAGTTTTTTGATAACTGTTTTGATCTCATTTGGTGTAATCGGTCTGTTTAGGTTTTCTGATTCTTCCAGATTGATTTTTGGAAGATTGTATGTTTCAAGAAATTTGTCCATTTCATCTATGTTGTCTAGTTTTTTGGCATACAGTTCTTCATAGTATTTTCTTACAATATTTTATATATCTGTTGTGTCAGTTGTTATTTCTCCTCTCTCATTTCTAATTTTATTTATTTGAGTTCTCTCTTTCTCTTGGTGAGTCTAGTTAAAGGTTCATTTATCTTGTTTACCTTTTCAAAGAACCAGCTCCTAGTTTCATTGAACCTCTGTATTGTTTCTTTAGCCTCTATGTCATTTATTTCTGCTCTGATCTTTATTATTTTCTTCCTTCTACTACATTTGGGCTTTACTTGCTGTTCTTTTAGATGCAGGGTTAAGTTGTTTATTTGAGCTTTTTCTAGCTTCTTAAAGTGTGCCTGTTGTGCTATGAACTTCCCTCTCAGTACTGCTTTGCTGTGTCCCATAAATTTTGAGTCATTGTATGCTCATTGTCATTTGTTTCTAAAAAATTTTTTATTTCTTCTTTGATCTCATTCTTAATCCATTTGTTATTTAACAGCCTGCTATTTAGTTTCCATGTGTTTGAGAATTTTTTAGCTTTTCTGTTGTGGTTCATTTCTAGTTTCATGCCGTTGTGATTGGAAAAAGTGCTTGATATGATTTCAATCTTCTTAAATTTGTTGAGAGAACTTTTGTGCCCTAACATGTGGTCTATCCTAGAGAATGTACCATGAGCACTTGAAAAGAATGTATATTCTGCTGCTTTAGGGTGAAAGGTTCTGAAGATATCTATTAAATTGAGTTGTTCTAGTGTGTCCAATAAGTCTGCTGTTTCTTTGTTAATTTTCTTTCTTGAGGATCTATCTAGTGATGTTAGTGGGGTATTAAAATCCCCTACTATTATAGTATTGCTGTTGATCTCACCCTTTAAATCCATCAAAGTCTGCTTTATATATTTAGGTGCTCCTATATTAGGTGCATAGCATAGATATTTATAATAGTTATATCTTCCTGTTGGATTACTCCCTTTATCATTATGTAGTGGCCTTCTTTATCTCTTACTATAGCCTTTGTTTTAAAGTCCAATTTGTTTGATATAAGTATGGCTACCCTAGCTTTTTTTTTCATTTCCATTCGCATGAAATGTTTTTTTCCATCCTTTTACCTTCAATCTATGTGCATCTTTTGTTCTAAGGTATGTCTCTTGTAAACAGCATATGTACGAGTCCTTTTTTCTTATCCATATAGCTACCCTATGTCTTTTGATTGGATCATTTAATCCATTTACATTTAAGGTTATTATTGACATGTAGTTGTTTATTGCCATTTTATTCTTTAAAGATGTATTCCTTTTTTGCTATATTCTTTTCCCACTTTGATCTGTTTACAACAGGCCCCTTAACATTTCCTGCAACATTGATTTGGTTGTAATGAATTCCTTGTGTTGTTTTTTGTCTGGGAAGCATTTTTATTTCTCCTTCAATTTTAAATGATAGCCTTGCTGGATAAAGTAGTCTTGGTTGTAGGTTCTTGTTCTGCATTACTTTGAATATTTCTTGCCATTTCCTTCTCGCCTCAAGTTTTTCTGTTGAGAAGTCAGATGTCATCCTTATGGGCGCTCCTTTTTAGGTGATAGCTTTTTTTTCTCTTGCAGCTTTTAATATTTTCTCTTTATCATTTAGCTTTGGTATTTTAATTATGATGTGTCTTGGTGTAGGTTTCTCTTGGTTTCTCTTTAAAGGAGTTCTCTGTGCTTCTTCAACTTGTAAGAGTTTCTCCTGCATTAACTTAGGGAAGTTTTCAGCTATGATATGATTGAACAAAGTCCCTTGTTCTTTCTCTTCTTCTTTAGGAACCACTATCATGTGGATGTTTTTTCTCTTCATGTTGTCACAGAGCTCTCTAAGAGTTTCCTCAGACTTTTTGAGTCTCTTTTCTTTTTTCTTCTCTGCTTTCTTGCCTTCATTCAAGTTGTCCTCCAACTTGCTGATTCGATCCTCAGTTCTATCCATCCTGTTTTTAATTCCTTCCATTGTGGTCTTCATTTCTAATATTGTATTTGTCATCTCCAACTGATTCTTTTTAATATTTCAATATCCTTTATTATACTTGCTATTTCTTTATTTAGGTGTTCATGATGACCATCCATTGTTGTTCTAAGGTCACTAAGCATCCTTACAATCATTATTTTGAACTCTGCATCTGGAAGTTTGATTATTTCCATATCACTCAGTTCATCTCCCAAAAGTTTCTCTTGTGTTTTCATTTGGATTGCACTTCTTTGTCTTCTCATTATCTGTGTTTGGGTGTTTTGTTTGTAGAGTTTGTTGAGTCTAGGCTTGGTGTTGTCTGCATCCAGTTTTCAATTGTGTTATTTCTAGGTCTTCTTGGGTTGGTATCAGCTATTATTTGTAATTCACTTTCAGATTTGGGCAGCTTTGAAGTCTTGATTTGTTTGTTTTCTTAACAGGTGATAGTCTTGTTTACTGATCTCAGCAGGGGGCTTCTTTGAAACTGTATCCAGGAATGCTATGGGTGTAACCTGAGACTCTGAAGGCCTCTTCCACCAACTAATCTCTCTGGGGTCAGGGTGTTCTCTCAGCTTCTGTAGGGGGAGGTGTATCTCAGATCTTCATGGAGACCTGAGTTACTGCCCCTCCTCCCCACTTCTTGTTTTCAGCTGTGTCTTGTTGCGCTGATTGGAGCTGGAGAGATGTCTGGAGATCTCTGATCTGGAAGCAATTCAGTACTGTTTTGTGGAAGGATCAGTTCCTCCCCCCAGCTATGGCTGCCTCCAGCACGAATGAGTCAGCTTTTTTAGGTCATCTCCTGCATTCCTTTGCCCCTCACAGTCTGTCCGCTCTCTCTGCTTTCCACTTGAGAGATAAGCTGGTCTTTTCAACATACTTAGCTCCCTGGTCGCCAGGCAAGTGGCTGTGAGCAGTATTTTCTGCTCTTTTCCATGGAGTGAGATCTCCTCTGGGCTCTCAGCCTCACCCCCCTCTCCGTTCCTGTAAGCACGGGAGACTCACGCGCTTCCTACCAGGTTCGTTGTGGCTTTTTCTTTGCTCCTTGGTTTTTGAGAGCTGTTCTTGTAGTCCGGAGTTGGTTTTTTATGCTGATTTTTCCTAAATTGATTTGTATTCCAGTTTGGTGTTGATAGCAGGGCGTCTGTACGTCTGCCTACTCTGCTCCCATCTTCAGGTCTCCACTTTACTAACAGGGCCATAGTAGGTGCTCCTTCCAGCTGGGCTCTCATGTTATGGAGACTGCCGGAACCAAAACATTTTATTTTATTTTATTTTATTATTAATTTTAATGGGGTGACATTGATAAATCAGGGTAAATACGTTCAGAGAGAAGATCTCCAGGTTATTTTGACATTTGATTATACTGCATTCTCATCACCCAAAGTCCAATTGTCTTCTGTCACTTTCTAACTGGTTTTCTTTGTGCCCTTCCCCTCCTCCAGCACCCTCTTTCTCCTCCCCTCCACCCCATAACCACCACACTCTTGTCCATGTCTCTGAGTCTCATTTTTATGTCCCACCTCTGTATGGAATCATATAGTTCTTAGTTTTTTCTGATTTATTTATTTCGCTCAGTATAATGTTATCAAGGTCAATTTATGTTGTTGTAAATGACCCGATGTCATCATTTCTTATGGCTGAGTAGTATTCCATAGTATATATGTACCAAAGCTTTTTAATTCACTCGTCCACTGACGGACACTTGGGCTGTTTCCAGATCTTCGCTATTGTGAACAATGCTGTCATAAACATGGGTGTGCATTTCTCCTTTTGAAACAGTGCTATGGTGTTATTGGGGTATATTCCTAACAGTGGTATAGCTGGATCAAAAGGCAGTTTATTTTTAATGTCTTGAGGAATCTCCATACTGTTTTACACAGTGGCTGCACCGGTCTGCATTCCCACCAGCAGTGCAGGAGGGTTCCCTTTTCTCCACATCCTCGCCAGCACTTATTCTGTGTTGTTTTGTTGATGAGCGCCATTCTGACTGGTGTGAGATGATATCTCATTGTAGCTTTAATTTGCATTTCTCTAATATTTAGTGATGTTGAGCATTTTTTCATATGCCTATTGGCCATCTGTATGTCCTCTTTGGAGAAGTGTCTATTCGTTTCTTTCGCCTATTTTTTGATTGGATTGTCTTTCTTGTATTGAGTTTTACAAGTTCTTTATAAATTTTGGTTATTAACCCCTTATCAGAAGTATTGTCAAATATATTCTTCCATTGTGTAGTCTGTCTTTTTATTCTGTACTTATTGTCTTTAGCTGTGTAGAAGCTTTTTAGTTTAATATTGTCCCATTCGTTTATCTTGTCTTTTATTTCACTTCCCCGTGGAGATAAATCAGCAAATATCATACATTGCTGCGAGAGATGTCAGAGAGCTTACTGCCTATGTTTTCTTCTAAGATGCTTATGGTTTTACGGCTTACATTTAAGTCTTTTATCCATTTTGAGTTTATTTTTGTGAGTGGTGTAAGTTGGTGGTCTAGTTTCATTTGTTTTGCAGGTAGCTGTCCAATTTTCCCAACACCATTTGTTGAAGAGGCTGTCTTTACTCTATTGTATGCTCTTACCTCCTTTGTCAAATATCAGTTGTCCATAAAGGTGTGGGTTTATTTCTGGGTTCTCTATTCTGTTCCATTGATCTATATGCCTGTTCTTATGCCAGTACCAGGCTGTTTTGAGTACAATGACCTTGTAGTATAACTTGATATCAGGAAGTGTGATACCTCCCACTTTATTCTTCCTTTTTAAGATTGCTGAGGCTATTCGTGTTCTTTTGGTTCCATATAAATTTTTGGAATATGTGTTTTATATCTTTGAAGTATGTCATTGGTATTTTAATTGGTATTGCGTTGAATTTATAGATTGCTTTGGGCAATATAGACATTTTAATGATGTTTATTCTTCCCAACCATAAGCACGGTATATGCATTCACTTGTTTGTATCTTCCCTGATTTCTTTTTTTTTTTTTTTTTGTATCTTTCTTAAGCTGGAAATCGGGAGAGACAGTCAGACAGACTCCCGCATGCGCCCGACCGGGATCCACCCGGCAAGCCCACCACGGGCGATGCTCTGCCCACCAGGGGGCGATGCTCTGCCCCTCTGGGGCATCGCTTTGCCGCGACCAGAGCCACTCTAGTGCCTGGGGCAGAGGCCAAGGAGCCATCCCCAGTGCCTGGGCCATCTTTGCTCCAATGGAGCCTTGGCTGTGGGAGGGGAAGAGAGAGACAGAGAGGAAGGAGGGGGTGGGGGTGGAGAAGCAAATGGGCGCCTCTCTCATGTGCCCTGGCCGGGAATCGAACCCAAGTCCCCCGCACGCCAGGCCGACGCTCTACTGCTGAGCCAACCGGCCAGGGCCTTCCCTGATTTCTTTTATCAATGTTTTATAATTTTTCGAGTACAAGTCTTTAAACTCCCTGGTTTGTACCAAAGCTATTTAATCCACTCATACACTGATTGACACTGGGGCTGTTTCCAGATCTTTGCTACTGTGAACAATGCTACCATAAACATGGGGGTGCATTTTGAAACCTAAACATTTTAATTTATAGAACAGTAGAACTGTTATTACCAAGAGCAGGAGAGATAGAGGATATGGGTAGTTGTTAGTCAAAGGATTTAAAGTTGCAATTATAAATATGATGAAAAAATTTAGAGATCTAATAAACAGCATGATAACTATGTTTAATAACACGATATTGAGTACCAGAAATTTGCTGTGAGAATAGATTTCAGGTGCTGTCATCATACACACAATATGGTAACTATATGAACCATTTTACTATGTGTGTGTGTTTGTATGTGTTTGTCAATTTATGTTAAACACGTTAAATAGGAACAATTTTTACTAAAATAATAAAGGAGGGACAGATAGTGAAAATAAAATGTGAGTGGTGAGCACAGAACAAGAGCAAAGCAAATGGGTTGGTTTTGAGGGGCAATTCACTAAGGCTCTGAAAAGCCTGAAAAAATATCTGAGTTTTAATCGAATGCATCCAAGTTCATTTTTTCCTCCATGTCTGGTTAATGTCTCCACTAATAAAGCTTGGACTTCCTTATTTATTTATTTATTTTTATATAAATTTTTATTAATGTTAATGGGGTGACATCAATAAATCAGGGTACATATATTCAAAGAAAACATGTGCAGGTTTTCTTGTCATTCAATTATGTTGCATACCCATCACCCAAAGTCAGATTGTTCTCCGTTACCCTCTATCTAGTTTTTTTTGTGCCCCTCCCCCTCCCCCCACCCCTCTACCTCCTTCCCTCCTGTGCCCCCCTCCCCCCATCCCAGTAACCACCACACTCTCGTCCATGTCTCTTAGTCTCGTTTTTATGTCTCACCAATGTATGGAATCACATAGTTCTTGGTTTTTTCTGATTTACTTATTTCGCTTCGTATCATGTTATCAAGATCCCACCATTTTGTTGTAAATGATCCGATGTCATTATTTCTTATGACTGAGTAGTATTTCATAGTGTATATGTGCCAATCTTCTTAATCCAGTCTCCTATTGAAGGGCTTTTTGGTTGTTTCCATGTCTTGGCCACTGTGAACAATGCTGCAATGAACATGGGGCTGCATGTGTCTTTACATATCAATGTTTCTGAGTTTTGAGGGTATATACCCAGTAGAGGGATTGCTGGGTCATAAGGTAGTTCTATTTTCAGTTTTTTGAAGAACCACCATACTTTCTTCCATAATGGTTGTACTACTTTACATTCCCACCAACAGTGAATGAGGGTTCCTTTTTCTCCACAGCCTCTCCAACATTTGCTATTACCTGTCTTGTTGATAATAGCTAATCTAACAGGTGTGAGGTGGTATCTCATTGCAATTTTGATTTGCATTTCTCTAATAACTACTGAAGATGAGTATCTTTTCATATATCTGTTGGCCATTTGTATTTCTTCCTGTGAGAAGTGTCTGTTCATGTCCTTTTCCCATTTTTTTATTGGATTGTTTGTTTGTTTGTTGTTGAGTTTTATGAGTTCTTTGTATATTTTGGATATTAGGCCCTTATCTGAGCTGTTGTTTGAAAATATCATTTCCCATTTAGTTGGCTGTCTATTTTGTTGTCAGTTTCTCTTGTGAAGCAAAAACTTTTTAGTCTGATGTAGTCCCATTCATTAATTTTTGCCTTCACTTCTCTTGCCTTTGGAGAAAAATTCATAAAATGCTCTTTAAAACCCAGGTCCATGAGTTTAGTACCTATGTCTTCTTTTATGTACTTTATTGTTTCAGGTATTATATTTAGATCTTTGATCCATTTTGAATTAATTTTAGTACACGGGGATAAGCTGTAGTTGAGTTTCATTCTTTTGCATGTGGCTTTCCAGTTTTCCCAACACCATTTGTTGGAGAGGCTTTCTTTTCTCAATTGTGTGTTGTTGGCCCCTTTTTAAAAAATTATTTGACCATATATATGTGGTTTCATTTCTGGGATTTCTATTCTGTTCCATTGGTCTGAGTGTCTATTTTTCTGCCAATACCATGCTGTTTAGATTATCATGGCCCTATAATATAGTTGAAGTCAGGTATTGTAATGCCCCCAGCTTCATTCTTTTTCCTTAGGATGGCTTCGGCTAATCAGGGTTTTTTATAGTTTTGTATAAATCTGATGATTTTTTGTTCCATTTCTTTAAAGAATGTCATAGGAATTTTGATTGGAATTGCATTAAATTTATAGATTTCTTTGGGTAATATAGCCATTTTGATTATATTTATTCTTTCTATCCATGAACAAGGAATATTTTTCCATCTCATTGTAATTTTTTCGATTTCCCTTAACAATGCTTTGCAGTTTTCATTATATAGGTCCTTTACATTCTTTGTTATGTTTATTCCTAGGTATTTTATTTATTTTTTGTTGCAATCATGAAGGGGACTATTTTTTTTAGTTCGTTTTCTAATATTTCATTGTTGGCATATAGAAAGGCTATGGACTTTGTATGTTAATTTTGTATCCTGCAAACTTACTGTATTGGTTTATTGTTTCTAGTAGTCTTTTTGTGGAGTCTTTGGGGTTTTCAATGTATAGGATCATATCATCTGCAAAAAGTGATACCTTTACTTCTTCTTTTCCAATATGGATGGCTTTTATTTCTTTCTGTTGTCGATTGCTCTGGCCAGAACTTCTAGCACCACGTTAAATAAGAGTGGAAAGAGTGGACAAACCTGTCTTGTTCCTGATTTAAGGTAGAAAGTCCTCAGTTTTATGCCATTTAATATGATGTTGGCTGATGGTTTATCATATATAGCCTTTATCATGTTGAGATATTTTCCTTCTATACCCATTTTGTTGAGTTTCTTAAACATAAATTTGTGTTGTATTTTATCGAATACCTTTTCTGCATGTATTGATAAGATCATCTGGTTTTTGTTTGTGTTTTGTTGATATGATGTATTACACTAACCGTTCTACATATGTTGAACTATTCTTGAGATTCTGTGATGAATCCCACTTGATCATGATGTATTATTTTTTTAATATGTTGTTTTATTCTATTTGCCAGTATTTTGTTTAGTATTTTAGCATCTGTATTCATTAGAGATATTGGTTTGTAGTTTTCTTTTTTTGTGCCGTCCTTGCCAGGTTTTGGTATGAGGGTTATGTTGGCTTCATAAAATGTGTTTGGAAGTATTGCTTCTTCTTCAATTTTTTGGAAGACTTTGAGTAGAATAGGAACCAAGTCTTCTTTGAATGTTTGATAGAATTCGCTAGTATAACTGTATGGGCCTGGACTTTTATTTTTGGGGAGGTTTTTAATAGTTTTTTTTTTATTTCCTCCCTGCTAATTGGTCTGTTTAGGCTTTTGCTTCTTCATGACTCAGTCTAGGAAGGTTGTATTGTTCTAGAAATTTAACCATTTCTTCTAGATTGTTGAATTTGGTGGCATATAGTTTTTTGAGTATTCTACAATAATTCTTTGTATATCTATGATGTCTGTGGTGATTTCTCCTGTTTCATTTTGGATTTTGTTTATATGAGTCCTTTCTCTTTTTTCCTTGGTGAGTCTTGCCAAGCGTTTGTCAATTTTGTTGAACTTTTCGAAGAACCAGTTTCTTGTTATATTAATTTTTTCTATAGTTTTTCTGTTCTCTATTTTATTTATTTCTGCTATGATTTTTATTTCCTTTCTTCAGCTTGTTTTGGGTTGTCTTTGTTCTTCTTTTTCTAGTTCCTTAAGGTGTGAATTTAAGTGGTTCACTTGGGCTCTCTCTTGTTTGTTCATATGGTCTTGAAGTGATATGAACTTCCCTCTTATTACTGCTTTTGCTGCATCCCAGAGATTTTGCTATGTCGTGTTGTCATTTTCATTTGTCTGTAAATATCTTTTGATCTCTGTGCTTATTTTTTCTTTTACCCATTCATTTTTTAAAAGTATGTTTTTTAGTTTCCACATTTTTGTGGGTTTTTTTCCTCTTTTTTGCAGTTGAATTCTAGTTTCAAGGCTTTATGATCAGAAAATATGCTTGGTACAACTTCGATTTTTCTGAATTTGCTGATGTTGTTTTTGTGGCCCAACATATGGTCAATTCTTGAGAATGTTCCATGTACACTAGAGAAAAATGTATATTCTGTCGCTTTGGGATGAAGTGTCCTGTAGATGTCTATTATATCCAGGTGCTGTAGTGTTTCGTTTAAGGCCAATATTTCTTTATTGATTCTCTCTTTGGATGACCAATCTAGAGCTGTCAGCGGTGTATTGAGTTCTCCAAGTATGATTACATTTTTGTCAGTTTTTGTTTTTAGGTCAATAAGTAGATGTCTTATATATTTTGGTGCTCCTTGGTTTGGTGCATACATATTAAGGATTGTTATGTCTTCTTGATTCAGTGTTTTCTTAATCATTATGAAATGTCCATTTTTGTCTCTTAGTACTTTTGCTGTCTTATAGTCAGCATTATTAGATATGAGCATTGCTACATCTGCTTTCTTTTGAATGTTATTTGCTTGGAGTATTGTTTTCTAGCCTTTCAATTTGAATTTGTTTTTATCCTTGTTGCTTAGATATGCTTCTTGTAGGCAGCATACAGTTGGATTTTCTTTTTTAATCCATTCTGCTACTCTGTGTCTTTTTATTGGTGAGTTTAATCCTTTTACATTTAGTATAATTATTGACACTTGTGGATTCCCTATTGACATTTATAAACTGTTTTCTGTTAGTGTTGTATCATGTTTGATTCTTCTCTTTTGTTTTTTTATCCTTTGTTTTTGTTTGTTTGTATTCCATACTTCTTTCCTCTGTTGCTACCTTTTTTAAGTCATGTGCTTCTGTGGTGGTTTTTTCAAGGGTGGTTACCATTAAGTAATGAGAAGGGTACCTACCATATTCATTGTAGTATCCTATCTTGTGAGTGTTTCTGAACTACATTGTCCTTTTCTACTGTTAATCTCCATCCTCTCCCCCTTTTTTTTGCTTTTGTTGTCACAGTTTAAGTTTTGTTTTATTGTGTTCTTTGTGGAGCTTTTACTTGTAGTTTTGTTTGGTTTTGTTCTTTGAATCTGGTTGGAAAACCCCCTTTAATATTTCCTAAAATGGGGGTTTTCTGATGATAAATTCCTTCATCTTTTCTGTATTTGAATTTTTCACTCGACCCTACCTTCATCTTCAGTGTGTGGAACTCCTGGATGCTCCAAGGATAGATTTTTCTGTCTCTGGTTGATGAACTTGTTGAAATTTTGGGGAGATTTGTCAGTGGCGCTCTTCACGGTGCCATTTCTCTGATATCACCAACTTCCCTATTTTTTTTAAAAAAAAATTTTATTGTGGTAAAATACACATAGCATAAAATTGACCAGCTTAGCCATATTTAAGTGTGCAATTCAGTAACCTTAAGTGAATTTATATTGTTGTACAACCATTACCACCCTCTCCAAAACTCATCTTACAAGACTGAAACTATTCTCCTTAAATAAATGACATCCTCAGTGTTTTCAGCATACAAATCTTGTTTGATTTACATCTAAATATTTATATGTTTAGTGATTATAAATGGTATTGTATCTTTTTTCCCACATGTTTATTGCTAGTACATAGAAACACAACTGTTTTTTTGTGCTTATTTTGTATCCTGAAACTGATAAACATATTAGTTCTAGTGGGTTATTTTTTTGTAGATTTTTTGTATATTATTAATGTAATCATATCAACTGCTAAAAAGAACAGCCTTATTTCTTCCTTTTTGATATTCATGCCTTTTCTTTTCTTTTTTTTTTTTTATGCCTTAGTGCACCAGTAAGAACTTCCAGCACTATTTGAACTAAAGCTGTAAGGCAAACACCCTTTACTTGTTCCTGATCTTAGAGGGAAAAAATGCAGTCTTTCACCATTATGTGTAATATTAGCTTTAAGTATTTTGTAGATGCTCTTTCAAGTTGAGAAAGTTCTTCTGTACTCCCTTTTTATGTATTCAGAATTTTTGACTTTAGATGAAATGAAATTTTGTCAAATGCATTTTCTGCATCTGTTGATATTATTGTGTAATTTTTTAAAATGGCTGTTAGTATAGTAGATTACAGTGATTGATTCTTATATATTGAATTAGCCTTGCATCCCTGAAATAAGCACCATTGGTCATGATTTATAAATATATATTTATATTTATATATATAAATAACTGAATATATATATATCTGAATTTAAGTTGCTAATATTTTCTAAGTATTTTAATCTATATTCTTGAGGAGTACTGATTTATAGTTTTTTTATTTTATACTGGCTAGTCTCTTTTTAGTTTGAGGGTAATACTAGCTTTATAAAATGACTTGAAAAATACTTCTTCATCTTTTATTTTATGGAAAAGATTATGTAAAATTGTTGTGAACCCTCTATAAAATATTTGGTAGAATTATCTGAAATCACCTGGACTTGGAGATATCTTTTACTCTTTAAATTATGAATTCAATTTCCTTAATAGCAACAGGGTTATTCAAAATTCTATTTCATATTGGCTGAGCTGTGTTTATTTCTATTTTAGAAGAAATCTGTCCATTTCATCAAAGTCATCAAATTTACGTCTACAAAATTGCTCATTGTATTGCCTTATTACTGTTTTTAAGTTTACTGAGTCTGTAGTGATGTCCCCTGTTACATTCCTAATGAGGGTAATCTGTGTCCTCGATCCCTTTTCTTTTCATTGTCAATTTCATTGATGTTTTTATAGAACCAGATCTTTATCATTTTTTGTTTTTAATTTTCCTAATTTCTGTCTTATCTATATTATGTATTTCTTTATACTTGTTTGAATGTATTTTGTTCATTTTCTAGATATTTGAGATGAGAGCTTAGATTACTAATTTCAGACATTTTCTCTTTTCTTATATAGTCATTTTAATGCTATACATTTCCCTTTCACCACTGCTTTAGCTGAGTCTCATAAATATTAATATGTTGTATTTTCATACAATTTAGTTCAATGTATTATTATTTCCCTCGAGAGCAGTACCTTCAGCCCATGAATTATTTGGAAGTAGTTGTTTCATTTTAAGGTTTTGGAAATTTTTCTACTACATCTGTTATTAATTTGTAGTTTATTTTGTTATATTGGAGAGCATATTCTATAATTTCTATTCTCTTAAAATTTGTTACCTTTTTCTTTTTAAGGCCTAGCCTTAAAGGCCTAGCCTATTGCATATGTTACATGGCACTTGAAAAAGACATTTATTCTGCTGCTGTGTTTGAAAATATAGATTACATCTTACTGGTACATAATGGTATTAATTTCTTCTATATCCTTGCTGATTTTCTTTCTAGTTGTTAAATTGGTTTTGGGGAGAAGAGTTTTGAAGTTTACAACTAAAAATTTAGATTTGTCTATATATCCTTTCAGTTCTATTACTTTTTCTTTATTTTAAAGTTCTGTACATAAACATTTAGGATGTCTATGTCTTCTTGGAGGATTGACCCTTTTTTCATTATGTAATATCTCTCTCTGTCTCTGGTAATTTTTTTTCTTTTTTTTTTATATAATTTTATTTTTTTAATGGGGTGACATCAATAAATCAGGATACATATATTCAAAGATAACAAGTCCAGGTTATCTTGTCATTCAATTATGTTGCATACCCACCACCCAAAGTCAGATTGTCCTCTGTCACCTTCTATCTTGTTTTCTTTGTGCCCCTCCCCACCCCCTATCCCTCTCCCATTCCCCCCTCCCCCCCGTAACCACCACACTCTTATCAATGTCTCTTAGTTTCACTTTTATGTCCCACCTACGTATGGAATAATGCAGTTCCTGGTTTTTTCTGATTTACTTATTTCGCTTCGTATCATGTTATCAAGATCCCACCATTTTGCTGTAAATGATCCGATGTCATCATTTCTTATGGCTGAGTAGTATTCCATAGTGTATATGTGCCACATCTTCTTTATCCAGTCATCTATTGATGGGCTTTTTGGTAGTTTCCATGTCCTGGCCACTGTGAACAATGCTGCAATAAACATGGGGCTGCATGTGTCTTTACGTATCAATGTATCTGAGTTTTGGGGATATATACCCAGTAGAGGGATTGCTGGGTCATAAGGTAGTTCTATTTTCAGTTTTTTGAGGAACCACCATACTTTCTTCCATAATGGTTGTACTACTTTACATTCCCACCAACAGTGTATGAGGGTTCCTTTTTCTCCACAGCCTCTCCAACATTTGCTATTACCTGACTTGCTAATAACAGCTAATCGAACAGGTGTGAGGTGGTATCTCATTGCTGTTTTGATTTGCATTTCTCTAATAGCTAAAGAAGATGAGCATCTTTTCATATATCTGTTGGCCATTTCATATATCTGTTCTCCCATTTCTTCCTGGGAGAAGTGTCTATTCATATCCTCTTCCCATTTTTTTATTTGATTGTTTGTTTGTTTGTTGTTGAGTTTTATGAGTTCTTTGTATATTTTGGATATTAGGCCCTTATCTGAGCTGTTGTTTGAAAATATCATTTCCCATTTAGTTGGCTTTCTGTTTATTTTGTTATCAGTTTCTCTTGCTGAGCAAAAACTTCTTAGTCTGATGTAGTCCCATTCATTAATTTTTGCCTTCACTTCTCTTGCCATTGGAGTCAAATTCATAAAATGCTCTTTAAAACCCAGGTCCATGAGTTTAGTACCTATGTCTTCTTCTATGTACTTAATTGTTTCAGGTCTTATGTTTAGATCTTTGATCCATTTTGAGTTAATTTTTGTACAGGGGGAAAGACTGTAGTCCAGTTTCATTCTTTTGCATGTGGCTTTCCAGTTTTCCCAGCACCATTTATTGAAGAGGCTTTCTTTTCTCCATTGTGTGTTGTTGGCCCCTTTATCAAAAATTATTTGACTATATATATGTGGTTTTATTTCTGGACTTTCTATTCTGTTCCATTGGTCTGAGTGTCTATTTTTCTGCCAATACCATGCTGTTTTGATTGTCGTGGCCCTATAATAGAGTTTGAAGTCAGGTATTGTTATGCCCCCAGCTTCATTCTTTTTCTTTAGGATTGCTTTGACTATTCGAGGTTTTTAATAGTTTCATATAAATCTGATGATTTTTTGCTCTATTTCTTTAAAAAATGTCATTGGAAGTTTGATGGGAATTGCATTAAATTTGTATATTGCTTAGGGTAATATAGCCATCTTGATTATATTTATTCTTCCTAGCCAAGAACAAGGTATATTCTTCCATCTCATTATATCTTTTTCGATTTCCCTTAACAATGGTTTATAGTTTTCATTATATAAGTCCTTTACATTCTTTGTTATGTTTATTCCTAAGTATTTTATTTTTTTGTTGCAATCGTGAAGGGGATTATTCTTTTGAGTTCCTTCTCAGTTGTTTCATTGTTGGCATATAGAAAGGCTATTGACTTCTGTATGTTAATTTTGTATCCTGCGACCTTACTGTATTGGCTTATTGTTTCTAGTAGTCTTTTTGTGGATTCTTTGGGGTTTTCGATGTATAGGATCATATCATCTGCAAAAAGTGATACCTTTACTTCTTCTTTTCCGATATGGATGCCTTTTATTTCTTTGTCTTGTCTGATTGCTCTGGCTAGAACCTCTAGTACCACATTAAATAAGAGTGGAGAGAGTGGACAAACCTGTCTTGTTCCTGATTTAAGGGGGAAAGCCTTCAGTTTAGTACCATTTAATATGATGTTAGCTGATGGTTTATCATATATGGCCTTTATCATGTTGAGATATTTTCTTTCTATACCCATTTTGTTGAGAGTCTTAAACATAAAATTGTGTTGTATTTTATCGAAAGCCTTTTCTGCGTCTATTGATAAGATCATGTGGTTTTTGTTCTTTGTTTTGTTGATATGGTGTATTACATTAACCGTTTTACGTATGTTGAACCATCCTTGAGATTCTCGGATGAATCCCACTTGATCATGATGTATTATTTTTTTAATATGTTGTTGTATTCGATTTGCTAGTATTTTGTTTAGTATTTTAGCATCTGTATTCATTAGAGATATTGGTCTGTAGTTTTCTTTTTTTGTGCCTTCCTTGCCTGTTTTGGTATGAGGGTTATGTTGGCCTCATAAAATGTGTTGGGAAGTATTGCTTCTTCTTCAATTTTTTGGAAGACTTTGAGTAGAATGGGAACCAAGTCTTCTTTGAATGTTTGATAAAATTCGCTGGTATAGCCGTCAGGGCCTGGACTTTTATTTTTGGGGAGGTTTTTAATGTTTTTTTCTATTTCTTCTCTACTGATAGGTCTGTTTTGGCTTTCCACTTCTTCTTGGCTCAGTCTAGGAAGGTTGTATTTTTCTAGGAATTTATCCATTTCTTCTAGGTTGTTGAATTTAGTGGCATAAAGTTTTTAATAGTATTCTACAATAATTCTTTGTATATCTACGGTGTCCGTGGTGATTTCTCCTCTTTCATTTTCGATTTTGTTTATATGTGTTCTTTTTCTTTTTTCCTTGGTAAGTCTTGCCAAGGGTTTGTCAATTTTGTTGATCTTTTCAAAGAACCAGCTCCTTGTTCTATTAATTTTTTCTATAGTTATTCTGTTCTCTAATTCATTTATTTCTGCTCTGATTTTTATTATCTCCTTTCTTCAGCTGGTTTTGGGTTGTCTTTGTTCTTCTTTTTCTAGTTCCTTAAGGTGTGAAGTTAAGTGGTTCACTTGGGCTCTCTCTTGTTTGTTCATATATGTCTGAAGCGATATGAACTTCCCTCTTATCACTGCTTTTGCTGCATCCCATAGATTCTGATATGTCGTATTGTCATTTTCATTAGTCTGTATATATCTTTTGATCTCTACACTTATTTCTTCTTTGACCCATTCATTTTTTAAAAGTATGTTGTTTAGTTTCCATATTTTTGTGGGATTTTTTTCCTCTTTTTTGCAGTTGAATTCTAGTTTCAAGGCTTTATGATCAGAAAATATGCTTGGTACAACTTCAATTTTTCTGAATTTGCTGATGTTGTTTTTGTGGCCCAACATATGGTCAATTCTTGAGAATGATCCATGTACACTGGAGAAAAATGTATACTCAGTCACTTTGGGATGAAATGTCCTGTAGATGTCTATCATATCCAGGTGCTCTAGTGTTTTGTTTAAGGCCACTATGTCTTTGTTGATTCTCTGTTTGGATGACCGATCTAGAGCCGTCAGCGGTGTATTGAGGTCTCCAAGTATGATTGTATTTTTGTCAGTTTTTGTTTTAAGATCAATAAGTAGCTGTCTTATATATTTTGGTGCTCCTTGGTTTGGTGCATATATATTAAGGATTGTTATGTCTTCTTGATTCAGTGTCCCCTTAGCCATTATGAAATGGCCATTTTTGTCTCTGAGTACTTTTCCTGTCTTGTAGTCAGCATTATCCGATATGAGTATTGCTACACCAGCTTTTTTTTGGATGTTATTTGCTTGGAGTATTGTTTTCCAGCCTTTCACTTTGAATTTGTTTTTATCCTTGTTACTTAGATGAGTTTCCTGTAGGCAGCATACAGTTGGATTTTCTTTTTTAATCCATTCTGCTACTCTGTGCCTTTTTATTGGTGAGTTTAATCTGTTTACATTTAGTGTAATTATTGATACTTGTGAGTTCCCTATTGCCATTTTATATCTTGCTTTGTGTTAGTTTTGTGTCTTGTTTGATCCTTCTCTTTCATTTTTCTATCTTTTGTTTTTATTTGGTTGTATTCCATACATCTTTCCTGTGTTGCTATCTTTTTTATCTCATGTGCTTCTGTGGTGGTTTTTTCAATGGTGGTTACCTTTGAGTAATGAAAAGGGTCCCTACCCTGTTCATTGTAGCGAACTATTTTGTGAGTACTTTTGCACTCCATCGTCCTTTGCTACTGTTAATCTCCATCTTCTCCCCCTCTTTCTTTTTGTTGTTGTCACAGTTTAAATTTGGTTTTATTGTGTTCTTCTTGGAGCTTTTACTTGTGGCTCTGTTTTTTTTTGTTCTTTGTATCTGATTGGTGAACCCCCTTTAGTAATTCCTGGAGTGGGGGTTTTCTGATGATAAATTCCCTCATCTTTTCTGTGTCTGTGAATGTTTTTATTTCTCCTTCGTATTTGAAGGATAGCTTTGATGGGTATAGTATTCTTTGCTGAAGGTTCCTCTCTTTCAGGACTTTAAATATTGGGGTCCACTCTTTTCTAGCTTGTAGAGTTTCTGCTGAGAAATCTGATGATAATCTAATGGGCCTTCCTTTATATGTTGTATTCTTCTTTTCCCTGGCTGCCTTGAGAATTTTTTCTTTGCTTTTGGTTTGTGTCAATTTTATTATGATATGCCTTGGAGTAGGTTTGTTGAGGTTAAGAAAACTTGGAGTTTTGTTTGCTTCTTGAACTTGAGGCTTTAGTTCTTTCCACAGGCTTGGGAAGTTCTCATCTATTATTTGTTTGAGTATGTTCTCCATTCCATTTTCTCTCTCTTCTGCCTCTGATATACCTATTATTCTTATGTTATTCTTTCTGATGGAGTCAGATAATTCTTGTAGGGCTATCTCATTTTTTTTTATTTTTGAGTCTCTTTCTTCTTCTCTCTGTTGTGCCTCAAGTTGCTTGTCTTCTATTTCACTAATCCTCTCTTCTATCTGACCTGTTCTATTAGCTAAGCTTGTTACTTCGTTTTTCAGCTCGTGAATTGAGTTTTTCATCTCTGTTTGATTTGTTTTTATAGTTTCAATTTCCTTGGACATATATTCTTTGTGTTCATTGAGTTGTTTTCTGAGCTCTCTAAATTGCCTTTCTGTGTTTTCTTGTATATCTCGGAGTACTTTTAGGATTTCTTTCTTGAATTCTCTGTCATTTAGCTCCAAGGTTTCCAATATATTAAATTTTTTCTCCATAGATTTTTCCTCATCTAGCTGTGTTACCTCTCTTTCTTTTGCATCCATGATATTCGATTTTCTCTTCCTTAATGGCATCTGAGGGTGGTTTTGTTGATAGTATTAATGAGATTTAATAAAGAATAAAAAGTTAAAAAAATAAAAAAAATAAAAAATCGAAGAGTTGTTTTTTTTTAAAAAATTAATAATGAAATAAAGAAAAATAAAATAAAATAAAAATTTTTTAAAAAAGGAAATTATTCCCCCCCTCCTTTTTTCCTCTCCTCTCCTCTCCCCTCTTTCTTGAGAAAATCTTGTGGTGGACTGTGAATTATAACAAACAATGCCTGTGATGGAGGGCCTGAATTGGGGAAAAGTAATAAAGGGGAAAAAAAAAAAAAAAAAACAAAGAAAAAAAGAAAAAAAAAGGAAAAAAAAAAGAAAAAAGAAAAAAAAAGAGCGTATGGACCCACAAAAAGCAAATAAGGAAAAAATTTGGGTCAAGAATAAAATGATTTGCTTTTAGGTGTTGGTTGTCTAAGAGTTATGATGAGAGGAATAAGAGGAAAATGGAAAAATGGGGGGACAAATTAAAAACTTACTATTGTATTTAGTGGAACAAGAACTAGATAATATGGAGAGCCAGGGATGGGAGCACTGCTAGTGAGTTAAAAAGGTGAAGTAAAAACCCCCCAAAATGCCACAAACATAGGTTTGAGTCCCAGATAAGATAATTTGTTTGTTATCGAGGTTTGAATGAGAGGAGATGTAAAGGAGAAAGGAAGAAACTAATATAGAAAGAGAAAAGAAAGTGAGAGAGAGAAAAAAAAGAGGGAACCACTAAAAGAAGAAAAAAAAAGGAGAGAGAGAGAGAGAGTTAAGGGTTTTGGAGTGCAACCCTCATAGAGAGAAAGGAAGAGAAGAGAAAAGATAATGGGAGATGTAACACTTATGGGTAGTGTAGTTCAAGGAGAGGAGAGAGTAAGACCGGTAGAGAGTTAATTGGCCAAATTGGAGGAGGAAAAAAAAAGTATCAAGAATGAAGATAAGAGAAACAAACGAACAAATATAATAAAATGGGATAGGGTATAAAGTCTGTGGATTATTTTTGATTTTGAGAGGTTATCTTCTTGCTTTTTCTTTTCTCTCCCTCTTCCTAGTCGGTGACTCTGTACCCCGGGTTTTGCCCCTTTGGCACGCTCAGGTAGAGGTTTGCAGTTGATAAGTCTCTATGGCAATGTCATGTATTGTGCTTTAGTCTCATTGGCAGTCGAAGCTCATTAGCATTTATAGGCTCTGACAGTGAGAGAGTCCGTGTTCCTGGAGCCTTTCTCCTAGTCTTTCCTTCCTCAATTAGTAGCCTGATAATCCAGCTATGGGGTTGCTGCTGCCTCTGCCTGGATAGTAAGAGGCTCAAAGAGCTGGTAACTCCCCACTCTATTTCCACTCAGCACAGGGCTCTGGGTAAGGCTCAGTCAGTCAGAGCTGCTAGCATAATCAGGCGGGCTTTCCACCCACTCAAAGACCTCTGACTCTGCCACTCTGTCTGGTAACACAAGCGGGCGCCCACTTCCGGGGCGCTTGGAGGAAACTCTCACTCACTGTCTGCGACCAGGATATCTGGCCAGCAGTCTCACGCTCTGAGTGCAACCCCCAACCGCAGGGAAAAGTTGCAGCGTTGGAATTGAGTCTCGCTCCGTCCCCGTGCGCGGCTTTTGCAAGGCGCTGGGGCGGCTCGAGATTCCGCTTTGGCCCACACAAAGGCCCCTGACTCTGCCCCTCTGTGCGATAACACGGGCGCGCACTGCCGAGGCACTCGGAGGAATTGCTCACTCCTTATCTGCGCGCGCAAACCAGGATATGAGGCCGGCCGCGTTTCCCTCTGAGTGAAACACCCTCCAGTACGGAAAATCTCCACCGTTGGAATTAGTTCTCACTCCTTCCCATGTGTGCCTTTCCCAGGGCGCTGGGGCTGCCCAGAGACTCTGTCCTCGGCCCACAGAAAGGCCTCTGACCCTGCCTCTCCGTGGGGCAACACGGGCACCCACTCTCGGGGCCTAGGAAGAAATTCTCGCCCACTAACTGCGCACCGACCAGGAGACCGGGTAAAATGGCCGCTCCGCTTGTCTTTCTTTGTTTGGGTTTGGCGCGAGTGTTAGCTTGTATTGCCCGGGTTGCCACAGGATCAGATTTTCCTCGGCTTGGATCACCGTGCCACAGCCTGGTTCGGCCGTTTGTGCCGCGGCGGCCTGGATCTATTCACCCCCTTTGCCCGCCTCAGTTTCTATATTCACAGTTACCAGAGAAAGCCGCCCTGTTTAGGTTAGTGAGGAAGGCGGAGCATTTCTTACTCCCTATTTCCTTTGGGGTTTGGTTATATATTTAGCCAATTTTTCACTCAATCATACCTTTGGGTGTATTGCGAAGCATCTGGAAGCTCCAAGTATAGGTTTTTCTGTTTCTGGTTGAAGATCTTGTTGAGTTTTGGGGGAGATTTATCAGTATCGCTTCCTACCCTGCCATTACTCTGATGTCATCTCTGGTAATTTTTTTTTTGTTCCAAAGTCTACACTGTTTGATATTACTATAGCTATTCCTATTCTTTAAAATTAACATTTTCATAATATATCTTTTTC
Organism: Saccopteryx bilineata; assembly: GCF_036850765.1. Taxonomy (NCBI): domain Eukaryota; kingdom Metazoa; phylum Chordata; class Mammalia; order Chiroptera; family Emballonuridae; genus Saccopteryx; species Saccopteryx bilineata. Next base: position 204,652,694 of record NC_089492.1, read on the forward strand.
ATCCTTTGACTTTCAACCTGCTTATACCATTGTATTTGATGTATGTTTCTTGTGGATCGCATATAGTTAGGTCATGTTTTTAAATTCATCTGTCAATCTTTGTTCTTTAATCGGTATGTTCAGATCATTTATGTATAATGTCTTTATTGATATATTTTGGCTTAAATCTAGCATTTATTTATTTTTTCTGTTCTCTGTTTCCCTGTTTTCCTTTTCCTTCATTTTGGTTAATTTTTTGAACATTATATTAGAATTTCACTTGATTCATCTATAGTGATTTTTAATACATCCCTTTGTATAGCTTTGTTAGTAGTTGCTCTATGTATAACATTATGCGAACAATAATTTACCACAGTATCATCCTTTCATCCTTTCACCAGTTCAAGTAAGATATAAAAGTTTATCTCTCTATGTTCCTTTACCTCTTCACCCATTCATAAAATAATTTTCTTAAATATTTTCTCTACTTAAAACCACATCAAACCATTTTATAATTTTTACTGTTTTTAAAGCTCAGTTAATATTTGTGTACATTGACTACCAAGAATCACAACCTTAGAGAGAATGGGTAAGTGAGAGTAGTGAAAGTATAATGTTAAAATGTGTAGTTGTTCTTATTTGTTAGTTTCCTGTGTACTTTAGTCATTCATTCTTCTACTAACTATTAATAGAATATCCACTATACACTAGATATTATGCTAGGGTTTGAAGTGTCTTAATTTGGTTCCTTAGGAAAGAGACTCTGAGATGAAGACTTGGGTGCCAGCATTTGTTGAGGATGGCTCTTTGCAACAGCTGTGAGGGAGAGTAGGAAGCAGGGTAGAGAAGAGAAAGTGGTCTGTGATGCACTTGAAAATGAGGACTTGGCTGAAAGCACTGAGATTGTAGGGGTATGGGGGTCTTCAGAGTTATCTGGAATTGAAGCAGTGAGGCCAGGCCTTTGTAAGTTCACATCGACCAGTTGTAGGGTGAAGATAAATGCTAGTCAGCTATATGAAATTCCGGAAAAGAGACTCCATTGTGGGCTGACAGCAGGCAGCAATCCTAGCAGCTGAGGAAATGGGATCTTTGTCTTGAGAAGAAACTGAGGGCACGCAATAGCACCCACATGGAGAGGTTACAAGAAATGTATGGGACAGAATCTTTGTGGTTTTTTTGGAGTTCGCAGTTGGACTAGGTGAGACAGACATGTAGACAAAGAATTATGATCAGCCACAGTAAGTATAAGGAGAGCAATAAGCTAAAAGTTGCTGTAAGGGCTCATATCGGGGGCCAACCAGCTCCTCTAGGTGGGCTGGGCAGACCTCTCTTCACCAGTAGAGTTCCTTCGCTCATTCGAGTTTTGAAGAGAAAGCTCCATGCTATCACATCTGACAGAGTAGGTAATGAATTACAAAAGCTTGAATTTACTTTGAAAGATGGGGTCTGTGCTTTGCCAAGCAAAGAGAAGTAAATCATGCATTAATGGAGCTGAGATTCTCAGTGAGTTAGCGCCACAGGCACCCCAAGCACAGAGCCAGCAGAGATAGGAAAGGTGAGCATGCGGGTTATGTGTAATGTGGAAAATAACCTTTTAAACTTTTATACCCCTCTCTAGGGCAAGAATGCTGTTCTTTAAAAGGTTAGTCTCCTACCAAAAACAACAAAAAAGAAGACTACTTCATGTTTCATTCCAGAATCAATTTTTCTATTAAAAATAAATTGCACTTTAAGTAACCTGTGATATGTTCAGCTAGAGCTAGTGGCTAGATGAAACTTTTATGTCTGCAGTCCTGGTGATTTGGAAGGACTGTTGAACTACTCAGAACAGAATGCAAATGTCTCTGATCTTCCAAAACTTAGATTGCCCCATCTAACCTTAATCCTAGTGGAATTCCACTGCTGTTTGATGGATCTCAGGCCCCCAGTGGTTGCTTGGTGCCCACTGTTTTTGATCATTAGAAAAATCCAGAGCTCTCTCCTTTTTATCTCCATTGGCAGAGGTTCACTGCCCTTTAGGAGTTTAGAGTTCAGCTGCAGAGTCACAGAAAAACATGAACTGGAGAAGAATTCACAGGCAAGATGTAAGCAATTGTGGGTGAACTACAGAGAGTCCTGGAGGAGCTTAGAAGACTGTAAGAAACCAGGAAGTTCTCTTGGAGGAAGCCAGCAGGAGGCCAGAGTTTGAAGGAGCTAATGGACTGCTAGAGAGAAGACACTGGAGCATTCAAAAGGGCAGGGGTAGCTGAACACAAGCCCAAAGGAGGAGATAACTAAGATGTCTGCAGGGTCTCTTTTTGGAAAGCAATATTTTTAAAGAAAGAATCAAATGGGATAATGAGAGTAGTCAGACCCAGGGAAGCTTGTTACTCAAAATTACAAGGAAACCTACATTCGTGACCTTGGACTCTAATCTATTTGTTTGGTTCCTTGAGAAATTATAACAAGATCAAATGTATATTCTATAGGAAGATTCTTGGTCCTATGAAGTATCAAATTACAGGAAGGATGAGAGGGACTTTAATGTTATCTGCTATAAGCATCCATCTGATACTTGAGTGTCCTTAGCAATGAATGTCCCCATCAAGTCTTCATTAGTTGATGCTTAAACAACTTTAATGTTATGGAATTCACTTTCTTCTCTGATTCTTGAAATAAAGATGAAAGGCTAAAATCTGTCACCTGTGCCAGAACTGGAGGTCTGCCTGATCAAGCAACACTGATGAGCCATGCCCTTCATACTAGGCTAAAAGTCATGTATCTATATATTATGCAAATTTACATCCATTTGGGGGTGGTGGTGGAACAAATATCATAGTATAAATAAAATAAGTTTAGTTTTAGATAAAAAGTGACCCAGGAACTTCTTGTGCCTATGTCTCCTTATTTGGTCTGTCATTTCTCTGTGTAGGTACTGATCTCAGGGACATTGGGCTTCTGTCTTGGCTTTTTTTTTTTTCTGGGTCTTGTCAGGGTGTTTCCTATTGAAGAGACAAATACCATCCTTTCTGTTTCTGAAGGCTGAGCCTACACTATCTCTAGATTGTGAGCTCACATCCTTTGATTGACAACATAGAAAAAAGAATTCTTTTTTTTTAATATTAATATTTTTTTATTAAATTTAATGCAGTGACATTGATAAAGCAGGGTACATATGTTGAGAGAAAATATCTCTAGATTATTTTGACATTTGATTGTGCTGTATACCCCTCCCGCAAAGTTGAATTGTCTTCTGTCACCTTCTATCTGGTTTTCTTTGTGCCCCTCCCCTCCCGTAACCTCTCTCTCCTTCTTCACCCCCTCCCCCCTCCCCCAACCCCCCACCCCTGTTGCCATCACATTCTTGTTCATGTCTCTGAGTCTCGTTTTTATGTCCCTTCTATGTATGGATTCATCTCAGTTTTTTTTCTGATTTACTTATTTCACTCCGTATAATGTTATCAAGGTCCATCCATGTTATTGTAAATGATCCGATGTCATCATTTCTTATGGCTGAGTAGTATTCCATAGTATATATGTACCAAAGTTTTTTAATCCACTCGTCCTCTGACGGACACTTGGGCTGTTTCCAGATCTTCGCTATTGTGAACAATGCTGCCACAAACATGCGGGTGCATTTCTCCTTTTCGAGCCGTTCTATGGTGTCCTTGGGGTATATTCCTAAAAGTGGGATAGCTGGGTCAAAAGGCGGTTCGATTTTCAGTTTTTTGAGGAATCTCCATACTGTTTTCCACAGTGGCTGCACCAGTCTGCATTCCCACCAGCAGTGCAGGAGGGTCCCCTTTTCTCCACATCCTCGCCAGCACTTATTCTGTGTTGTTTTGTTGATAAGCGCCATTCTGACTGGTGTAAGGTGATATCTCATTGTGGTTTTAATTTGCATTTCTCTAATGATTAGTGATGTTGAGCATTTTTTCCTATGCCTATTGGCCATCTGTATGTCCTCTTTGGAGAAGTGTCTATTCATCTCTTTTGCCCATTTTTGGATTGGGTTGTTTGTCTTCCTGGTGTTGAGTTTTACAAGTTCTTTATAAATTTTGGTTATTAACCCCTTATCAGATGTATTGTCAAATATGTTCTCCCATTGTGTAGTTTGTCTTTTTATTCTGTTCTTGTTGTCTTTAGCTGTGCAAAAGCTTTTTAGTTTGATATAGTCCCATTTGTTTATCCTGTCTTTTATTTCACTTTCCCGTGGAGATAAATCAGCAAATATATTGCTCCGAGAGATGTCGGAGAGCTTACTGCCTATGTTTTCTTCTAAGATGCTTATGGTTTCATGGCCTACATTCAAGTCTTTTATCCATTTTGAGTTTATTTTTGTGAGTGGTGTAAGCTGGTGATCTAGTTTCATTTTTTTGCAGGTAGCTGTCCAATTTTCCCAACACCATTTGTTAAAGAAGCTGTCTTTACTCCATTGTATTTCTTTACCTCCTTTGTCAAATATCAGTTGTCCATAGAACTGTGGGTTTATTTCTGGGTTCTCTGTTCTATTCCATTGATCTATATGCCTGTTCTTATGCCAGTACCAGGCTGTTTTGAGTACAATGGCCTTGTAGTATAACTTGATATCAGGAAGTGTGATACCTCCCACTTTATTCTTCTTTTTTAAGATTGCTGAGGCTATTCGTGTTCTTTTTTGGTTCCATATAAATTTTTGGAATATGTGTTCTATACCTTTGAAGTATGTCATTGGTATTTTAATTGGTATTGCATTGAATTTATAAATTGCTTTGGGTAATATAGACATTTTAATGATGTTTATTCTTCCTAACCATGAGCACGGTATATGCTTCCACTTGTTCGTATCTTCCTTGATTTCTTTTATCAATGTTTTGTAATTTTCCGAGTACAAGTCTTTAGTCTCCTTGGTTAAGTTTACTCCTAGGTACTTTATTTTTTTGGTTGTAATTGTGAAGGGGATTGTTTCCTTAATTTCTCTTTCTGACTGTTCATTGTTGGTGTATAAAAATGCTTCTGATTTCTGAGTATTGATTTTATATCCTGCCACTTTGCTGAATTTATTTATCAGGTCCAGTAGTTTTTTGACTGAGCCTTTAGGGTTTTCTATATACAATATCATATCATCTGCAAATAATGATAGTTTTACTTCTTCTTTTCCAACTTGAATGCCTTTTATTTCTTCTTCTTGTCTGATTGCTGTGGCTAGGACTTCCAGGACTATGTTAAATAAGAGTGGTGAAAGGGGGCACCCCTGCCTTGTTCCTGATCTTAAGGGTATTGCTTTTAATTTTTGCCCATTGAGTATGATGTTGGCTGTGGGTTTCTCATAGATGGCTTTTATCATGTTGAGGTATGTTCCCTGTATTCCCACTTTGCTGAGAGTTTTGATCATGAATGGGTGCTGGATTTTATCAAATGCTTTTTCTGCATCTATTGAAATTATCATATGGTTTTTCTCCTTCTTTTTGTTTATGTGATGAATCACATTGATTGATTTACGAATATTGTACCAGCCTTGCCTCCCCAGAATAAATCCCACTTGATCATGGTGTATGATTTTTTCCATATATTGTTGGATCCGGTTTGCTAATATTTTGTTGAGGATTTTAGCATCTATATTCATCAGAGATATTGGCCTATAATTTTCTTTCTTTGTGTGGTCTTTGCCTGGTTTTGGAATCAGAATTATGCTCGCCTCATAAAAGGAGTTTGGAAGTCTTCCTTCCTCTTGAATTTTTTGAAATAGTTTGAGAAGGATAGGAGTTAGTTCTTATTTGAATATTTGGTAGAATTCCGTTGTGAAGCCATCGGGCCCCGGACTTTTCTTTGTTGGGAGTTTTTTGATAACTGTTTCGATCTCCTTTGGTGTAATTGGTCTGTTTAAGTTTTCTGATTCTTCCAGATTGATTTTTGGAAGATTGTACGTTTCAAGGAATTTGTCCATTTCATCTAGGTTGTCTAATTTTTTGGCATACAGTTCTTCATAGTATTTTCTTACAATATTTTGTATTTCTGTTGTGTCAGTTGTTATTTCTCCTCTCTCATTTCTAATTTTATTTATTTGAGTCCTCTCTCTCTTTTTCTTGGTGAGTCTACTTAAAGGTGCATCAATCTTGTTTACCTTTTCAAAGAACCAGCTCCTAGTTTCATTGATCCTCTGTATTGTTTCTTTAGCCTCTATGTCATTTATTTCTGCTCTGATCTTTATTATTTCCTTCCTTCTACTACATTTGGGCTTTACTTGCTGTTCTTTTTCTAATTCTTTTAGATGCAGGGTTAAGTTGTTTATTTGAGCTTTTTCTAGCTTCTGAAAGTGTGCCTGTAGTGCTATGAACTTCCCTGTCAGCACTGCTTTCGCTGTGTCCCATAAATTTTGAGTTGTTGTATGCTCATTGTCATTCGTTTCTAGGAATTTCTTTATTTCTTCTTTGATCTCATTCTTAATCCATTCATTATTTAACACCCTGCTATTTAGTTTCCATGTGTTTGAGAATTTTTGAGCTTTTCTGCTGTGATTCATTTCTAGTTTCATGCCGTTGTGATCGGAGAAAGTGCTTGATATGATTTCAGTCTTCTTAAATTTGTTGAGAGCACTTTTGTGCCCTAACATGTGGTCTATCCTAGAGAATGTACCATGAGCACTTGAAAAGAATGTATATTCTGCTGCTTTAGGGTGAAAGGTTCTGAAGATATCTATTAAATCGAGTTGATCTAGTGTTTCCAATAAGTCTGCTGTTTCTTTGTTAATTTTCTTTCTTGAGGATCTATCTAGTGATGTTAGTGGGGTATTGAAATCCCCTACTATTATAGTATTGCTGTTGATCTCGCCCTTTAAATCCATCAAAGTCTGTTTTATATATTTGGGTGCTCCTATATTAGGTGCATAGATATTTATAATAGTTATATCTTCCTGTTGGATTACTCCCTTTATCATTATGTAGTGGCCTTCTTTATCTCTTACTATATCCTTTGTTTTAAAGTTCAATTTGTCTGATATAAGTATTGCTACCCCAGCTTTTTTTTCATTTCCGTTTGCATGAAACATTTTTTTCCATCCTTTTACCTTCAATCTGTGTGTGTCTTTTGTTCTAAGGTGTGTCTCTTGTAGACAACATATGTATGGGTCCTGTTTTCTTATCCACGCAGCTACCCTATATCTTTTGATTGGATCATTTAATCCATTTACATTTAAGGTTATTATTGATATGTAGTTGTTTATTGCCATTTTCTTCTTTAAAGGTGTATTCCTTTTTCTTTTTTTTTTCTGTATTCTTTTCCCACTTTATCTGTTTACACCAGGCCCCTTAATATTTCCTGCAGCATTGGTTTGGTTGTAATGAATTCCTTGAGTTGTTTTTTGTCTGGGAAGCTTTTTATTTCTCCTTCAATTTTAAACGATAGCCTTGCTGGATAAAGTAGTCTTGGTTGTAGGTTCTTGTTCTGCATTACTTTGAATATTTCTTGCCATTCCCTTCTGGCCTCAAGTGTTTTTGTTGAGAAGTCAGATGTCATCCTTATGGGGGCTCCTTTGTAGGTGATAACTTTTTTTTCTCTTGCAGCTTTTAATATTTTCTCTTTATCGCTTAGCTTTGGTATTTTCATTATGATGTGTCTTGGTGTAGGTTTCTTTGGGTTTCTCTTTAATGGAGTCCTCTGTGCTTCTTGGATTTGTGAGAGTTTCTCTTGCATTAATTTAGGGAAGTTTTCAGCTATGATATGATTGAACAAAGTCTCTATCCCTTGTTCTTTTTCTTCTTCTTCAGGAACCCCTATGATGCGGATGTTATTTCTCTTCATGTTGTCACAGAGCTCTCTAAGAGTTTCCTCTGACTTTTTGAGTCTTTTTTCTCTTTTCTTCTCTGCTTTCATGCCTTCATTCCAGTTGTCTTCTAACTCACTGATTCGATCCTCTGCTCTATCTATCCTGTTTTTAATTCCTTCCATTGTGGTCTTTATTTCTGATATTGTATTTGTCGTCTCCAACTGATTCTTTTTTATACTTGCTATTTCTTTATTTAGGTTTTCAAACTCCCCCTCCATTGTTGTTCTAAGATCCCTAAGCATCCTTACAATCATTATTTTGAACTCCGCATCTGGAAGTTTGATTATTTCCATATCACTCAGTTCATCTCTCGAAAGTGTCTCTTGTGGTTTCATTTGGATTGCACTCCTTTGTTTTCTCATCTTCTTCTTTTTTTTTTTTATTTGTAGAGTTGATTGAGTCTAGGCTTGGTGTTGTCTGCCTCCAGTTTTCAGTTGTGTTATTTTTAGGTCTTCGTGGGTTGGTATCAGCTATTATTGGTAATCCACTTTCGGATTTGGGCAGCTTTGAAGTCTTGATTTGTTTGTTTTCTTAACAGGTGATAGTCTTGTTAACTGATCTCAGCAGGGGGCTTCCTTGAAACTGTATCCAGGAATGCTGTGGGTGTAACCTGAGACGCTGAAGGTCTCTTCCTCCAACTAATCTCACTGGGGGCAGGGTTTTTTCTCTCAGCTTCAGTAGGGGGAGGTGTATCTCAGATCTCCATGGAGACCTGAGTTACTGCCCCTCCTCCCCACTTCTTGTTTTCAGCTGTGTCTTGTTGTGCTGATTGGAGCTGGATAGATGTCCGGAGATCTCTGATCCGGAAGCACTTCAGCTCTGTTTTGTGAAAGGTTCAGTCCCTCCCCCAGCTATGGCCGCCTCCAGCACGAATGAGTCAGCTTTTTTATTTTGTTTCTTGCATACCTTAGCCCCTCACAGTCTGTCCCTCTCCCTGTCTTTTCCACTTGGGAGATAAGCTGGTCTTTTCAACCCACCTTGCTCCCTGGTCGCCAGGTAAGTAGCTGTGAGCATTAGTTTCTGCTCTTTTTCCTCTGTGAAATCCTCTCTGGGCTCTCAGCCTCACCCCCCTCCTTCCCTTCCTGTAAGCAGAGGAGATTCAGGCACTCCTTACCAGGATTATTGTGGCTTCCTCTTTGCTCCTTGGTTTTTGAGAGCTGTTCTTGCAGTTCAGTGTTGGTTTTTCATGCTGATTTTTTCTAAATTGATTTGTGTTCCAGTTTGGTGTTGAGAGCTGGGTGTCTGTGCATCCGCCTACTCCGCTGCCATCTTCTCTCTAGAAAAAAGAATTCTTGATTGCATGTGGGTATCACTTACAGAACAGTGCAGGAAGGAATGGTCAGCCTCGTGTCGCTTTGCCGACACACATGCCCTTTCCCCTCCTCACTTCATCTCCGTCCTCCACCCTATAATACTCTACCAGAGACACATTGAGAAGATAAGAAAACTTAGGTTTGAATCTTGCTTTCATCACTTATTGGTTATATTATCTTGAAGAGATTACTTAATCTCTTTGAGTTTGTCTCCTGATCTGCAAACAAACAAATAACCCAATAATATCTAGTTCTGTGAGTGTGTGGGACTAAATGAGGTTAAGGTGAAGAATTCTAATGCAGGAAAGGGTGAGTAGGGTTATGAAGTCAGCTGAGCATTCAAAGCTGGTCAGATTAGTTATGGAGAGGAAAAGCTGTGGCTGCTGCAGCTGCTGATCGTGATGGAGATGCTGGAGATAATGGGGATAATGATGACCGCTGACTTTTACTGAGTGTACAACTACATGCCAGGTGTTGGGCTAAGTGCTCTACATATACTGCCTTATTTAATCTTCACAACAGTCATCTGAGATGAATATTAATTTTATACTCATTTGATAGATGAAGAAATGAAAGTTTAAAAGACACTTAGTAGCTCTGATCAGGGCCAATCAGCTATTAAATTGCTAAGCCAGATACCAATTTAATTTCTCACTTTTGTTCATTCCAAGCAAATTCTCAGTCTCTTCCTCAGGTGAGATCAACCCCGAACATTAGAAACCGCTCTAACAGCCAGTGGCTGTCTTCTGTGCCCCCCAACCCCTGTGACTAATCTCTGAGCCCTCGAACCTACAGAAGGGAATTTATGACAACTTCCATACTTTATTGTTCTATCTTAAAGACGTGATTTACATTTCTGAAAATACTGACACACTGAAAATATATAATTTACATTCCCAGCTTTTTCATCAACTAGCTGTGTGGCCTTAGGTAGGTCAACCTCTTTGGGCCTCAGTTTCTCCTTTGTAAAATGACAACCATATAACCTCTAGAATTCTGTCCTAGGATACTTTAATTCTCTGATTTTTTCTCCTGGAGTTAGGACAACTTAGCCTTAGCATATGAAATCACATAGAAATGTCTGAACCAAAGCATACAGTGGGGGGGGGGGGTTAGGTTCCAGAACCCCTGCATCACCCCCCCCCGTGATAAGCAAAAATCTGTGAAATAGCAACCTTATATTTATTTTATTATTTATATATATTGTAAGGCTTTATAAACCTTCCCCACACTCTTATAAAACTTTCCCACACTGTTATTAACCTTTCCCACACTTATTTTGCTTATTTTACCATAAAAATAATACAATAATAAATACATAAAAATATCTATACTGTATACTGCAAAATCCTGTAATATAGTGAAAAATCCACAATACAAAGTTAGATATATATACAATTTAAAAATCCGCAATACAGTGAGACCGTGAAAAGTGAATGGTGATATGGTGAGGGACAACTGTACTATCCAATGAATAAATGGTATTCTTTATTTATAAACATAAATGACTGTTGCTTTGCCTTTATCGTTTTGGACATTCTATACCTTGTATGGGTGACCACATAATTTATTATCCCAATCAGGACACTCTGGGGAGTGAAAGCAGATGCTGTTAATACTGCACTGGGACAGCAGGCATAACCAGGACCTCCAATTTTTTTCACAAATAACCTTGCCCTTGTTCCCTTTGTGGCTTCTTCTCTCCCTCCTCCTTCTTCTTCCCCCCACCTGCCTTCTCCTCTTGAGCTTCAACAAGAGTGAAAGGCACCACAGACAGAGGTGTGAGCTCCCTCAGCCCTGTAACGGAGTGTTAAGTTCAAAGCCAAGGTGTGACCATTTTTTTTTTTTTTGGACCATTTGAATGCTAACACTTTTAAGCAAGTTTGCCTGCAACAGGAACACTCTGTTTAAGGCTTATTTCCCCCTCTAGTTTTAAAAACCACTTATTGTTAATTTGCACTCCATTCAATCAGTAACTTGCTCATTATTTCTTTATGCATTGCTTCATTTCAAACATTTTTCTGACTTTGTAGTTTGGCTTGGAGAACACCGAAAGGATGTCAGTCTTGAACCCCAACAAAGAGCAAGATTTTTAGTAATTTTCTTGAGTGGTTTTCTGCATCCCACCTTAGTGTTTCCTGGATGCTCTGGGAAATCCTGGGGTCAGCAGATGGGTTTCATGGTAGGCAGTAAGCAACAGAGTATGTGTGGACATTTTGTTTTTTAGAGGAAATGTTGATGAGCTCGGTGTCATGTCCCTGCAGTCTGTTTCCTGACAATCAAATTGGCCTTCTTTCTGTGCCTGATTCCTACACCAAAACTATTTTTTAAAATAGAAGCTGGAGGCCCTGGCCGGGTGATTCAGTGGATAGAGCATAGTCCAGTACACTGAGGTCATGGGTTCACCCCTGGTCAGGGCACATCTGAGAAGCAACCAATGAGTGTACAATTAAATGGAACAATTAACTGAAACAATGAGTTATTTCTTTCTCTATCAAATCAGTGGGGGAAAAAATAGAAGTTGAAGCAGTTAAGTTATTCACTTTAAAAAAAGCTACTTATCTAAGTGCCTCATAGAATACACTTTTGGCAAAATGAGTTTCTTTTGAAACCAATTCTACATAGAATTTTGCCATTTTGTTTTAGGTGATGAAAGATAAAATTTTAATAAAAGAGTTAAAGATATGACTTTTTGCTATTAAAATAGTTCAGTGCATACAGTGCTTGGTGACTCATGTTAAAAGAAATCTTAAAGACTCATTTTGCAGTTAAAATCCTCTTATTTAATGGCATTTCCTATCATTAACACCCTCTTTACATGGTCACCATTTAAAAATTTTTTTTTTTAATTTTTCCATTGATTTGAAAGGGGGAGGGGAAAGGTATGAGAGAGAGAGAGAGAGAGAGAAGCATCAACTCATTGTTTTATTTAGTTGTTCCATTTAGTTGTATACTGATTGATTGTTTCTCATACATGCTCTGACCTCAGATCAAACCAGCAGCACTGGATTGACATTTGATCCACTGAGCCACCCAGCCAGGGCTACGTGGTCACTATATTTTAAAAGTATGATTTATCATCAGTGTTTGAATGAACTATAAAACTGCCTCTGAGATTACTGATATTTCTGCAGTTGTGAACAAAAAACTTTTCTCTATTGTCTGCAGGCTGATAGGTCTTTATTCTAAAATGTTTCTTCTGCAGTTGTGGAGAACATACACTTTTTAAAATGTAGTTTAAGCCCACTGCCAAAGGGCCAAGTGGAAAGGACTTGATCGTGTGTAAAATTAATAGTATTAAAAAGGCTTAACTGTAAAATCTGCCTTTTCCTCCGTAAGTCCCTCTTATCTGCTGTCCTCTTTTGGAGGGTTGGTGGGTGTAGTGGACCTTGAGGAAGGCGGAGCCTGGTCAGTGGACTTCAGATATCAAGCCCTTGTCCATGTCCCTTACCACAATGCCAGCTGCCTGGGTCAAAGGACTGGCTCTCCTCCCTTTGCACCTCACCTGTCTTTCATATGCCACTACTTTAGTTTCAAAGGGAAGGACAATGAAAAAGAAATAGCAGTTTGAAAGCTTTATTTTTCAAAACAATGACTAAACTTGTATTTTTTTTCTTTTAACTGTAATACTGATTCGAGAAGAAAAGATGTTCAAAGGTTTCATAAGAGCAGACACTCACTGACTGCCAGGGGCAGGAGGGGCATGGCTGGTTAACAACGAAACTGTGATTGGTGCTGTGGGTGCAGAAGTAAGGTTACCTCAGGAGGCTGGGACCACTGCAGCCGGGCACCTGGGCTGGGTTGGGGGGTGGTCACGGGATCCAGTCTTCAGCTTAGTGTATCCAGAATATCTGAAGTATCATTGTCCCGAGAGGCGATTGATCTCTTGGAGAGGCTCCCCATAGATCGGACACCCCAGAAGTTGCTGTCCACATCAGAAGGCAAAATCAGTAGTTTACATTGTGAATCATAACCCGACTGGCAGGTCTACATAAAATGCCAAAACAGGATCAGATGGTTGGGACAAGCAAGGGAGTGAGAGCTTAATAGCTAAAAAGATAGGATTCAAATTCCAACGCCATCTATGCCTGGCTGGGTGACCTGGAGACATGATTTGACCTCTGTGGGACCAAGTCTATCCATCTATAGAATGGGATAGAGAAATAAATGACAATTTTTGTAAAAAACAAAACAAAACAAAACAAAAACCCAGGAAAATGGTTACCATATGGAAAGTACTTAATAAACTGTTGACTGAAATACTTGATTCAATAAGAATCATCTTGGAGTTTTATTCAAGACAGTGACTTCAGAAATAAAGGAATAATTCATCCTTCTCACTTGGTGTCATTAAATTTAGCCAATAACCATACAATTCACAACTACCATAGGAACATAAGAGACTCACAGTGTTAATTTATAAAAGTCGAGCCCAAATTTTCTGGCCCTGGCTGCCTCTATCCATGATGGTATTTTAATAGACAGAGAGCTAATGGTGTTGAGAGTAAATGGGGAATTTTCTGGTCCTGATGTTTCCTTCTAACATATTCTAGTTTCTTAGCAGTTATCTTCACAAATTAGAGCCATGTAAAAAAAAATCTTGGTTTCTTTTTCATGCTTGATTTCATACATGTTCATAGATCTGTCCCCGGAGTTAGGCTTTTTATTCATAGGCTACAAGACCTCAGAACTGGGCTCATTACCACAACATGCAAAGCCCAATATTATCCAGTTAGGACCAGGAGAGCTTGGGTACAAGCAAAAGTCATTCATTGTCTGGTGCCACTAATCATTCACATTCTCATTTCTTCAACAAATATTTTTTGGATACTCACTGTGTATCAGCCCTTGTTCTAGGAGCTGAGGATTCAGCAGTTAACAAAAGGATCCTGCATCCGGGAGTGGGAGACAGACAAGAAAGAAAGAGAGAGGGAGAGGAAAACAAAAAGAAAAGAGAGGAATAAATCAGTGCATATAAGAGTGACACCGAGAAATAAAAAAGGATGATGGGATATAGAGTATCTACTTCAGGTGAAGTGGGCAAGGGAAGCCTCTTTGTGAGGTGTTATCTAAACCAAGCTCTGAATCACAAGGACACAAACATGCAATGAGTGTGTGTGACTTTCAGGCACCATTAAGGCAGAAGCTCCCAGATAGGCACCAGCTTGGTGACCAAGAGGATCAGACCGAAGGCCAGCATGGGTGGGAGAGTATAGGAGACGGTGTGGAAAACATTGTCTGGGTCAGGTCAGTGAGCTCTCTATAGACAGAGTAAGGAGTCTGGAATATTTGCTAAATGTGATGGAAAGCCATTGGATAGTTTTAAGCAGAGGAGTGACATGATCAAATCATATAAATTCATCATTTAAAAAGTCACTTCTGGGTCAATGTGCAGAAGGATTATAGCAAACAAGCGTGGAAGTAGGGAGACTGCTCTGGTACCCAGGCAGGAGATGCTGATTGCTCGGTGAAGACTGATGGTGAAGAGGGATCAGACTGGAGATCTATTAGGAGACAGGATGCTCAGGACTTGCTAATGGACTGGACGAGGAGAGTGAGGGGAAAGAGATAAACAAGGACAACTCCCATGTTCTTGGCCTCAGTAACGGCATGGAAGGTTCCTTTTCCTGAGATAGGAAAGACAGGAGTAGAAATGAGTTAATGGGGGAAAAGCATGAATAACCGCTCTGAGAGCACTCTTGTAGATCACCGTGTGTACTGTGGGAAAACGCACGGCTGCTCTCTCTCCACACATGCAGTACTTGCTCTTGCGCATGCTCTCCCTCATTTTATCTTGAAGCCAAAATGAAACAGAAGATACTCCCCTACCGATACCTAGACTGTAGGTGAAAGAATTAAAAAAATATATATGTATAATATAATTTTATTTTAAAAAGCTAATTTCCATTTTTAATATTGACTCAGATGCAGTTCAAATCGCAATTTGAATCAGTCAACTCTAAAGTTATATGTATATATTATGTAAATGTATAAATTTATGTCAGAAAATAATATATATACATAACTATATATCAACCAATATTATGTCACCTACTTATTTTCATTATCAACTCTCATTAATATCATTGATCACTTTCCTTTATCTTTTCATGAGTTTAGCAAGCTATGAGAAATGGAGGCCAGAATTAGAAGGGCTGAGACCTTTGCTTCCTCCCTTGATTAATCTTTCAGTGTTAGAATTATGGGTGATTATTAATTTGACTTTTTCATTATTTTAACACAATTTTTTCTTAATCACACAAATGCAGCCATTAATGCCTGCACAAAGACATGTGTTATTAACCAAAGAACTAGAGAATTTAGGATTGGAAGAACTCTTAACCAGGCAGGAATCTCTTCTCCCATATCCCTGCTGAAATCTTCTAATAAAGAGGTGTTCACAACATCTCCAAGGCGTCCATTCCCATGTTTGGGCAGTTTCAACTGTTAGGAAGTTCTTTCATAATGTTGAACAGAAAACTACCCCCGGACAACTTTCACTATTAGTTTCCACTTTACCTTTGGCAGAAACAAATGCAAGTCAACCTTCTTTTCTAAGTGATACTTTTTCAAGTATTAAAAGACATATCTCTCCTTGTTCTTTTTCTTCCTTTCTTCTTTTCCTTTTTAAACCAAAACAAATGCATTATTTCATCATTTCCTTCTGTGATATGATCTCTTGACATTTTGCCACCTTTAAGTATGGATCTCTCTCAAGGCTTTGTATTTAAACAAAGTTTTTAGCCTAAGTTAGAAAGCCATGGTCCAGTAGGTAAATTGCAGTAATCAGTTGGTTGATGCTGACTCCTCGGAGGTGGGGCCGCTGCAGTGGGGCTTTTAAAACATCTGCAATTACACAGAGAATTGCAAATCCTGGCTTCCTCCTTCTAGCTCTGGAACAATTGCCATCTTTGGATACAAGTGACCATAAAGAGAACTACAACCTCAAAGAATCTCAGTGGTAAAAAGGAACATGTTGGTCACCTTCTGCTCACCAAAGAATTCTCTCAACAGATCCACAGAGGAGTAGGTGGTTCAGCACACAGGCTCTGCCACTGGACTGTTTAGACTTGATTTCAGGACTTACCTCAGCCATCTATAAAATGACAATGGTAGTAGAGTGTTTTATAGCACCTGGTATACAGGAAGAACTTGTATTTGCTAGCCACCATTAGTACTATTGTTGCTTTACAGTGGTACCTTGAGATACGAGTTTAATTTGTTCTGTAACCAAGCTCATAAGTCAGTCAACTCATATATCAAACAAATTTCTCCCATTTAAAATAACTGAAATAGATTTAATCTGTTCCAGCACTATGAAACATCCCCAAACCATCCTAAATTATGAATAAAGACATGTTTTTAATTAAGAAACACACATGTATACTTTACCAATGCATACCAAAATATATGAAATAAAAGAAAAAAGTGTTATTTAGTACTTACCTTGGAGACAGACGAGTGCGGCTAACGGAGGTGAATGGCGGAGGAGGAGGGAGGGAGGAAGGGATGCAGGCACTGTAGACACGTAAACTAAAACTGCACTGTAGCCACCTGTTGCTGCTCTATGGTCTTTTCCCAAATGGGATGAAAGTCTCTTTAACTCTGAGTAACCCTTTATCACATGGTTCTGGAAGCAAAACTCTTTGTGTCCCATGTCTCACAAAGTTCAGCTTGAAAAGGTCCCTTAGCTTTGGCTCATAGACTTTCTTTCTACAAAAAGGAAAATCTGATTCTTTGGCCTGAACTGAGAGTAGACATCACAGGGCTCTTTCTAAATTTAGCAAAAATACCCACATATACACAAACTCTTATTTCCCAACAACCAGTTCACCAATATCATCCCTCCTAGGTTAAACCAAAATAACCATAGGCCTCATGCACCGTTAGTAGGACAAATTGTCATAGCCAGCCTCCAAGACGGTCCCTCCTAGTGCTCACTCCCTGGCTTAGTCATCTCCCACCCCAGGGCCAGTCTCTGTGAGCAAGCACAGACAGCAGAGGTGATAGCATACCTTGTCAAGGTCAGGCAATAAAAGACACAGCTGTTTCTGTTTTGAGCTCCTTCCTACTCTCTCTTAGATTGCCTGCTCTGGGAGAAACTGGCTGCTGTGTTCTGAGCCTTGCAGAAAGGTCCAGGTGAAGATAACTGAAGCTTCCGGTCACCATGTGGTGAGGAGCTGAGGACTGCTGCCAACAGCCATATGCGTGAGCCTTCTCGGAAGCTGGTTCTCCAGCCCCAGCCAAACCTTCATGTGATGGAGCCCCGGATGACAGTTTGACAGCAGTGCCACGAGAGACTCTGTTTCAGAGATACCCTCCTAAGCCATGCTTGGATTCCTGATACCCCCAAACTATGTCATAAATTTGTATTATTTTAAGCTGCTACATTTTGGGAAATTTTTGTTACAATGTGATACAAAACTAGAGGAGAAGCAGTGGGGGGTCAGTTGTAGAACCCATACACTCATTCTTCTGTGAGTTCAGCTAGGACTAGCCTGTTGTGGTGGCACAAAGAATTCGAGGTTGCTTATCTCAGAGTAATGTAATGTACTGGGGAGATGATAGGCAAAGTGGCTGCAAAGCACAGCTTTCAATAAGAATGCCCTTGCCACTTAATGATGACCATGGTGATAACAGATCGCTCATCAGGACCTCAGAATGTCTTGTTGTACAATGGAGTAACTAACACACATTTCTCACCACTTCTGAAGGTTAATACAAAAACTCAGAGTATATATAACATGGATGGTTGCCTCCAAGGATGCTGTCTAAATCCAGTGTGCCTGTGTTTTCCATTTTTAATGTGAATTGACAAGGGCCACTTTAGCCTGTTAGCACTTCCTTTCTGAAGAAGAACCCCGACATCTTTGAGTGCCCTCAGCAGCAAATGACTTATGCCAGAGCCTATTCTCTTCTCTAGAGGGAAACCCTACTGACACCTGTTTTGCTGTCTACTAGATGAAGGAGCTTTTATAGAATGTGGAGGAAGTGGGAGCTTTGCCAACTGGAAGGAATGCAGACTGTAGCCCTTCTTCTTTGCAGCCAGAAACAATTGCTGGTAGTCAGGGACACAGTTTTCTATGCCTATGTTCTCGTAGAAAAAGGGTTCTGTGCCAACTGAAACGCCAGGTTACCTGAAAGGTAACCCTGTAGATACAACTTCATTAGTACTGGGGCTATTTTATGAAGCCTTTATATACCTTCAGGTTGTCATTCTGACTTAATTACTAATCCTGGTCACATACGAAGGGCTTTGATTAAGCAATTTGCTTCTTTCCCTCCTCTCTTCCATCTCACTGAAAGATTACAGAGTTTTGAGCATGAGGTTAAAGGATTACGTCTGAATTCTGAGAGTCCTGACACTGCTCCAGCTGCCTGTCATTTCCTGGAGTGGTTACTTATCTGTCAATATTTCTTCCCTTTTTTCCCAGGTCCCAGGCCTACTTGATCTTGTCCGTTTGGCTCGGCTGGTGGAGGAATAACAAGGGTCTTCCCATCATGCAACATTCTGGGATACATCATGACAGAGAAATCTCAAAGCCCAGGTCAATTATAACAGAAGATGTGCACCACCTCTGCCCCAGAACGTCTTCTGGGGCCGCAGTTGTTACAAACGAAGTCACCTGAAAAATGCAAGGAAATGCATTGGTACCTGTCTGGCTTTCTGCTTGTTTAGCAGGATACAAATAGCAGAAGACTAATACTCGATGTGTGTGGTTCGTGGCCAGGAAGAGGGAATCAAGTTGGCAGCAACCACACTGTGCCATAATTACTTTTTAATTAGAATTCATTGAATACAGATGGATTCTTCCTGTTCTTTCTCCCACTGATGTTTTTAATATTCGCATATCAGATATTATGAGGCAGTTGCCAGCAGTGAATTACATAAAATAACCCTGTAGCTGGTAGTGACTTACAGAAAGTAGCCAACTTAACCATTTGTCTTAGATGAAAAATTATCTTACACCTTTTTGTGGATTCTATTGCTGGTTTGTTGATATAGTGTTTGTTTACTCTCATTCCTGCAGGAAAAAAATATCATAGTTCTTGTATCAAATTATTGTAACTGACTGAAGCATTTTTATTTCAAATAATGTGCCATCATTTTTTTTCATGGTGACACTGATAAATTTGCAGGATTTCTCATTCTTTCCCCTCTTACCAATGAATAACTTGAACCCAAACGTGAATAGAATGCACAATTTCATACTGTTATAAAAAGTCATTGCTCATCACATTCTAATTGTAACGAAGTTTGAACCTGAATATCTATTTGCAGTATTTTGATAGAAATAAGAAGTAATTTCCATTTTTTTGCTCGAGGGTTTCTCTACATGAACTGACATATGATGCATTTTTGAAGTCACACTTAATAATTCTCTTTCCATTATAAACAACCGCACCCTTGTTGAACAACAGATCTAAAATTAGGCTTACACAGGCTTAGCTAATATACCTAAGAAACATGATTTATTCTAATGCAATAATGGCATAGATTTATAAAGCTGGACTACTCCAATGCTCCTCGTTATGGTTGTAAAATATTTGTGGCCGCTGTGGGATTTTCTAGATCATTATTTTAAAAAAGGAAAAACCCATTTTGACAGATGAACTGGGGCCATTCTGAGCAAATCACAGATACTTCATATAACAAGGCCTCCAAAGAGGGAAGCATACACTTATTACTATGGCAACCCAGATCAAAACACTATTTTAGTGGAGAGTTTCCAGTTTTACAATGCAATGATGATTGTTTATAGTACCATTGAAACCAGACTCAGCAAAGGTTTAAGAAATGAGCTGACAAGAAGAAAATCATTATAGATAAACTGGGGATACCTGAATGGAATCTGCCATTATTTGATCAAATACTGAAATTTATAGCTCAGGACAATAAAAATAATGGAAGAGGATCCAGATGATGAGAACAAACTGAAGTTTCTTCTGTTAACTGGTTTGCAATAGCATCAGTCCTATCTTAAGTTAAAACTGAAAGTAAAGGGTTTTTTAAAAGTACATTTCTTTCATATCCCTTCTTTTTCTATCTTCAAAATACTTGCTTGTAACTTTAAAGTTGTAGGCTAATGCTTCTTTTCCTAACATATTCCATTTGACAGAGTGTAACACAGCACAGCTCGAGAACTGTGCCCATCACACAGGGCTTTGTGCTTGCACAGGTCTACATGAAGTGACAGCTGGTTGCAGCCCTGCTCAGTTATCTTGATATAAGTGGAATTTTTACACAGAAACAGAAATAATTATCTGGTTCGTGAGTTGTCCATTTTGCTGAACCTGTCTCAAAATACCTAAAAGACACTCTTGGGTAGACAAAGTACGTTGAAGTGAAGGGGTGAAAGATTATGTATTTGTTTAGTAACTACTTATTGAGCATTTCTTGTTTGCCATGTGGTGTGTCCAATGAGTGTGCATACTGCTAGGTGTGCAGAGGGGGAATTTATGGTCCAGTGGGAGTGTGAGGTGAAGGCCATGGGGAAATATTGAAGGAGAAGGATACAGAAGTACAAAATGACTGGATGGGAACGGAGTTTGGATCCATTCCAATACTTATTAACTTAAACAGTCTTCCTGACTTAGAAGAAAGAAAGGAGAGCCATATTTATTGAATTTCAGCTTTAGGTAAAGCTTTGTGCCAGGAGCTCTGTGTATAATGATCTCATTCAATATTTAGAGAAATTGCAGCTACCATTATGTTTATTTTATAGATAAGAATACTGAGATTCAGAAAGGTTAAATAAAAACTTTCAAGTGTATTGATCAAATGCATATGTAGCACTTACTATGTGTCAGGCACCGTCATAAGCATTTTATAAGTATTAATTCATTTAGTCTGCATAATAATTATGTAAAGCAGTACTATTGCTATTCTTATTCTATAGATAAGGAAAACCAAGCACAGAAAGCTTGAATATAATTTGTTTCTGGTCATACAGCTATCAAATGGCAGAAGCAAGGTGTGAACCCACAAAGTGTGCACTGCCACGACTCTGCAGCAGAGGCATGTGTTGCATTTGATCAAACAGCTGTAACATGTTGTCTGTAATCAACAGTCTGGAATCTGGAAGTAATAAGCAGTTGTAAGTGACCAACAACATGGCCAGATCTAAATTGGATCTGCTGACTTACCACTTGTTTCTCTCCTTCACTATGGTCACCTTTGTCCAAGCAGCCATCAGCTCTCTCTCTCTTTTTGAAATCATCATCTTATCTAGACCATTTGCGATAACCTTCTCTCTGTCTCTTGACATCTAATCTAGCCCTGTTCTTGTCCACTTCCCACACTCTAACTAAAGCGATCTTTCTGGGTCAATGCTTTATACACTGCACCACCCACTGGTCACTAAAGCAATCTTTCTAAAATGTAAATTTGACTATGTTACTTCTCTGTCCCACCATCTCTCCTTTCCTAAGATCAACAGCAGCTTCCTACTGAATCTTAGCATATACTTTAAGATTCTTAACACTGCCTCTGGGAGTCGTGAATGATCTGCCCCTTTGTATTTCTAGGCCCAGATCCAGGCCATGGACCTCTTATTTTCTCCATACTCCCAAAAGATTCTGTTTTTAATTTTCAGCTTTAAAAATTCACCTTCATTTGATAAATAATTCTCCATATTTTCTTTCACTTTCCAACTTTGGTTCCAACTTTATTTTCTTAGATATTAGTCTCCATTTTTTTTATGATACTTTTACTTATTTACAACTTTACAGTGCCGATCTCCTTCATATAACCCAAGTGGTAAGTTTTCTACAGGTTCTTTATTCTATATGTGGAGTCACTGGAATGCAATTGTAAGGGATTCTTCCAAGCTGGTCCTACTGCCCTCCTCCACCCAATGGCGTGTGCTGGGAAATGCAACAGAGCAGTTTAAGCACATTTGGACAGTTCATATTAGCTTTCCCAGGATCTCTTCTCCAAAGGAAAATTGAATTTCAAAGCAGGATACATGTGATTGGTCATGGCTTTCTCATTAAAAATTTCTTCTTTCTTGATGAATATCAATGATTTACTCCATATTTCACCATATCTGGATTTTTTCTCTCTCTGCTGAGTTTTGTTTATCCATGGTTTTGTCAGCTCCTCCTTTGTTTCAGGAAGTCCACTCTTTACACCCGTTTTCTCTGTTTATTTCACTTGTTACTATTTTACATGGGTCATAGCCTCCTTTGGCCTTTTCTCCTTAGATTGTTAACTCTACTCTCCATGTTTTTGTCTTTTCCCTTGAAGTTTTTATTCCTTCCTCATCCTTCTTAGCTAGTTGCTCTGTTTTTCTTGGAGAAAAGCTCTGATTACTTTATCTTGGGTGATGTGCACATCTGTTGCCAAAGGGATGAGGTACTAAGGCTCCTAGACCCTAAATTTGGGGTGCAGAGAACATAGGAATGTTCTATAACATTAGAAAAATCTTTCTCCTAAGAAAGGCAAGGAGTTCTGAGCATACATTATAACTGGTGTTTACCATACCTATACTCACCTGGCTACTTTTGCGGTTCATTGCAAAATATACCTGTGAAATATTTGCAAAAAGAGAAGTGAAGGCAAAAATTAATCAATGGGACTACATCAGACTAAGAAGTTTTTGCTCAGCAAGAGAAACTGATAACAAAATAAACAGAAAGCCAACTAAATGGGAAATGATATTTTCAAACAACAGCTCAGATAAGGGCCTAATATCCAAAATATACAAAGAACTCATAAAACTCAACAACAAACAAACAAACAATCCCATAAAAAAATGGGAGGAGGATATGAACAGACTCTTCTCCCAGGAAGAAATACAAATGGCCAACAGATATATGAAAAGATGCTCATCTTCTTTAGCTATTAGAGAAATGCAAATCAAAACAGCAATGAGATACCACCTCACACCTGTTCGATTAGCTATTATTAGCAAGACAGGTAATAGCAAATGTTGGAGAGGCTGTGGAGAAAAAGGAACCCTCATCCACTGTTGGTGGGAATGTAAAGTAGTACAACCATTATGGAAGAAAGTATGGTGGTTCCTCAAAAAACTGAAAATAGAACTACCTTATGACCCAGCAATCCCTCTACTGGGTATATACCCCAAAAACTCAGAAACATTGATACGTAAAGACACATGCAGCCCCATGTTTATTGCAGCATTGTTCACAGTGGCCAGGACATGGAAACAACCAAAAAGCCCATCAATAGATGACTGGATAAAGAAGATGTGGCACATATACAC
The DNA here is from genome assembly GCF_036850765.1 of Saccopteryx bilineata. Taxonomy (NCBI): domain Eukaryota; kingdom Metazoa; phylum Chordata; class Mammalia; order Chiroptera; family Emballonuridae; genus Saccopteryx; species Saccopteryx bilineata. The sequence continues at coordinate 204,675,997 of NC_089492.1, forward strand.
TATGGAATACTACTCAGCCATAAGAAATGATGACATCGGAACATTTACAGCAAAATGGTGGGATCTAGATAACATGATACGAAGCGAAATAAGTAAATCAGAAAAAACCAGGAACTGCATTATTCCATACGTAGGTGAGACATAAAAGTGAAACTAAGAGACATTGATAAGAGTGTGGTGGTTACGGGGGGGAGGGGGGAGGGGGGAATGGGAGAGGGAAAGGGGGAGGGGGAGGGGCACAAAGAAAACAAGATAGAAGGTGACAGAGGACAATCTGACTTTGGGTGATGGGTATGCATCATAATTGAACGACAAGATACCCTGGTCTTGTTATCTTTGAATATATGTATCCTGATTTATTGATGTCACCCCATTAAAAAAAATAAAATTATTTAAAAAAAAAAAAAAAGAAATACTTGCAAAATATAACAATGTAAAATTTTATTATAATTTATTTTGTTACAAATTAGAACTATATAGATAACAGATACCAAAATATATCAACATAATACTTTCTTCTGAGTGTATTTTTTCAGACAATATTGACCCCAAATATATGTTTATTATTCTATTTTCCCCAAAGAATCTCTCCCTATTATTGCAGAAAAGCAGAAATTACTCTAACACTCAAATAAATCACAGAGCAATTCTCTTACTAATCACACATAGACTCTTTGAAGAGCCAAATTCTCTCTTTCCTACTTACTCACTTTCTTGTGCATCAACCAGTAGGATATGAAGGTGATTTCAATGATTTGTGTTTCCAAATCCACCAAGCAGCAGTCATTGTTCTTGAGAACAACTCAAGGAACATAGATATCTCACTCTGGATTGTGCAATACACTCTTGGCCCTCCACCAAGTAGCATTTATTTAAGCTGGAAGAAAGGGTCAATACTCAACAAATGTCTATGGAACATTATTTAGTTAGTTAAATATGGAAGTGTTCAGAGAGAAAATATAACCTTTTCCCCTAAGTGGCTCACAGTCTACTAGAGAATATTAACAAATAAGCACACAATTCAAATGCAATATGATTATTACTATACCAGAGCAGTAGAAGTACTGTAGAAGCTTGCAGAAGGGTCAGTGTCATAGTCTGGTTGGGCTACTATAATAAATACCATAGACTAGTTGGCTTAAAAAACAGAAATTTATTTTCTCAGAGTTCTCGGGGCTGGGAATTCCAAGATCAAGGTGCTGGTCAATTTGGTTCCTGGTGAAACCTCTCTTCCTGGCTTGCAGAAAAGTTGCCTTCCTGCTGTGTCCTTACATGATGGAGAGAAGGAGAGCATGCTTTCTGGTGTCTCTTCTGAGAAGAGCACTAATCCCATCATGAGGGCCTCACCCACCTGATCTCATAGAACCCTAATTACTTTCCAAAGGCCTCATCTCCAAATGCCATCATTTAGAAGGGTAGGGTTTCAACATATAAATTTAGAAAGGACATAATTCAGTCCATAATAGGTATCAATTCCTATTAAGTAGTTCTGCAGGAGAAGATGGTTTAAGTTAATAAGCCATCTTCTATAATATTATTAGATAATAAGCATAATATAATAGAACCATAGGGCCAAAACTGCTAAAAATCTACCTATATTTAGGTTGATGCTCCCAGGCGTGTGAATGGTATACCTGTGCACTATCCAGCTTTAGAGGGTGCCATTAAGTTGATTGTTATAGCTTTGTGTTTAATATAATTTTTAAACAGAAGTAAATTATTTTAAACAAGGAATACATTTTTTCAAATTTGCACATGTTGTTGGTGACAAGATTAAATATATACTCATAATATTCAAGGCTGTTAACAATTTTATTCATTATAATTGCCAATATTTATTGTATGCTTTCTGTGTGCCAGGATGATGTGAGATGCTTTGCATATTATATTTCATTTGTTCTGCCAAACATGAGATGGGTATATCCCCACTTAACAGCTGTAGGACTCAGGGCTCAGTGGAACTAGGTGCACAGTTGCTAAGTACTGGTTGAGCCAGAGTTTGCATGCAAAGGGCCTGCCTCTGAGATAAAACTCTTAGCCCGTCTGCTCTACTGCCTGTGCCCCTGACTCTCACTGCCTGACAAACCTTTCACCCTTCCATGAATTAGGTGCCAAGTCAGACACACAGACGTAGGTTTCTTTCCTTACTGCTAGCCCAGATTTTCTACTCCAAATAGCCAATGTCTGGTCCTGTTACCTCTGGCCCGCTGTATCCTATCCTACGCTGAGTACAGCTGGAGCTGTCAGCATGCCAGGAAACACTTAGCAAGGAAAGGAGGAAAGAAGTACAGTGCATGTGTGTTGCCAGTTGTTTAAAATGGGCCAATTACCTCAAACTGTAAAAACATACTCAAGTTTAAATACCTACAAATCACTTTAACAAATTTAGTCACAGAAAATTCTCACTGCTTGCTTCATGTGCGCTGTATAAATGCAGCTTGTTTGAGAAGCATATAGTTGACTAAGTAGAGGCAGTTAGCAGTCATTTCTCTCTCATACCCACATATTTTAAGATCTGCAGATACGTAAAAGCAGTTAAGTATGTGTAACCTAAATGGTACTGTCTTATGAAGACTGAAAATAAACCACCTCATTTCCTACTCCCCTTTTCTATGTGTTTTTGGGGTGGTATTTTTGTTCATGGTTTTGGTCTCAGTGATCAATTGGAGGCCTGTAGGTGCAGAAGGGAGATGATCATTGAATCCACAGGAGCTGCAATGCCATCGGTAAGGGTAGTGGCCTGACAGCAGGCCACAATAACACCTAGAAGCTAAGAGCCAGTCGCAAAGTTGAATGTAAAACCACACAGAGGTCAAGGAGGAAGTAGCCAACTCATATCAGACAGTTCCTCTCCTGTTGTAGCAAGAAAGGAGTTGGTGAGAAGGAAGCATGAGCTTCAAAACAATTATGCTGTGTTCATTCTAGAGGAATTATTCCATTTGGGGGTTAATTGCTGTAGCGTGAACCCAGACATTGTCTAATTAGGAATAAGCTTGTACTTGGGAACAATTACCCAGCTAATTGGTCTAGTACACGTATAGCTCTGAAGACTGGTGTTAAGAAACAATGGTAAGAGACAGAGTCCTTCCGAGTCTGGGGTGTTTCACGGAAAGGGCACAGAATGCCAGTTGGAAAAAAAACTTATGGATCATTTGGGCCACAGGCTCATTTTGTAAATGAGGTCCCTGGCTCACAGAAGGTTGATGGCAGGGCAGCATTAGAATGTAGTTCCCTCCTGTCTCTCAGCCCACTATTGGTTGACTGATAGCCATACTGTTTGATTGACAGGATCCAAATAATAGCAAAAAACTGGCACAGCTAGAAGCTGAAAGCCAGACCTGACCACAAGGAAGGTTTTGAAGAGGGAGAGTGAATTGTATGTTTGTGCCCCATCCATTCCATTCCTCGGATTCCAACTTGCCTAGAAGAAATGCAAATGAGAAGGGGCCCAGGTCTTCCTAGCACTTCCAGATTTTCATTTATTTCAACAAAACCATCCATGTCCAGAATAAATGTTTATTGATCCTCTATTATGTGGCAGACGCTAGGCTAGCTGCTAGGGACGCAAACAAACAGGGGTTAGACTGGAAGCTTCTAGCACAATTGCTTTTCATATGTGGTGAAAAGGGCAGATTGCCTACCAGTGGTTCTCAAACTTTCTGAAGTCGGGGCGCATTTAAAATCCTACAAATAATTGTAGGCGTACTATATACAAATTTCTGAGAAATATGTTATAATAATTAAGTCAAATATTAAAGGAAAAAATATAAAGTCCAATGTGATTTATGGTAATTAAATGAAATAAATATGACAAAATTAAATTTATTCTGACATTAGAAAACATTTTTAGGTTACATTTTTTGAGTTATGCTTTTTAGAATTTGTAAAAAAGAAGAGTTAAAAATTAAAAAATGATTAAAAAGTTATTTTTTTTAATATATAGATACATTCTTAGTAAGATTTAGTAAATTCGTCAGGTCCTGGTACAAATGTGTTAAGTTTTTTCATTCTTGTGTTTATGAGAAACATGAGCCTGATGTGTCCTAGTGATTTCTTCAATGTTTGGGCATATATTTGAAAGGCAAACTCTCATTTCCTTGTCAATACATTGAAGAATTCCTCTCTTTTTACTCTTAATTGTGTTGAGTGCAGAAAACCCCCACCATACATATCATCTTAACTTCACACCAAACAAAGGATAGAAGAAACTTGCCTCCAGTCTTTCCGGGGAGCTCGGAGGGTAGTGTAAACAATCCAGCACCACAGCTTAACAGCCTTTTGCAACCTAATCAGGCAAGTGAGGTGGTGGGTTAGGCAGACTGTCAGCTTATAGCCAATTCCCCATACCTCTGTCCCCCAAAAATCTAAACTCCAAAAACTCTGTTGGTTTTGGTCCCCAGCAAGCACATATTTCTCTGGAATACCATAAGGCACACCTGGAAATCTTCTAGGGTGCACTAGTGTGCCCTGGAACACATTTTGAGAACCACTGGCCTAGACTATTGTCAGAGGATAACTTGCTCTTCTGTTCATATGCCCTCTACTACTCAGTATGGTTAGCGAAATCCTTTGTAGGGAAAAAAGAGTGGTTGTGTATTCACCAGTAGAAGTTAGAGATAGTATAAATACAGAAAAAAATCTTCTGCCCCAAATAAAGCCAGTACATTTCTTTATATTTTCAAATATGTTCATTAATAACATTCCACAATATCTATATTTTATTTCAGCTTGTCTAATTGAAAAACAAACACACTCAAAGATATAATAGGTCCTTTTAGTTTTCTTGACCATCTAGAAACAAGCTATTCTTTATTGAAAAGAAGATATTTAAGAGAATTCTCTTTTCTATGGAAACTTGATCATTATCAAGGGACTTTTCTCCTAGGAATTAAACCTTACATAGCAACTGCATACATAATAAAAGCAGTGTCAAAATTACATGTCTTCTGGGAGACAGAGTAAGGGAAGAGGTGTGGAGGGTGTTTAGGGTAATGTACAACAGAGTGGAAAGTGAGAGTTGATCAGTTTACAAAGCTACCAGCTCAGCTCAATGAACAACCCACACCAAAAGGGAGCCTTCAAATGTTGTTTGTGTTTTTTCATTACAGACTTACTCATTCAACAAATATTTGGACAACAATATTCCAAGCTTCAACAAACGTTCCAAGCCCTTTGTTAGTTGCTGAGTAAAGAGGATAAAATAAAGCAGATTCAGCCTCTGATTTCATGAGTTAGGTAGTGTGGTGAGGAGATAAAACATCGCGTATCACATGCATCAGTCATCCTGGGCTGTGATGCTACAGTACAAATAACTCCTAATCCTAGTGACTCAAAACAACAACAAAGGTTTATATCTTATTCCTTTGTGGCAGAGAAAGAATGATGGCACACAATGGCTCCAGAATTTTTTCTCAGAGCTCGTGCCCTTGCTCAAAGTAAATCACATGGTCTAACTTGATATCAATGGGATGGGGACTTTTAATTCCTCCAACAGAGAGGAGTCTGGTAGAAAGGACAGCAAATATTTTTGAACAAGTAATACAAATATACCAAAATTTAGATAGATATAAAAATTAATAATGATAAGAAAAGCTATGGGGAAAAGACCAGAGGTTTGTGGTGAAGAATAGCAATGAGAATGGTTTAGGCTGCTGGTGCTGGTGTAGGCAGCCCTGGAGAAGTTTCCTGAGGATGCACCATCTCGGCTCAAACACAGAAGACGAAGAGAAGCTAGCCAGTGGAAAGGCTGGAAGAAGAGTGTAACAGACAGAGGAAAAGCATGTATAGGAGGCATGGAAGAGCTTGGCATGTTGGAGGTGTGGACAGAGTCACCACCATATAATGCCAAGAGTGGAGGACCTGGAGCCGGACGTCCAAGATTTAAATCCTAGATCTATCTCTTATTAGCCATATCTTATTATGTGTAATTTTCTCATGTATAATACCAGGAATAACTGTTCTGACCTTGTAGGATTGCTGTGAGGATTCAGTGTGTTTGACTCGTGACAGTTATTATTAAAAGAAAGAAACCCCTGGTGGCTGAGATGTCGTGAAGAGACAAAGAGTGAAAGAAATGAGGCTGGAGGGTAGCCGCTTCTGCTGGGGCCATAAAGGACGGGATCGGACTTTGGATTTTAATCCTGAATATAATATGTTGTAGTGGGGGTGTCACTTAGTTCAATTTATACTTTATGAAAGTCTCATATCATATTCTGGGGATTGAGATATTCTTCATCTGAACAACTATAAGTTGTTGAAACAAAATAAAATCTTAGAGAGATCATGAGAAAGGGTGGACAGAGGGAAGGAATGGGGAAGGGAGAGAAAAATGCATTTCAGATGAGAAAAGATCACTGGGAGAAGGGAGAGAGATGAGAGAAGAGAACTTTCTCCCCCCACCCCAACACATGGCTCTAATTTGCCCAATACTAGAAAGAAAAAAACTGTTTTACTCAGCTTGCCAAGAAGACAGAGGGTGGCAGGAGCTCCTCTTGTTAAGGTCTCAGCAGCTGGGTAGCAGTCACAATGAAAGGCAGGCAACTGAGTGGGCTGAGCTGCAGCCTGGCTCAGGGAGGGGTCCCCTGACCTCTGAAGCAGTAGGTAGAAAGGGGTGGCTCATCACTGCTCTGATGATACCAGTATGAAAGTAGCTTTCACAAGTAAACAAATTCTTCTGGAAAATGGCTCAGTCCTTTGGCTTCCTCTAAACTAGCACATTCTCCCTCAGTCACCCCTGGTCCTACCTTTCCGTCCCTCACCTGGTAGCATAGGCAGCTGCTAGGACACAGGGGTGCAGGGCTGGACAAGGCTTTTTGCACTTTTGTGGTGCTATGCCTTTGGAGAGATGGCATTGCTTCATCAGCTGGATGACAAAACACTGTTAATGGCACCAATAAAGAAGTGTGAATGTAATTTTCTCTCTCTCATATTTCCTCAGTATTTGGCATATTATTTAACAGATCAACTGGCCTGTCATGATCCTTCCTGAAGCCAAATGTTTCTTTTTGTGCTGGAAAAGTCCTAAAATACAGTGTAGCTCAGATAGAAGCTCATCAGTCAGAAATAGGTGGTATACATCTGGAACATATGAACGATACCAAATGAGAAAGTGATTGAGTTCACCACAAGCTTTGAAAGCTTTTGCAAAGGGTGGTTACAGCCTTTGAAGTGTACTAGTGCTTTGGAGGAGAGAGCAACTAGGGAGAAAATGTATAACCCTACTTCTTTCACCATATTAAAAAATAAAAATGTGTGTGTGTGTGTGTGTGTGTGTGTGTTGAGTTGGAAGAGATGTAAAACTGAGAATATATGTGATCAGAATAAAGGCAATATTTTTAGCTCTGGAGTAAGCATATCTGGCTGTGATCACAGCTACCATTTATTGAGGGAAAACTCTTGAACCAGGCACTGTTTGGACACTTTGCTGTATTAACTCAATCCTCACAACTAGCACATGAAGTGGGCATTATTATCACTCCACTCAATAGGTGACATAACTAAGTTAGGTAATTTACCCAGCGTTGTACAGCTTATAAAGCTGGGCAATCTGGCTTCGGTCTGATCACGTTGCCATCACACACACACTAACCTTCCGGGATACAGATGATGAAGGGAGAGGGACAACACAGCACAGGCACACTTGATGATATCCATGACATGCAAGGGGTTGGAAGGATGTACACACATAGTCTTATATAAGCGTGGACATTTTCAGGAAGAAAGAGCCAAGAAGCTCTTATCTTTGCCAAGTTGTACTGGGTGGAGATTGCAGAGGGAGACTTTTCACCTTATATCTATTTCCATTTATCATTTTTGACCATGGCTATGTTTTGCTACTGTGATTAAATATATTTTGAGATTTTTTTAAAGACAGATCTAATTTTTTTCCCTACACATTCACTAAACCATACATAACTGGAGGGTTTTTGATTAATTTTCAACAGAAAAAAAAAAAACTTGAAAAGATGTTGATGTATCATTTCCATGTGTGCTCATTTTTAAACAACCAACATGGAAGTTGCAATTCCCAAAGCAGGGCATTACAACTTTGAAGTTTCAGGGTTGTCTGTTCATTAATTTCTCAGGGAGTAGGGGAAAGAAGATATTCAAGCATAAGTTCTCAAAGCTTTTGGGTATTTTCCCCCTTTGCTTTTTCTTACAATCTGTATCTAGCCCTCTGGCACCAGTCTTACCTAGTACAATGTTTTTATTTTTAAAAGAATTTAAGATTATTTGAAACTAATTAGGGGTAAATCTAATATAAATAAATTATATTTGACAACTTTATGAGTTATATTAAAAATAATGATGCATGTATAATCAAATACCCTGAAAAACAAATCTATCCAGAATCACTTTCTAAAAATGCCAGGAAAAACGATATAAAAATGGACTCTGTAAAAACATACTGTCATTCATGTTGCCAAATATAATTCCACTCAGGGCATTTTTGGGTGTCTTTTATCAACATCTTCCTTTTACCTTTGAAATCAGTCCTTTCTCTCCACCTGTGAACTACTAGATGAAAACCAGAGCAATTAGCCAGCATAATTTGACAGTTATTTTAAAAATTGGCTCTTAAATTATGAGACAGTTCTGACTAGGCATGTGATTACTTCACAAGGGAATTTCCCCCAAGTGTTTACTTGTCTATGTGAATTTCTGCTGTGAAACTAGTCATTGCAATGTTGTATTGGGCCAGATAATAAGTCAGATTTGCTTTGTGTGAAGAAAATTGCTGCTGGATTTGTATCATTGTAAGCCAGTCTATGAGTTAAATACACAAATTACCACCTAATTGTTCCAATATGAATACAACTGAAAATTCACCTCCATATTCCTAGTTAGGAGGATGGTTCCATTGACAGTACCAAATACCACAATAAATTCTTAAAACTAAACACTTAAAATATTTGTCCCTGAACTCTATCTATCTTAATTCATAGCCGTGAATATTGAGTTCCCATAAGGCGGGAAACCCAGCTACAGGCACTAGGAATTCAAGAACGAGTAAGACATGAAACTCCTAGCAAGAATCTCAGAGTCTGTGTGTGGCAAGCAGGGGGCATGGGCCACAAAAGAGAAAGGAAATGGCATCCAATAGACACTTTCCTCAGGCCAGGTGCTCTGCTAGGAGCTTTACACAGACTCTCTTATTTAATCCTCTCCCACAATTCTGCCAAAGGGGTTTTCCCTCCCCATTTCATACACATTCAGAGAGTAAATAACTTTCCCAAGAGCACATGGCAGGAATGGGATTTGAACCCATCAGTGCCTGACTCAGCTCAGTAGTTTCTATTTCATGACTCCTCTGGATAGAAAACACTGTCTTTTTCTTCTACTAATAAAACTTTTTAAGCTTATAATCTCATTTGTTTGTCATAATATCCTTGTGAGGCTGGCAGGTAAGGAGGTATCATTTCCAGTCTGCTTCCTATGAAGCTGGGCCTCAGAGAGGCTGAGCCCTGACTCAAGGCCCTGGTCTGCTCTGGAGGGGAGTGGATTGGAGTGAGGAACACACGCTTCTTCATGCAAGCTTTTCCTCAGTACACAGACCTGGATATTATGCTGAGCTGAGCATGGCTTTCTGTTGCAAGAAAGCAAAAATAAAAACACACAACCCTGAATTGAGAAATACCCAGGGAGTAAGAGTTAACAGCATTTCTGTTAGCTAAAAGCCACTGTTCATAAGTGATACACTGAACTGTGATGGCATTTCTAGTGTGCATTACACTTTTACTCAGCTGAAAAGGAGGTGAGGTGGTAGATGATCAGAGGTCAGGGAGAAGGACTAAGAGCCAGAAAGCACAGGGCTGAATGCTTTCAACCCCTGTGTAAATGACTTGACCTCCTTGTTCCTCTGTGTGGCCTTGTACAAGTCCCTTAACTTCCTTATTCATCCCAGCTAGGAAATGTGTTGCGTGTGTGCGTGTGTGTGTGTATGTGTGTGTATGTGTGTGTGTATGTGTGTGTGTGTGTGTTTGTTAGGGTGTAGGAGAGATGTCGCCATACATCAAATGTGTGGCTGAAGTGATCTCCTTGGGGAAAATGTAACACGGTCTCCTTGCCCCCAACGGAAAGTTTTTCTCACAGTGTGGCGAAAGGTGCCACTTTTTAATAACATCATTGGAATATCAGCTTCTTGCATGATACAGTGGGACAAACTGCGGTGTGCCATCTTGTGACATGATAAGAGAAGAGTCCCCTGTGTGAGCTCCCAGGCAAAGCCTCTTCAGGAAGGAGGGCCTGGTTCTTCTGCCGTCACATGAAGAAGTGCAGGCAAGCCAGTGAAGGAGCGGACATGCCAAGTTTGTCATATTGCAGAACACACGCGCAGACCTCTGGCAGTATGAAACACCTTCACTTTCCATACCTTGGGGTGAGTTTTTCCTCTTTCTCTTTGAATTATCCCAGTGGTCATCAGATAGGCGGGGGAACACTCCTCTCCTAGCTCAGAGCGCTGCCACTATAATTCAGACAGGGAGGCAGCCCCAAATGGAGGAGGGCAAGGGCTTTGTTTACTCATCCTCCTAACCTGGGGGCAACAGCAGTATCTGACATCTGGGTAGATACGTATGCGTTGTTACCCAAGCGATCATAAGCCTTTATGGCTGTGTGCCAGCTACCCACACAAGCCCAGAGATGACAGCAGGTTAGGGAGAAGGGATGGGTGACACAGTCTTTGGGCATCTGTCCCTCAGAGCCCCAAAGGAAAGTCCCATATTTTTGTGGGAAGTATATAGTACAGTGTGGGCAAAGAATATGGCACTTGAATCAGAAGGCCCAATTTTATCTCTATTAGGGACCACCAGAGCTTGTTTGGCTCAAGTGGCCAGTGGGCAAATGTTCCTCTCATCAGCAATTGCCCTTCACAATGAGGCAGCATGGACATAAGTGAAGGACTTTTCTAATCAAGGTTGGTCACCGTGACATTCAGGAGCGCATCAATTCCTAGAACCCTAGGACTCCTAACCTAGCTCTTAGGCTCGATTTGTAGGAAGCCCAGCTTTGCCCCTATGGGGTCGTGGATGATTAACTTTAAGTCTGTGAGCCTTCGTTTTCTCATTGTGAGATAAGGATAAGGATACTAGTCCTATCCAGTTGTAGTAAAAGAATCATCTGAGATGATGTGTATACAATGCCTGACAAACTCTGAAACAGTGTGCAAATGTAAGAGATTCATATTACATTTTTAAGATGAGAGAAATTGGAAGGGAATAAAGAATCCTGTAAACCAGTTAGTATTTCTGCTCTTGGGTGAGTTCCCTGGAGACATTTCTGGTCTGTGCTGGAATCCTTGGGGGCCTGTACAGATCTCAGTACATCCAGAAATTCTACTTCTCTGTCTATTGGATGGTCAGTAAGTGCCTTAGAATCACAGGCAGTCCAACTTGCAAAAGACTGTAAAAGCTCATCTAGAACAAGTCTCTTTGATGCTTCAGCCTTTTGTAGAAATCAGAAAACATGTACATCCTTTACTCGCCACAGAATCTAGCACAGAATTTGTTGCCCAGAGAGCGAAGGGGACAGGAGAGGATCCCCCGTAACTAACTTTCAGTTTGGTTCAGAATTTGGGCTGAATGAATCCTTGATCATGTAGTCAATAACAGACTTGACAGAAATGTCCAAATTGTCACAGCTTTGATTGCGCAGATTAAAGACAAGGGTGGTCATTCAGAAAAAGGCTAATGTAGTCAGGAAGAAATGTGAATTGGAACCAAAGGATCTCGTGTTCTTCAAAGCCACCTTTTCAGAAGCCTTCCCCAGTCCCCTATGTGAAATAGCACACTGCCTCCTTTACTTTTGGTCCTTTCCCCTGCTTTATTTTTCATTAGGGTACCTATCACCACCAGAAAGGAGATATGTTGTTTGGTTTTGTACTGTATGCAGCCCCCTGGCAGAGATGGGCCCCACTGAGCAGGAGCTCCATTCTGTTCACTGCTACATCCCTAACGACTAGAATAGTGTCTGGCACATAGAAAAACACTCAGTAAATGCATGTTGAATAAGGGGTGATATTCAACTGTTTTTGAAGAAATATATACATGCCTATAGAATGACTATTCTTTTTGGACTGAATTATGAACTGATTGAAACAAAGGTGCTTTTAGCTCTTGGCATTTACCAGGTATCTAATGACTAGAGTTTTTTGTTGCACAACCTTCCAAACCAACTTCATTCTAAGTTTCCTCACACTCTGGTTTGTCTCAACATGTGCAGTGTCCCACAATAACCTCAATTTGACATTTAGATTATTTCTTGCAAATAGTTTGAAGCAAGATCATGCATCATGGGGTGACATGACTTCCCCCAGAGTAGCCAGAATATGGGAGATACAGACAGAAGATTCTCATTTGATCAGCCACGTGTTCCCCACTCCTTGAGATGCTCATCATGTGCCTTGGAATTAGATGTATGATGATTTACTTCCTAATTGTAGACACAAGGCCAGCTGAAGATAGGACTAGAATTCACACATGCTTCTAATGGAAGACACTGCTTTAGGTTAAGGGTTCCACATACTTTTTCTGAGGATCTGGAAACAAAGATTTTATTGCCCACAGTGACATCTCCTGATAATGAACTGTTGATATTAATCTGAAGACTCATTAATGAGATACAAATATAAAATAACTGTAGCTTCTCTATCGGTTACTTTTTTATTCTACTTGGACCTAATTATAGTGTTTTGTTAAAACAACTTGAAACCGTTAGAAAACTAGTCGGATAGTCATTTAAATAGATTACTGCATGGCACAATGGAAAATGTAATGTGTTTCTTCTCAAAGATGAATAAATCCCACATTCCTCTACTTTGGTCATTACTGACAACACCTCTTCCAAAAACCAGTTTGTACATCTTCAGACCCAAAGGTACATAGAGAATAGTTTTCTCTAAAATAAAACACACACAAAAAAACTATGTATTATTTTTCTGTATTTTTCCCACTTATATTCCTTTTTCAACCTTAACATTGAATAGACATTGAGTTTTCTTTTTAGTTGAAACTAATAGTGAGATTGTAGCATTAGCAGAAATCAACAAACCCTTTTGAACTAACATTTTTTTATTACCCCTACCTAAATCTCTGAACTCTGAAAGCAGGCAGACCATTATAAAGAGAGAATGGCTATGTCTTTAGTTTAGATTTAAAAAATCTACCCTAAGAAAATAGGCTATTTTGACCTAAATTAATCACTTAGTCAACAACTACTTACAGACTGCCCAATAACAACCTACACCCATGGTGGCAAACCTATGACACATGTGTCAGCACTGACACGTATAGCCATTTTCCATGACACGCGGCCGCATGCCGCCGCATACCGGAGAAGTATGGGGCCGCATGCCGAGAAGGACGTTTCATCGTCGACTCCTGCACGGCCAGGTGCAGTAGCCGAGGATAAAACATTTGCTGTAGTATAGACACTCTGTGCAGGAGATCTGTAGGCCAAAACAACACAACTCCGCACAGAACATCTAGTTCTGGGACTTCCGGTTAGGCCCTTAGGGGATCTTTGACCTCACTTCCGGCCGGCAGAGCAGGGAGCAGCGGAATGCCTCGGGGACGCATCTCTGGGGGCCCTGTGATCACCATTACCAGCAACCACATAACCACAGCAACCATCATCCAATCTACTGTTCTGGGGTGTCATGGATTTCTAATTGACCATCATTACTGAGATAAGTGAGGGGGAGGCTGGGAGAGGCGAGGGCCTGTGCTATGGGTGCCATTTCCTGCCATTAGCAATAGCAGCAGCCATCTTAATTTACATAAGATGCAACTTGCAGAATTTCAAGACAGCATCAGGGCTCAGGTGTTTGTCGACTTGAGGTCAAAGCTTGAGAATCTGGAAAGGTGCCGCTAGGAGAATCAAGAGGAGTGCCACTACGAACAGGAAATTTGGAGTGCCTGGAACCCATTACCAGACACTTTTAGCACCCTGAAAAATATAGCAATGGCTTTACTCACAATTTTTCCCTCTACGTACTTTTGTGAGGCATTATTCTCAGCATTAAATAATATCAAAACCAACAAAAGAAACAGGTTGACAGATGAAGTTAGTAACGCTTACTTGGGCTTAAAGTGTACAAAATACCAACCTTCAATTGAAGATTTAAAATTCAGCAGTAAAAAAGTCACTAATAGGCAGGTTAGTTAAAGAATTCCCCCTCCCCCTCACTTATCTTAGTTCACGGCACCCCACACAAGTTAAATAATATCAAGACCAACAAAAGAAACCGACTGACAGATGAACAAAGAAGTCACTAAGCAGGTAAGTTAAATAATTAGTTTTTGGTTTATTAAATATAGTTATATATTACAATTATAGATTTTTGTTATTTAAACTATAAATATTGTGAAATTATGTTTTTTTTCTCGAAGTGACACACCACCTGAGTTATGCTTGGTTTTTTGGCAAATTTTGATACACCAAGCTCAAAAGATTGCCCATCACTGACCTAGACAGACATTGCTTAGGATACAGAGGAAGGTATGACACATGGCCTCTGCTTTCCATCTATTCAAGAGACTATTAGTCACCCTTTCAGAGCTAAACTGTGTAGTACTAACAATACTTTTAGTTAAAAGCTCATCAAACTACACAACTGTGACCCAGAGAGATTTAATAAGGATACTTACAGAAAAGAAAGAAGTTCTTGCAAATTGTAGTTTGTGGTTGCCTTGTGCTTACTTAAAAATACCCATAAGCAAAAATTCTTAAAGCAAAAATTCAGTAAGGGTGTGTGGTTTTCAGCTTCCCCATCAGCGTGAATATCCAGAGATCCCACAGAGGTTTGCGGGAGGAGCTGCCACAGAAACAGAAGACTTTGCTATCAGATGGCAAGAAAGTGTCGCCTATCTTGAGCATCCCAGCTATCTGGGGCAGCCCCATGACAATGGATAAAATGATATCACATCCACCCAGAAAACAACCCAGCAGAAACAGTGAGATGACACATAAACCCACATGGTCGGTTTATAACATGAAACAATGATACATGAACACACTGCACTTCTGCAGCCACTCTAGAGAAAGAAAGGGAGTAAAATGTGTGAGAAAGTCACAGTTAAATTACTCACTATTAGCCCCTACAGTGTACTTCCAACTTATATGGCAATATATATATATATATATATATATATATATATATATATTTGTGGATACACACACATATACATCCACATATACATACATGCACGCACACATGCACACATGCATGGAGAGAATATCACAGTTAAATTTTTTACTATTATAATGAGAAAAGACACCAACAGAAGGAGCTCCCTAGGCTAATTTTCTAGCCAGCAGCCACTGCAATGTTCCCACTAAGAGAATGAGAAGGAGTGAAAGCAAAGTATAATAAATAATGACTGGCTCTGCTGGTCAGGAGAAATTATCACTCTGCTTGAGAAATCTAAGCATTTGTTCATCTATGAAACATATCAGGGATGAACACTGAGTAGAGGGAGAAAAGTAAACCCAGAATGGTTTGGACATACCTCTAGGACACATTCATTTAAATTAAAAAAAGAAATGTAAAAACAAGTAGCATCACCAAAATTTACATATTGCTGAAGGTAAGTGTCTAAACACCTCGTTCCCCCAAATTTAAATTGCTTTTTAACTTGTGGCTTTTTGTATGACTTTGTTAGAAGAAACCATGCTATTTCACATTTCTTATAGGCATTTGTCCCAATCCAGTATATTTCTTTTGTCTCATCTCTGTGTCTTAGCACAGCAAAAAATTCAGAATCCTTATTCTGTGCTCACCTACAGGGATCTGTCTGTGTAGTAGAAAAATAGGATCTAGAAATTCAGGGAAATGCAGGACAAAACATTACCCAGCTCGGGAAAATCAGTTTTGTCTATGTTTCAAGGCTAAAATTTACTTTGATGTGTTACAAGCAAATAATTCAATATCAAACCAAGGTGGGCTTGAATGTTTAGAGGATAAAAGAAATAGCTGGGCATCATTTATCTTATATGGCTTTCCTAGAAAATGAAGGAAACAAAATCTATAGGTGGAAGGGTTAAACTTTTTTTTTAACCCAGTTGATAGTCTTTGCCCAATCTATAACCATGTGTTTTGCATATAAGGAGACCCAGCCAGACCAGTAATACATTCTTCAATAGCCAGAGGTGTAACAGGGTTTTAGTTTACTTTCCTGCTGAAACAACTAAAAAAAAAAAAAAAACCCTAAGAAAAATAAAGGCCCTGGCAGGTTGGCTCAGTGGTAGAGCATCAGCCTGGCGTGTGGGAGTCCTGGGTTTGATTCCTGGCCAGGGCACACAGGAGAAGTGCCCATCTGCTTCTCCACCCCTCCCCTCTCCTTTCTCTCTGTCTCTCTCTTCCCCTCCTGCAGCCAAGGCTCCATTGGAGCAAAAAGTTGGCCCAGGCACTGAGGATGGCCCCATGGCCTCTGCCTCAGGCGCTAGAATGGTTCTGGTTGCAACGGAGCAATGCCCTAGATGGACAGAGCATCGCCCCCTGGTGGGCATGCCGGGTGGATCCCGGTCAGGTGCATGCGGGAGTCTGACTGCCTCCCCATTTCCAACTTCAAAAAAATACAAAAAAAATAAAAAAATAAAAAAATAAACAAGACAACAAAATAACAAAATATTGGACATCAACCAATGAAGGAGAGTGATACATGAGAGGGAAAACAAGTGGAGTGAGCTCTATGATTGACCCAGATTTGGGTACAGAGAGTTTCTAGTACAGGGAAAATGGAAAATCCCAGGTAGAGCCTGATGGTCTCCTTGATATGAAAATACAAAACTTGGGATCAGGGTGGGGGGTGGTCCATGGAGACCAAGGAAGCTGTCACTTACAGGGCAGGGCACCAAAGAGAAGAGAAGAAAGCTGCACAGAAAGCAAGCCCAGGAAATCTTAGAGACTCTTTCTTGAGTATTCAGCTAAATAAAGCCAATGCATGCAAGTCAGAAGCTATCAGGGAGAAGACACCAGAAAATATTACAAGAAATGACAACTGTAGTTCATACAGATGATAAATAGTGCCTATTTACAAGAATCAGGATGGAAAACCTCATCTTTTGGGATACTAAATGATGAGAAGATTTTGCTTCATTAGTAGGACCTTAAACTGGTCACATCTAACAGGGCTTTAAAGCAAAACATAAAAGAATCAAACTGTCTCCAAGAAACTTAAGAAATGGAAGTATAATGTTGTACAGTACTTAAATATTTTTTAAAACACTCAAAAAGATTTATCGGACTACAATATATTAAGTAGCCAACAAGATAAAATTCACAATGTCTGCTATCCAATAAAGAATTACCAGGCATCATAAAGAAAACCAAATAAAAGGTGACAGAGGACAAAATAAAAAATACCAGGCATACTAAAAGCAGGAAATTAAGACACATAAAAAGAAAAAGCAATGTATTAAAACTGACCCTGAGATGACACAAATGAAAAAATTTAGTAAACAGGAGGTTAAAATGATTATTATACCTATATTTTACATGTTTAAGAAGCTACAGAACAATTGAACATAAGTACAGATGTAGAGGATACAAAAAAGTCTTATATTAAACATCCAATGATTAAAACTGCCATGGCTAGCATGAAAAATATACTGGATGAGATTAACAATAGATTAGAAATTGCATAAGATTAAGGAATTTCAAAGCATAGTAATAAAAACTAACCAAAGTAAAACAAAGAGAAAAGAGACCAAACACTATAAAATTCAGCAAGATGTCATTGAACTGTGGTAAACCCCATTTTATTTACATCTTTAAAGGGTATATGAAAAGAGGGACAGAACAAATAATATTTTTAAATAGCTAAAAATCTTCCAAGTTTGATAAAACTATAAACCCACAATTTCAAGAAGCTCAATGAATTTCAAGCACAAGAAACATAAAAAACACACAAAAAGCACATCATAATCAAAATGCTTAAAACAATGATTAATAAAAAACCGTAAATACAACCAGACAAAGAAAGACATTATGTATAGAGGAACAAAGGAAATGATGACAGAACATTTTTTATCAGGAAGAATTTAAAATAAAGGACAGTGGAGGAATATCTTTACAGTGAAAAAGAAAATAAAACTTTACCTTCTTTGTTTACTAAAAATATCTTTAATAAATTAATGTGAAAGTTGTTAGTGTTTCTGGAAATCTGAATTGTTATGGTCAATGAATAAACAAAGTTCAGTAGAGAAAAAAAATCTTAATGTGAAAATAAAACTTTTTGAAATAGACAGAATTTAAAAGAATTTCTCACTAGTAGACCCAACTACAAGAAATGTTAAAAGAAGTCCTTCAATAAAACAATAAGCCCTAATGTTAATTTCTATCTAAATTAAAGAATGGTGAGTATAAGAAGAGATACTATGTGGGCAAACATAAAACTTTATTATTAAATCTCCTTAAAATAGAATCAACTGTTTAAAGCAAAAAGAAAAACAATTTATTTGTGGTTTATAACATATGTAAACAGGTGGTGATTGCTGGAGAGATGGGTAAAGGATGGTATAGGGGGACAAATGGTGATGAATGGAGATTTGACTTGAGAAGGTGAACACACAATGCAGTGTACAGAAGATGTGTGGTAAAATTATGAGCCTGAAACCTGTAAAAAATTTTTAAGCAGTGTCACCTCAATAAATTCAATAAAAAAGTAAAAATATGCCTGACCTTTTTGTAGCACAGTGGATGGAGCGTCAACCTGGAATGCTGAGGTTGCCAGTTCAGAGTCGGGCTTGCCCGGTCATGGCACATATAAGAAGTAACTACTATGAGTTGATGTTTCTGTTCCTCCTTTCCCCTTTCTCTCTCTCTCTTCTCTCTAAAATCAGTAAATAAAATCTCTCTTAAAAAATATAACATGTAAAAGTATAATGTATACAATCAATAGTGTAAAGATCTAAGGAGAGAACGGTAAGTATAATGTTGTTCAATTCTTTTTTATTTTTTAAGTGACAGGTGGTAAAATAGTGAGACAGACTCCTGCATTTGCCCCAACCAGGATACACCTGGCAACCCCTGTCTGGGCCAATGCCTGAATCAACCAAGCTTTCCTCAGCACCTGGGGCCGATGCTCAAACCAGTTGAGCCACTGGTTGTGAGAGGGAAAAAGGAGAAAAGGGGGAGAGCAAAGGAAAGAGAAGAATATGGTTGCTTCTCATGCATGCCCTAACTGGGGATTGAACCCCGAGGCATCTGCACGTCAGGCCTACACTCTACCCACTAAGGCAACTGGCCAGGGCCGTACAGTTCTTAATTATATGTGAGGTAGTATAATATGACTTAAAGAGAAAGTGTAAAAAGTTAAAAATGTATACATTAATCATTAAAGCATTATGTTCTTTGATTGAAATGAAATTAATAATCAATGAATGAAAAATATCTGGAAAATCTTCAAAAATAAAACAACACACTTCTAAAAAACTCATGGTCAAAAAAAAAAAAAGAAAGTATTTTAAATTAAACAAGAATGACAATACAATATGACAAAATTTGTGGGATGCAGCTAAGGAGTTACTAGAATAAAATATATAGCACAAAATATTTAGAGTATAAAATAAAAATATATCAAATGATCTCAACTTCCAACTTAAAAAACTAAAATATATTAGTTAAATGAACCCCCAAAGCAAGCAGAAGAAAGAAAATAATAATTATAAGAATAGAAATCAATAAAAGAAGAAACAAATAATACATCACAAGCTTGCTTTTTGAGATAAAAATTAATATATTTTAATCTAGACTTATCAGAAAAAAGGAAAGAAGACATAAATTCCAGTACCCAGAATAAGAGAGATAACACCACTACAAATGCTATAGATATTAAAATGGTAATATTATGAACAACACTTTGCCAATAGATTCTACAACTTATGAAAATAGACAAATTCTTTGAAAGATAAAAAAAATAAACTAAAACATAGATGTAAGTTGCCAAGAGGAACTGGAAAACTTGAATATTCCTATATCTATTAGTAGTAAAAAAAAATCTTACAAATAAAATGCAAATTCCAGATGCTTTGTTATTGAATTCTACTAAAGAACTAAGATAGAAATAATACCTAGCCACCTAGCCTATGCAAATTTTTCCAGAAAATCAAACAGGAAGGAATGTAGCCCAACTCATTCTAGGTCAGCATGATTCTGATGCCAAAACCAGACAAAGACAGTACTTTTATTAATATAGAGGCAAACATTCTTAACAAAATATTAGGTAATTGAATTTAATAAGATACATAAAAATGGCCTGACCAGGCAGTGGCACAGTGGATAGAGCATTGGCCTGAGACACAGAAGACCCAAGTTCAAAACTCCAAGGTCGCCGACTTGAGGATGGGTTCAGTAGCTTGAACACAGGCTCACCAGCTTGAATGCAGGTTCGCTGGCTTGAGCATGGGATCATAGACATGACCCCATGGTCACTGGCTTGAAGTCCAAGGTCGCTGGCTTGAATTCAAGGTCACTAGCTCATCTGGGGCCCCCTGGTCAGGGCACATAAATGAGAAAGTAATCAATGAACAACTAAGGTGCCACAACAAAGAATTGATGCTTCTCATCTCTCTCCCTTCCTGTCCCTCTGTCCCTATCTGTCCCCCTCTCTCTGTGTCTTCTCTGTCTCTGTCTCTTTTGCTAAAAAAAGAGAAAAGATACATAAAAATGATAAGTATTATGACAAAATGGCAGTTCATTCTGGGAATGCAAGGTTGATTTAACACTAGAACACAGGAACATTATCCTGTATATAGAAAACCCAAAGATTCCACTGAAAAACTACTAGAACAATAAACAAATACAATAAAGTCACAGGATACAAAACTAATATACAAAAGTCCACTGCTTTCTTATATGCCAACAATGAAACTTCAGAAAATAAACTAAAAAAAATTTCTTTTAGGATTGCAACAACAAGAAAATACAATACCTAAGAATAAACTTAACAAAGGATGTTAAGGACCTATATACTGAAAACCACAAAACATTATTAAAAGAAATTGAAAAAGACACAATGAAATGGAAAAATATTCCATGTTCATGGATTGAAAAAATCAATATAGTTAAAATGGCCATATTACCCAAAGCAATAAATAAATTCAATGCAATCCCCATTAAATACCAATGTCATTTTTTTAAAGAAATAGAACAAAAAAAAATCACCAGGTTTGTATAAAATCAAAATAGCCAAGTTAATTCTGAGAAAAAAGAATGAAACTAGAGGTATCACACTACCTGACTTCAAATTATACTACAGAGCTACAATAATCAAAACAGCATGATATTGGCAGGAAAACAGACAGATCAATAAAACAGAGTCGAGAGCACAGAAATAAAACCACATAAAGATTGAACAAATATTCTTCAGCATAGGAGACAAACATACACAATGGAGAAAAGAAAACCTCTTCAATAAATGGTGCTGGGAAAATTGGAAAGCCACATATAAAAGAATAAAACTTGACTACAGCTGGTCCTCAAGCACAAAAATTAATTAAAAATGAATCAAAGATCTAAATATAAGATCTGAAACAATAGATTACATAGAAGAAAACATAGATACTAAACTTACAGACTTTGGCCATAGAGAGCATTGGACTCCAAAGCCAAGAGAAGTAAAGGCAAAAATAAATGAATGGGACTATATTAAACTAAAAAGCTTCTGCACAGCAAAAGAAACTGACAACAAAACAGAAAGGAAGCCAACCAAATGGGGGAAGTGGTTACGAGGCTGGCGGTGGGGGGGGTGCTGAGTATAGAGGGACAGATATATGATGGGCACACAACACACTCAACAGTTCAAATGCTATAGAAATGTTTACCTGAAACCCATGTATTCTTTTTTTTTTTTTTTTTTTTTTTTTTACAGAGACAGAGAGAGGGATAGATAGGGACAGATAGACAGGAACCGGGAGAGATAAAAAGCATCAACCATTAGTTTTTCGTTGAGACACCTTAGTTGTTCATTGATTGCTTTCTCATGTGTGCCTTGACCGTGTGGCTACAGCAGACCGAGTAACCCCTTGCTACAGCCAGCGACCTTGGGTCCAAGCTGGTGAGCTTTTGTTCAAACCAGATGAGCCCACGCTCAAGCTGGCGACCTCAGGGTCTCAAACCTGGGTCCTCTGCATCCCAGTCCGACACTATCCACTGCGCCACTGCCTAGTCAGGCAAACTCGTGTATTCTTATTGATCAATGTCACCCCATTAAATTTAATTTCCAAATTTAAAAAATGTACAGATTTAATTAAATCAGCCACATTTTTTCACCTCTATAACATCTACACAATAAGTTCAAGATATTTATAATTTTTAAATTATCAAATATATGATCAGGTTTTCTCTGAAAATAAATTTCAACAAAAGAACATTTTTAAAAAAAGATCCTGATACAAAGAGGTTCAACAAAGTTTACCATACAGTTACTGAAGGCCTGAGATGCTACAGGGCCACTTATGATGAGAAAAAGAAAAGCTCTGGACAAACCTCCCTTGATGCCTACTTCCAGACACTGACTCCAGCAGCAGAATTAAAGCCTGACTCTCTAACCCCAGTCCCATCCTCTTCAGAAGTTTATCATCTTTTGCATCATCCAAGATTATTTAAGGCTGTATTTGAACATGTTTAACTATTTATATGCACAGAAAGGTAAAAATAAATACTATGCTAAGGCAAACATCTGTCTAAGTTGTATTTATTATAATAGGTAAATGTACCTGTTTCAACTTCCATACAAATTCAGCATATGAACAAGCCTATAGACTCTATCTTGTTTGTAACCTGGTGCTGCTCCTATTACTCATGGAAAATATTGTAGATAGAGTTGAATAAATATCAGTCTAGGAGTAATACAACTTCCTGTCTTTATACTTTCCAAAAACTATGAAGAAATTAAATATTCCATCAATAAAGGCTATAAAAATATAGTTATTAGCAGAATAATGTTAAAAGTAATTTTTTATTTTATATTTTAAAATGGATACTAAAAACTAGCACTTAGAATTATTCACAAATCATTCTCCACAATAGAATAGTAGAAAAATTACAGAACAAGTATCATTATCATAACAGTAACAACTATAGATATTAAAATAATTTTAAAATCCTTTTTTAACTTAATGAAACTGGCTTAATATTTGCTAAAATATTTATCTATGTTCATATATACAGAAAACTCTTAAACATTTAATTGCACGATTTACTTAGCAAAAAAGAACTCAAAGGACACTACCAGAATGGAATTGGTTTGGCTGCAATCAATAACAAGCTAATGCAGAATTTAAATATACTATAATTCATCTTAATATAGGAGAAACCTTAGTATAAAATAAAAATCCTTGAAAGAGTTATTTTACATGACATGCAGAGTTTCTGCCAACAATGTTATCTAAATGTATTAGTTATTTTGAAACTTCTGTTGTTCTCTACTGAGTAGATTAAAGTTGCATGAATTTAGAAAATACCTCCATGCCTAAGTTTTCCTGATAATAAATGAATCACCTGGGCCCTATATAAAAATGCTAATTTCCTGGGTCATATTATGGCATTCTCAGGATCAAGGACTATCTCTTTTAAGCCATTTAGTAACCAGTGTGTTCTATATTCCCTCTTGTGTCATCAAGAGTAACAGAGACAGGGCAGTTTGTCAGAACGTAGACATTGCCTTCCTTTCAAACAGAGGTAATGAAGTAAAATGTGATAGAACTTAAAGACAAGCAAAGTCTAGATTCATCATCATCTAGGCAAGTTTTATGCAGTAAAAATGACTGCATAAAATGTCACCAACATGGAATGGCTTTATCTAAAATATTGACTGTATGGCATAGGGTTGAAGTTCTCTTTGGCAAGCCAGAAGAGGGAAATTGGTGTACCTTTTCCCAACTGGAAAGCACATGTCATCCAAATCAAGGACTGTGGCCAGAGAGC
Organism: Saccopteryx bilineata; assembly: GCF_036850765.1. Lineage (NCBI taxonomy): Eukaryota > Metazoa > Chordata > Mammalia > Chiroptera > Emballonuridae > Saccopteryx > Saccopteryx bilineata. The sequence goes on from NC_089492.1 coordinate 204,699,923, forward strand.
AATCATGGCACTCAAATTAAAAGTCAAAGGGAAAATATCTCAAATAGAAGAATTAATGTGTGATGGTGATTTTTGCATGGGCAAATCTATGTGGCCATGCTTCTAAGTAATTACTACCAAGGATTTGTTTATAAATCAATGGCAAATGAATGTCCAGGACAATGTAGGGAAGGCCACATTGTAACTATATTAATGCTATTACTTTAGCATGGTGCTTCACTAATATGTCTTACAAATATTATCTACTATATGGCATGAATCTGGAATGGAAGCATGACTAAACAACAACACAGACTCTTGCCCTCATGGAATTTCTGATCTAGAAAGGAAGACAGAGAAGTAAATAATCTCAATGTAGTGTGAATAATGCATTGGAATTTATGCTGAGACCCAGAGAAGGAAATAATTGCCCAGGTAAAAGAGCAACATTTACAAAGGCTGGAGGAGAGAGAATGCATGGCTCCTTAGAGGAACAGAGGAATTGTAGCTATTTTGGTGTATTCCCTTTGGGCCTTATGGGGACTCTGGGAAATAGGTCAAGCAAAGTACTGTTCACTCCACTATTGAGGAGAACAAAAGTTTAGGGAAAGAAGTTACAGAAGTAATAGATAACAAAGCTGGTACTGGAGAGCCAGGTCTCCCGCTACCTATTCTGATGCTCTTGCTCTTTGTACTTCACCATTTTCATATATTGGTTGATTTGCTCACAGTCCTCTGGTGAAATCAAAATATGTAATTGTACTATCTAAAGTGACCCATTAGAGCCTGGAGACAAGGAATGAGAATAAAGTGACACTGCTGTTTGAATCCCAAACCAATTCTAGAGGAAGAGTCAATGGTCTTCCCATAGAAGACCAATGACATCATAGTCAGAAATCTACCTAGCAATAGTGACATTTGCTCTTGCTGGACAGAGATAAATGTTTCTTTCAGAAAATTTACCATAGGACCACCCCACCAGTAGCTGGTTACAGCTTATATCTGAGCATTTCTTCAGTGATAGTCAATGTTCCCACTGTTCCAAAACTTTTTAAGTCCTTTTTTAAAAGTCAGAAAAGTGATGGCTTTTTTTTTAGTATTTTCTCAGGGGAAACTTAGATCTTAGATTCACAGATGTTTCTACTGGTTCAAAACCAAAATTAATACTTAGTTCAATTTGCCAGAATGTAGGTTGCCAAATTATCTGCACAAGTGATCTCAGAAAAAACCAAAACAAAACAAAACCACATACTCCAGATCAACTGAATCTTGGGAGTTGGTCCTACAAATGTGAATATTCAAAATTTTTCTCCCAAAGATCCTGATGGTCATTTAGTTGTGGAAATATCTGAGTTAGAATAGATTACTAATGAAGTTGAGAGAATGTGTCTGACACTGGTATAGACGCATGAAACTGTCTCTCTTTCAGAGTCACAGAGTCCCAGCCTCATCTTATTAACCTTAGAAGGGCTACAAAATAAATAAATAAATAAAGTAATGGACTTGTAAAATCAGTTTATTCTAATAGTTAAAAAATGAATACCTTGGCAAAACTACAGAGAAAGTAATAAGATTAGTGGTTTCACCCTGGCCAGTTGGCTTAACAGTAGAGCATTGGCCCTGCATGTGAAAGTCCCGGGTTTGATTCCTGGTCAGGGTACACAGGAAAGCAATCATCTGCTTCTTCACCCCTCCCCTTCCTCTCTCTCTCTCTCTCTCTCTCTCTCTCTCTCTTTCCCCCTCTCTCTCTCCCTTTCCTGCAGCCATAGCTTAAATGGTTCGAGCAAGTTGGTCCCAGGTACCAAGCAACAGTGCAGCGGCTCCAGATGGGCAGAGCATCACCCGGTAGGAGCCGTGCAGGGTGGATCTTGGTCACGGCACATACAGGAGCCTATCAGTCTGCCTTTCCACCTCTCACTTAATAAAATAATAAATAAATAAATTTTTAAAATAAATAAATAAATGAATAGATTGGTGGCCTCCAAGGCTAAGGGGAGAAGAAGGGATGAATAGATGGAGTACAGAGGATTTTAGGGCAGTAAAAATACTGTCTATGATACTACAATGATAGATATATGTCATTATAGATAAGTACATGTCATTATACATTTTTCAAAACCCATACAATGTTTAAAACCAAGAGTGAATTCTAAAGTAAGCTATGGATTTGTGTGTGTGAGGGGGAGATAATATGTCAATGTAAGTTCATTGATTATAACAAATGTACCACTCTGTGAGGGAAGTTGTTAATAGGAAAGGCTATGCACATGTAGGGAAAGGCAGTGGAAACTCCTATACCTTCCACTCCAATTTTTCTGTGAACCTGAAACTGCTCTAAAAAATAGTTTATTTTTTTTAAATGGGTGAAAGAGTTGAATAGATATTTTTTCCAAAGATAAACAAATGACCATCTAGTTCATGAAAAAGGTGCTCAAAGAGATATTTGTAAACTCATATTCACAGCAATATATTGATATATATGGCCAAAGGATGGAAGCAACCCAAGGGTCCATGAGCAGAGGAATGGGTAAACAAAATGTAGTATATATATGGAATATTATTCATCTTAAAAAGAAAGGATTATCTGACACATGTTGCAACATAATACCTTGAGGGTATTATATTAAGTGAAATAAGACAGTTACAAAAAGAAAAATTATATATATATATATAATTCCATTTATATGAGTTATCTACAGTAGTCAAATTCATAGAAAGTAGAAGGGAGGTTGCAAGGGCTTTTGGATATGAAGAATGAGGAGTTGTTGTTTAATGAATATAGAATTTTTTTTTTTTACAGGAACAGAGAGAGAGAGTCAGAGAGAGGGATAGATAGGGACAGACAGACAGGAACGGAGAGAGATGAGAAGCATCAATCATCAAGTTTTCATTGCGACACCTTAGTTGTTCATTGATTGCTTTCTCATATGTGCCTTGACCACAGGCCTTCAGCAGACCGAGTAACCCCTTGCTTGAGCCAGCGAACTTGGGTCCAAGCTGGTGAACTTTTTTTTGCTCAAGCCAGATGAGCCTGCACTTAAGCTGGTGACCTCGGGGTCCCGAACCTGGGTCCTCTTCATCCCCGTCTGACACTCTATCCACTGTACCACTGCCTGGTCAGGCAAGTATAGAGTTTTGTAAGATGAAAGAGGTCTTGAGTTCTGGAGATTGGTTGCACAACAATGTGAATGTGCCGAATACTTCCGAAGTGTATGCTTAAAAATAGTTAAGATGGTAGAAAATAGTAAGGCAATATATCCCCATAGTTTAAAAAGTTGGCCTTTGGAGTCACTTAGACCCATTTAGTAGATGTGTAACTTGGATAAATCACTAATTTCTTTACATCTGAGTTTTCATGCACAAAATGTAGATAATATCTTCTCTTATGTTTTTGTGCAAAATGAATACGGCAATATATTTTAAACTCTTAGTACAAAAGTTGCACATGATAAACATTCAGTACATGATGGTGATGGCAGTGGTGGTGGTGGTAGTGATGATGACAGAGCTCTTACTCTATGATAAGGAGGAAGAATTTAAAGGGAACATAGACCTTTCCTTTCAGGAGTGTGAAATTACATTATAATTTAAAGGTCAACAAATTATCACCCTTTCACTATATTTTTAAAGAGCTTTTAGGCATAATGCATTCTCTAAACTTCAAATTTAGAATCAAGGTAAAAAAAAACACAGTTCCCTTAAGTCAAGGAAAATGATCTTCACAGAACACATAAATTCTAACCCCAAGATTGATGGAAAATGGTTTATCTTAACTTTCTTTAAAGTTGTTGCAAAAAGCTCCTGAACTCTGACAACAGCCAGTTGGCAGCTATCATACATGATAGGCTGCTTTTCTTAGCAAGTTTTACTGATATTTTTATCTCCACACCCAGACCTATCCCAAGTGCCAGACCAACTTTGAGACAAGAACTGCCTTAACAGTTCTCAAATTTTTCTCCCCATTAGTCTGACACCATCCTGACTTCTTCTGAGTCCCCCACACTGTGATGGCCAGTGGGCTTGACTTATTCCCTCCAGACCTTCCCTTTGTGGGCCAGTCTGTCTGTAAATCTCAACCCAGTAGTTGGGATCTGCTGCCGTATTAGCTTTCTACTGCTGCTGTAGCAAGTTACCATAAACTCACAGGCTTAAAGTGGAACTAATTTATTCTCTTACAGTTCTGGAGGTCAGCAGTCCAAAATAAGTTTCATCGGTCTTAAATCAAGGTGTCAGCAGGGTTGTTTGCTTCTGCACCGTGGAGAGCAAGCAGAAATTAGAAGAGGCAAGGAATGAGTTCTCCCTTAGAATTTCTCAAGGGAGAGAGTGTGGCCCTGCTGATACCTTGATTCTAGCCCAGTGATATTAATTTTGGAGTTCTGATTTCCAGAACTATGAGCAAATAAATGTCTGATACTGTAAGCCACAAAATCTGCAATTATTTGTTACAGTAGCCATAGAAAATGAATACAATTTCCAGGCGGAGGGAATTCAGATGTGTAGTTTTGATGTGTGGGCCTTGCTGCTTTCCACAGTGGTCTCCAAGGCAGCATATTGACATCACCGGAGAGCATGTGAGAAATGTGGTAGCTCGGGCTCCATTTCCAGACCTCCTGAACAGGAATCCCAGATGCACATTAATGATTGTGAGGCATGTCCTGGAGAATGACAGAGCAGCCAGACAGGAGAATCCTGGATATCTGGAAGCCCCCAGTGTCTCAGCTCAGACCCTCATGTATGAGAAATCAATGCTCTATTTTGTTTAGGTCATTCTTAATTTAGAATGCTAAGATGGCTGAACCAATATCCTAATATATTATCTGTATGCTAGGCAATGCACAAGTGGCTTGAATAGAGTCCTTAACTTTGACCATGTAACAAATAAGGCATACACATCTTTTATTTCACATGCACATTAAAAATCATATTACTCACCACAAAATGTTGCTGCTGTTTAGCCATAACTATGAGTTGGCTGCTCAGAAGAGCTATACTAATTCTTCCCTTGGAGCATTATGGTTAATCATTTCCAGGCTTTATTGCTTACTGTGGGTTAGCCACAGAAACCACACCTTTAGTCACATACCACTGTAGGCTTTCATTCTTCATACATTAAAACAGGCCCACTAGACTTGGCAGCAACATTTACAAATATTTTATGCATTTGGGCTGGATTAATTAAGGGGAAAAGGCTGTCTCTGCAATGCTACCTTTGCCATAAACCCGGTGTCCTTATATGTGTGCGTTTGTGTGTGTGTGTGTGTGAACTTTTATTCCATTGGTTTACTTTGCATCAATAGCACACTGCCTCTATACTGTAATTTTATTAAGTCTTGATATCCTGCAGTTTTCCTCCTGCAGTTTTGTTCTTCTTTTCTAAAATTATCTTGGCCAGTAATTAGCAAACTACATCTAGTGGGATCAACAACTGATTTTGTAAGGAAAGCTTTATTGGAGAGAAGTCATTCCCTCTCATTTTCATATTGTTTGTGACTACTCTCTGGCTAGGATGGCAGGGTTGGTTAGTTGCAAAGGAGAGTCTGGCCCACAGAGCCAAAGACTATCTGACTCTACAAAAAAATGGTTTGCTGACCTCTGGTCTTGATGATTCTTGATTCATTGCATTTCCATATACGTTTTAGAAAAAGAACTGAAGAGATTGCGTGGCAATACAATGAATTTTTAAGTTACTTGAGGGGACTTTTGACATGTTTCTTTATTGACTATTCAAGTCCATTAATGTGGTAAATAGCACCCTTTTAAAAAAAGATCTTGGATTCCCTCAGCAAGGTGTTGTATTTTTTTTCTTTGTAGACAGCCTACATTATCTCTTGTTAGATATTTTTCTTGGTATTTTACTTGTAATAATGCTGTAAATGTATTTTAAAATTTTTATTTTTTAATATATTGTTGCTGTGTGTAAAAATACAGTTGTTTTTTTGTATGTAAAATGCTCAATGTCTGTTGAGCATTTTTATCAAAACAAATGTTGGCTTTACCAGGTGCTTTTTCTGCATTTGTTTAGATAATTATATGCTTTTTCGTCTTCATTCAGTTAATGTAGTGCATGTATTAGTGTAATTTTTTAATATTAATTCAATCTTTTGGTCTTAGAATAAATCCCATTTGGTCATGATGTATCATTGTTTTCTATACAGCTGGGTTTTATTTGCTAATATTTAGTTTGAAACTTTTGCTTCTATGTTCATGATTGCTTACTCATATATGCCTTGACTGCGGGCCTTCAGCAGACCGAGTAACCCCTTGCTTGAGCCACCGACCTTGGGTCCAAGCTGGTGAGCTTTCTGCTCAAGCCAGATGAGCCCGCACTCAAGCTGGTGACCTTGGGGTCTCGAACCTGGGTCCTCCGCATCCCAGTTCGACACTCTATCCACTGTGCCACTGCCTGATCAGTTATTTGTTATCTTATGTTACTGATTGCTGGTTAATTCTACTGTGTTAAGAGAATATACTCTGATTATTAACCATATGAAGTTCATAAATCTTGCTTTTTGGTAAATGTCACACGTCCACTTGAAAAGAATAAACATTCATCAGTTTGGAGTACAATTTATATATGTGTCAAAGAAAAGTTGTTGAATTCAAACTTTTTAAGTTTTTACAGATGATTTTTCTACTTGTTCTAACAGATGTTGAAATAAGTGTGTTAAACTTTCCCCCTATGAATGTAGATATATCTATTACTCCCTTTAGTTCAATAAATTTTGCCTTATTTATTTTGATGTTGTATTAACCTATAACACATATATTTTTGGTAGATAAACCCAATATCACACCTATAAAATGTCCCACTTTATCTTTAGTAATGATTCTTGCTTTAGCATACACACTTTAATATTAGTGTTACTACAGCACTATTTTATAGTGTGTGCATGATATAGCTTTATCCTACTACTTTCAACTTTTCTTTGTTCTTAGATTTAACATGTTCCTTGTAAATTACATATAGTTTTCTTTTTGCCTATACAATCTTGACTGTTTATTTTATCCTTTTACATTTACTTTAATTACTTAGACATTTTTAATTTCTTTATTGTTTCTTCTTTTCCAAGTGAGAGGAGGAGAGATAGATAGACTCCCACATGCGCCCTGATTGGGATCCATCCAGTGATCCCATTTGGAGCTAATGCTTTGACCACCTAGGGCCATGCTTGCAACCAAGCTATTTTTAGCACTTGAGACAGAGGCTTCATGGAGCCATCCTCAGTGCCTGGGGCCAATGCGCTTGAATCAATCAAGCCATGGCTGTGGGAGGAGAAGAGAGAGAAAGAGGAGGAGGAAAGGTGAAGAAGCAGATGGTTGCTTCTCCCATGTGCCCTGACTGGGAATTGAACCCAGGACATCTACAGGCCAGGCTGATGTTCTACCACTGAGCCAGCCAACCAGGGATACATTTATTTTTAAGTCTATCATCTTATTCTTTGTACTGTATTTGATCTACCCTGTTTTATGCTCCTTATTTATCTTTTCTTCCTTTCTTTTGGATTAAAGAAACTTTTATTATTTATATACACTCCTGTGTTAACTTGTTAACTATATATATTCCTTTATTGGTTATCCCAGATTTTACAACAGACATTTTTCACATAACTTTATATCCTCCTGCCTCTTTAAAAAATTTCCATGTATTTCAATGTTTAAATAACATAGTTTGGCTCAGGCTGGGTGGTTTATTTGATTAAAATGTCCTCCTGATGCACAAAGGTTGCAGGTTCAATTTTCCAGTCAGGGCACATATAAGAATTAACCAATGAATGAGTAAATAAGTGGAACAACAAATTGATCTTTCTCTCTCTTTCTCCCCCCTTCTCTCTGTAAAAATCAATCAATAAAAATTAAAATAATAAACATAGTTTAAACCTCATAAGACATTATTTAATACTTTTATACAACAAATATTTATTTAACTTCTTCATTACTTATACTTTTTATTCCAGTCTTCATTTTGTACCTTCTGTATAGTGTTATATATTTCTTTCTACTAAAAGCATTCTAGTAGCATTTCTTTTCTTGCAGATATCCTGATAGCTAGTTATCTACTTTTGTTGTCTGGCCATATGTTTATTTTGCCTTCATTTTTGAACTACATTTTTGCTAGGTACAGAATTTTAAGAAGACAGTTATCTTCTTTGAAAACATTGAAGATGTTCTATTTTCTTCTGGCTTCCACATTCTTGCTAATACATCATTTGTGAGGCTTACTGTGTGTGGGCAGAGGTATTATTGGTTTTGTTGTTAGAAGTTTTACTATACTGTGTCTAGGTATGTTTTATTTATGTATTATGTTTGGGGTTTATAGAGCTTTTTGAATCTGTGGCTTAATATCTTTATTAAATTTATAAAATTTGCTCTGTGCGGGTGATGTCACGGAAATGGCGCCGTGAGCAGCGCGTCCGACAGATCTCCCCAAAATCTCAACAAATTTATCAACTAGAAACAGAGAAATTTATCCTCGGAGCATTCCGGAGTTCCACACACACACTGAAAGCAAAAGGACTGTTGCTGAGGAGAGAGTACACCTGTGGTGAGTCAACCCACACGTGCAGCTGCCCACCCACACTCGGGGACGGCAGCCTGGGCGCTGGCGGCCGCCCCAGCATACCCTGAGAAACAGCGCGCGCGCCCCGTGCCGCAGTCCCTGTCCACTGGCGTGCTGAGAAATCACGCTCGCGCCCTGTGCCACGGTCCCCGGACACCGGCGTGCGGAGAAACCCCATGCGCCCCCCCCCCCACCTGCTGCGGTCCCGTCCACTGGCGTGCTGAGAAACTGCGTGCACGCACCGTGCCGCGGTCCCCGGCCACGCGCCCCCCCCCCCCAGCCGCGGTCCGGGAGGGGCGCCAAGGCTGTCTTTCCTAGTCAGGAGATTCTCTCCGTGGGCGGGGCACCTCACCCAGCCATTCAAGCTAACAATCAAGCGCTGGGGGGAGGGGCATGCAGACAGCCTGAAATACTTTCTGGAGCACAGCTGCGGATCCAATCACTGAAATTAGCTTAACCCACGAAATCTACACACCCACGGGGCTCTAATTGATAAGATCTCTCCCAGTTCAGCGATCCAAGACAAGAGGCGTGATATTTTTCGGTGCCTTTCGCTAAAGGGGCGGGGGCAACTTCTGATTGACAGAGCCTCCATATTCAGGGATATACCTAACAAGAGGGACTTGGCAGATATTAAGATCCATAAAGCAAACAGCGACTAGTGCTTCTTCTTCCCAGCCAAAACAGGCTACCAAGTGTGGAAAACCTGGGTTGAGTGGTCCAACTGAATGATAGGCGCTGAACAGTCACCTTGACAACAATTGACTCCCAGCCCCACCTGATTACGCTGGAGGCTCTGACTGCCAGGGCCTTACCCAGAGCCTTGCGCGGAGTGAGGTTAGAGTGGGGATTTCCCAGCTCTTTGAGCCTCTTACTCCCCAGACAGAAGCAGTGGCAGCCTCATAGCTGGATCACCAGGCTGCTAATTCAGGAAGGGGAGACTAGGAAAGAGACTCCAGGAAAGCAAACTCTCTCATTGTTGGACTTTGCAAACGCCAACAAGCCTTGACTACCAGCGAGACTAAAGCCAATTATATGACATTGCCATAGAATACCATCAACTGCAAATTCCTACCTAAGAGTGACACAGGGGCAGAACCTGGGGTACAGAGTCACTGACCAGGAAGAGGGGGAGAAAAAAAAAAGGAAGAAGTTAACCTCTCAAAATCAAGAAAAATCCACAGAATTTATAACTTGTTCCACTAATTCTTTGTTGTTGTTGTTTCTTTCTTCTATCTTATTGCCTTTATTATTATTTCTATTTCTTCCACCTCGGTCCTTTTACTCTCTGCCCATCTTATGCTACCCTTTTCTTGAACTACACTACCCATGAGTGTTACATTTTATTTCTTTTCTTCATCCTAACTCTCCTTTAGGGTTACACTCCAAAACCCTTAACTCTCACTCTCTCCCCTTTTGTTTTTTTTTTTTTCCTTTCCTTTTTTTCTTCCTTCGTTTCTCTCTTACTCTTATTTTTTCCTTTCTATTCATTTCTTCTTTTCTCCTTTTACTTTTCCTCCCATTTAAGCCTCAATCACGAACAAATTATTTAATTTGGGACTCAAGTTTTTGTGGGGTTTTTTTGTTGTTGTTCTTTTTTCTTCTTCTTCTGCTTTTGTTCTTGGTTTTCCTCTATTTGTTTGTTTTTGTGGCATTTTGGGCACTTTTTACATTGCTTTTTAACTCACTAGCATTCCTCCCAACCCAAAGTCTCCATTGTATTTAGTCTTCGCTCCACTTAATACAACAGATTTTTACTTATTATTTATATTTTTTTCTTTTTTAATTATTGTTTTTTTTCTCCTTTTTTCTGTTTCCCTCTCATCCCTCTCATTATATCTCTTAGTCGACCATCACAAGCAAATCATTTTATGCTTGTCTAAGATTTTCTCCCCCCCCTTTTTTTTGTATTTAGTAGGTCCCTACTCCCTTTTTTGCCCCTTGAACTCTTCACCCCAAATTAGGCCCTCCATTATAGGCAGTTTTTGTTCCATTTAGCATAATATAATTCACAGGTCACCACGATATTTTCCTAAGGAGGTGAGAGGAGGGGAAGAGAAGAAAGAAAAAAGGGGGAAATAATAAATTATTACTTTTTTTTGTGGAGTGTTTTCCTTTTTTCTTTTTTTTTCCTTTTTATTTTTTATTAATTCCAATTAACACTATCATCAAGACCACCTTCAGATGCCAATAAGAAAAAGGAAATCGAACATTATGGATACAAAAGAAAGAGAGGTAACACAAATAGATGTGGAAAAATCTATGGAGAAAAGATTTAACATATTGGAAGCCTTGGAGCCAAATGACAGAGAATTTAAAATAGAAATCTTAAAAATACTCAGAGTTATACAAGAAAACACAGAAAGGCAATTTAGGGAAATCAGAAAACAACTCAACGATCACAAAGAATATATTACCAAGGAAATTGAAACTATAAAAACAAATCAAACAGAAATGAAAAACTCAATTCAAGAGCTGAAAAATGAGGTAACAAGCTTAGCTAATAGAACAGCCCAGATAGAAGACAGGATCAGTGAAATAGAAGACAAGCAACTTGAGGCACAACAGAGAGAAGAAGAAAGAGACTCAAAAATAATAAAAAACGAGAAAGCCCTACAGGAATTGTCTGACTCCATCAGAAAGAATAACATAAGAATAATAGGTATATCAGAGGGAGAAGAGAAAGAAAATGGAATGGAGAATATACTCAAACAAATAATAGATGAGAACTTCCCAAGCCTGTGGAAAGAATTAAAGCCTCAAATTCAAGAAGCAAACAGAACACCAAGTTTTCTTAACCACAACAAACCCACTCCAAGGCACATCATAATGAAGATAACACAAACCAATGACAAAGAAAAAATTCTCAAGGCAGCCAGGGAAAAGAAGAATACAACATATAAAGGAAGGCCTATTAGATTATCATCAGATTTCTCAGCAGAAACTCTACAAGCTAGAAGAGAGTGGACCCCAATATTTAAAGCCCTGAAAGAGAGGAAGTTTCAGCCAAGAATACTATACCCATCAAAGCTATCCTTCAAGTACGAAGGAGATATAAAAACATTCACAAATACAGAAAAGATGAGAGAATTTATCAGCAGAAAGCCCTCACTCCAGGAAATACTAAAGGGGGTTTTCCAACCAGATTCAAAGAACAAAAGAAAACAACACCACAAGTAACAGCTCCACCAAGAACACAATAAAACCAAACTTAAACTGTGACAACAACAAAAAGAAAGGGGGGAGAGGATGGAGATTAACAGTAGCAAAGGACGATGAAGTGCAGAAATACTCATAAGATAGGGTACAACAATGAATATGGTAGGTACTCTTTTCATTACTTAATGGTAACCACCCTTGAAAAAACCACCACAAAAACACTTGACTTAAAAAAGGTAGCAACAGAGGAAAGAAGTATGGAACACAAACAAACAAAAACAAATGATAGAAAAACAAAAGAGAAGAATCAAACAAGATACAAAACTAACAGAAAGCAATTTATAAAATGGCAGTAGGGAACCCACAAGTGTCAATAATTACACTAAATGTAAATGGATTAAACTTACCAATAAAAAGACACAGAGTAGCAGAATGGATTAAAAAAGAAAATCCAACTATATGCTGCCTACAAGAAACACATCTAAGCAACAAGGATAAAAACAAATTCAAAGTGAAAGGCTGGAAAACAATACTCCAAGCAAACAACACCCCAAAAAAAGCAGGTGTAGCAATACTCATATCTAATAATGCTGACTACAAGACAGAAAAAGTACTCAGAGACAAAAATGGCCATTTCAAAATGGCTAAGGGGACACTGAATCAAGAAGACATAACAATCCTTAATATATATGCACCAAACCAAGGAGCACCAAAATATATAAGACAGCTATTTATTGACTTTAAAACAAAAACTAACAAAAATACAATCATACTTGGAGACCTCAATACACCGCTGACGGCTCTAGATCGGTTATCCAAACAGAGAATCAATAAAGATATAGTGGCCTTAAACAAAATACTAGAACACCTGGATATGATAGACATCTACAGGACACTTCATCCCAAAGCGACAGAGTATACATTTTTCTCTAGTGTACATGGAACATTCTCAAGAATTGACCATATGTTGGGCCACAAAGACAATATCAGCAAATTTAAAAAAATTGAAATTGTGCCAAGCATATTCTCTGATCATAAAGCCTTGAAACTAGAATTCAACTGTAAAAAAAAGGGGGAAACCCCACAAAATTGTGGAAACTAAACAACATACTTCTAAAAAATGAATGGGTCAAAGAAGAAATAAGCGCAGAGATCAAAAGATATATACAGACAAATGAAAATACGACATATCAGAATCTCTGGGATGCAGCAAAAGCAGTAATAAGAGGAAAGTTCATATCACTTCAGGCCTATATGAACAAGCAAGAGAGAGCCGAAGTAAACCACTTAACTTCACACCTTAAGGAACTAGAAAAAGAAGAACAAAGACAACCCAAAACCAGCCGAAGAAAGGAGATAATAAAAATCAGAGCAGAAATAAATGAAATAGAGAACAGAAAAACTATAGAAAAAATCAATAAAACAAGGAGCTGGTTCTTTGAAAAGATCAACAAAATCGACAAACCCTTGGCAAGACTCACCAAGGAAAAAAGACACAGGACTCAAATAAATAAAATCCAAAATGAAAGAGGAGAGATCACCACAGACATCATAGATATACAAAGAATTATTGTAGAATACTATGAAAAACTATATGCCACCAAATACAATAATCTAGAAGAAATGGATAAATTCCTAGAACAATACAACCTTCCTAGACTGAGTCATGAAGAAGCAGAAAGCCTAAACAGACCAATAAGCAGGGAGGAAATAGAAAAAACCATTAAAAATGTCCCCAAAAATAAAAGTCCAGGCCCAGACGGTTATACTAGTGAATTCTATCAAACATTCAAAGAAGACTTGGTTCCTATTCTACTCAAAGTCTTCCAAAAAATTGAAGAAGAAGCAATACTTCCAAACACATTTTATGAGGCAAACATAACCCTCATACCAAAACCTGGCAAGGATGGCACAAAGAAAGAAAACTACAGACCAATATCTCTAATGAATACAGATGCTAAAATACTAAACAAAATACTGGCAAATTGAATACAACAACATATTAAAAAAATAATACATCATGATCAAGTGGGATTCATCCCAGAATCTCAAGGATGGTTCAACATACGAAAAACAGTTAACGTAATACACCATATCAACAAAACAAAGAACAAAAATCACATGATCTTATCAATAGACGCAGAAAAGGCTTTCGATAAAATACAACACAATTTTATGTTTAAGACTCTCAACAAAATGGGTATAGAAGGAAAATATCTCAACATAATAAAGGCCATATATGATAAACCATCAGCCAACATCATATTAAATGGCATAAAACTGAGGACTTTCCACCTTAAATCAGGAACACAACAGGGGTGTCCACTCTCTCCACTCTTATTTAACGTGGTGCTAGAAGTTCTGGCCAGAGCAATCAGACAAGACAAAGAAATAAAAGGCATCCATATCAGAAAAGAAGAAGTAAAGGTATCACTTTTTGCTGATGATATGATCCTATACATCAAAAACCCAAAGGACTCCACAAAAAGATTACTAGAAACAATAAGCCAATACAGTAAGGTCGCAGGATACAAAATTAACATACAGAAGTCCATAGCCTTTCTATATGCCAACAATGAAATATTAGAAAATGAACTCAAAAAAATAATCCCCTTCATGATTGCAACAAAAAAAATAAAATACCTAGGAATAAACATAACAAAGAATGTAAAGGACCTATATAAAGAAAACTACAAGGCATTGCTAAGAGAAATAGAAAAAGACACAATGAGATGGAAAAATATTCCTTGTTCTTGGATAGGAAGAATAAATATAATTAAAATGGCCATATTACCCAAAGTAATATATAAATTTAATGCAATTCCCATCAAAATTTCTATGAGATTTTTTAAAGAAATGGGACAAAAAATCATCAGGTTTATATGGAAGTATAAAAAACCCCGAATAGCCAAAGCAATCCTAAGGAAAAAGAATGAAGCTGGGGGCATTACAATATCTGACTTTAAACTATATTATAGGGCCACAATAATCAAAACTGCATGGTATTGGCAGAAAAATAGACATTCAGACCAATGGAACAGAATAGAAAGCCCAGAAATAAAACCACATATATATGGTCAAATAATCTTTGATAAAGGGGCCAACAACACAAAATGGAGAAAAGAAAGCCTCTTCAACAAATGGTGTTGGGAAAACTGGAAAGCCACATGCAAAAGAATGAAACTCGACTACAGCCTGTCCCCGTGTACTAAAATTAATTCAAAATGGATCAAAGACCTAAATATAAGATCTGAAACAATAAAGTACATAGAAGAAGACATAGGTACTAAACTCATGGATCTGGGTTTTAAAGAACATTTTATGAACTTGACTCCAATGGCAAGAGAAGTGAAGGCAAAGATAAATGAATGGGACTACATCAGAATTAAAAGTTTTTGCTCAGCAAGAGAAACTGATATCAAAATAAACAGACAGCCAACTAAATGGGAACTGATATTTTCAAACGACAGCTCAGATAAGGGCCTAATATCCAAAATTTACAAAGAACTCATAAAACTCAACAACAAACAAACAAACAATCCAATAAAAAAATGGGAAGAGGACATGAACAGACACTTCTCCCAGGAAGAAATACAAATGGCCAACAGATATATGAAAAGATGCTCAGCTTCATTAGTTATTAGAGAAATGCAGATCAAGACTACAATGAGATACCACCTCACCCCTGTTAGATTAGCTATTATCAACAAGACAGGTAATAACAAATGTTGGAGAGGCTGTGGAGAAAAAGGAACCCTCATACACTGTTGGTGGGAATGTAAAGTAGTACAACCACTATGGAGGAAAGTATGGTGGTTCCTCAAAAAACTGCAAATAGAACTACCTTATGACCCAGCAATCCCTCTACTGGGTATATACCCCAAAACCTCAGAATCATTGATACGTAAAGACACATGTAGCCCCATGTTCATAGCAGCACTGTTCACAGTGGCCAAGACATGGAAACAACCAAAAAGCCCTTCAATAGAAGATTGGATAAAGAAGATGTGGCACATATACACTATGGAATACTACTCAGCCATAAGAAATGATGACATTAGATCATTTATAGCAAAATGGTGGGATCTTGATAACATTATACGGAGTGAAATAAGTAAATCAGAAAAAAAACAAGAACTACATGATTCCATACATTGGTGGAACATAAAAACGAGACTAAGAGACATGGACAAGAGTGTGGTGGTTACCAGGGGTGGGGGGAGGGAGGACGCAGGAGGGAGGGAGGGAGAGATTTAGGGGGAGGGGGAGGGGCACAGAGAAAACTAGATAGAGGGTGACAGAGGACAATCTGACTCTGGGCGAGGGATATGCAACATAATTTAATGAGAAGATAACCTAGACATGTTTTCTTTGAATATATGTACCCTGAATTATTAATGTCATCCCATTAACATTAATAAAAATTTATTTAAAAGAAATAAAAATAAAATAAAATAAAATAAAAAATTTATAAAATTTGGCAATTAATTTTTTAATATTGGTTCCATCTATATTGTCTCTCTTCTTCTACTGGAACACCAATTACAAAACTGATATATCTTTCCATGAGTCCATGTCTTTTCACCCTATTTTCTCTGTATTTTAGGTTTTTAAATTGATGTATTTTTTTGTTCACCAATCTTTTTTTCCATCCCTCTTTAATTATCTCTTACACCCGTGTATTGCTACCTTATTTTCAGTTTTTGTACTTTTCAGATATAAAATATCCACTTAATTTATTTAGATAGATGTCATTTATCTGCTGAATTTTAATATTTTTGTTTCTACAATATATTGGTAACATATAGTTATTTCAGAGTCTTTGTCTAAAAACTCCAGTTTCTATCGATAGATATCTTGTGGATATTTTTTCTTTTCCATTTTATTTTTCACTTTGTTTTGTCATTTGCTTTTGTCTTCTAATATGTCTTTTAAAAAAACTTAAGTCCTAGATATAGTGCTTGAAACAGAGAGAAAATATCAGGGTCTTGATGATGTTACTATCTTCCAGAATTAATGTACATTTGCTTGAGGAAAAATCTTCTTAATACAGGCAATGATTTGAAACTAGGTTGCAGTCTTTATCAGATTGGCCTGTTTCAGATTTATCAGTACTTCTAGGGTGTAGTTCTTGAGGGGTGTGGTGTGTCATACAAAACCTTATGTCTTGGCAGACTTCTAACTTAAAATTATGTTTCTTCGGCTCCATTAAATTACAGTTTCTTGGTTTGCCCTTATATATTAAAGAGAAAAGAAATGCTGCATGTCAGTATTACCACTTTAGACTTCCATTTTGTCAGGCTTCTTGGTCTCTTAAACCTTAATTGCCTTAGTAGTTTTGTTACATCTTCAAATAGATCAATTAAAGATGTTTACACAGCTCTGTTCTCGGTGAGATGAGGCAATCAGCTAGAGCCAGAAGAGAAGCACTAACCTCTCAACTTTTTAGAACTGTACCTCAGCATTTTCTTTTACTGTTTTTTCCCCTTCAAACCTCAGAATTGTTTTACTAAAATTTATCTAGAAAATATCCCTTTGATCTCCTTCACAGAAAGTTGTTTGGATAAGTAGGGAGAGAAACTATGAGCTCAATATTGTTGTTTAAAGAATTTTAACTAGTTGTTCTGATGTCAGAACCACTTGTCAAACAACCTGCCCCATTTCTCACACTACACACACATACACACAGTTTTGTGATATCAGGATTTTCTAAGTCTGAGTCTTTCTAGAGTTTTGCAAAGAGACTCAGCTTACTTATCATAGTTTTCTTTTTCTGCAGGGGCTTTAGGCTACAGCCTCCTCAACTCTGCTGTGTGGTTACCACCTCTACATCAACTTTTATGTTTACAAAATATGTGTTGAAATCTCTCATCCTTTTATATATATCATTTCCCATTTTCATGGCCCTTGTGGTTTATATCTGCTTTTGTTGTCATTTTATTGAGTTTTTTAATAGAAAGGAGGTAAGTGAGTGTAATTGATTTGCCATGTCACCTACAAGTCCTCAACATGGTATAATATAAAACAGTGTAACTGGGCAGGCGTCATTTATGGCAGCACAAGCTGCTAAACAAGACCGTGTTCTCGTGTTCTCTTACACCTGGGCCATTTAATGCATTTATTTTCAAAAGTAATTTCTCAGTAGATATTTAAGTTTACAATCCCTGCTGCAGTAGAATTAGAAGCAGTGTAGTTTCAAGTCTCTTCTTAATATATATTTTTTTCTTTTAAAATTAGAGAGGCAGAAAGAGAAGAAATCAGTGGGGGAAAATACTGGATCTGAGATGTGAAAGTCAGAGCACAGTTGCCTTATACTTTAACTTACTTAGAGTTTCTCTCTGAGGGAAGAGTTCTAAACTTATTGCAATGTTTGGTCAAGATTTTTCAAGTTCTGTTAACTAAGCAGATAATGTGGGTAACATGGATTGTTTAAATCACAAAATGTTAGAGATGGAAGGACTATAGAGGTCATCTAGTTTGAATTCCTTGTTTTAAGTGTGAATAAATTGTACTCTAAAATGAGTAAGTGATTTCCTAGCTAACTGTATGGTGCAGTAGATAAAATCTTTGGCCAAAAGTCACACAGAACTGGATTTTAATCATGGCTCTGAAACTTATTACTCTAAGACCTTGGGTAAATGATATTCCATCTCAGAGTATCAACATCCTTATTTATAAAATTGGAACAATAATGGTACTTAGATTATCTGTACAATTTAAATGAGACAGCATGTTTTAAAATAGTTAATGCATTATTTGGCATATTGTAATAACACCAATAAATATGTTATTATTGAAAATTACAATTGACCAATGACACGACTAAGAGTCAAATTAAGATGACTCCTGACTTTTGATTCAAAAGCATTTTCAGTACTATCAGTACTTTCCTCAAGAGGTATCGCTGGGGTGTATGTTATGTGTAATCTGGGTCACTTTTGTCCTTTTTGTGTTTCTTTACTCCAGTTTAACTATGATATAATAATGGAATCACCACCTTGCTCATCACAAGTACACAGTAGGTTTTCATTGAAATGAAGTCTTTTGAGACTTACTTGACAGCATTTATTGTATGTAGTATACTGTTCTCAGCAGAATGTGGCAATGTTTCTTTATGAATAGAAAACTAAATGAATTCCACTTAAGAAACTAGACCCCACAATCTTATGATGTTGGAACTATAAATTGCTGTAATTTTTTTGGAGGGAAATTTCTCAATAAACATTTAATGATTTAAAAATAAGCATAAATCCAGAAAACTCAAAGAAAATAATAAGAAAAAGTATCTCATGTGTTTATTTTAATATTATTTATAATATTTACACATTTAACCACACAGCACATTTATGTTATGATCAATAATGTATCAATTAAAAATCCTATTGTGTGATAACATTTAATCACATAGGAAAATGTATTACTATCAGAAAGTATCTACTGTATGGTTTCAATTCAGTAAACCTAATAACCTCTATCTCCCTCTCTCTGATATGACCTGCTTTACCACTTGAGGCATTAACAAAGTAATACTTATTTTAATATTTAAAT
Source organism: Saccopteryx bilineata (assembly GCF_036850765.1). NCBI lineage: Eukaryota > Metazoa > Chordata > Mammalia > Chiroptera > Emballonuridae > Saccopteryx > Saccopteryx bilineata. The sequence goes on from NC_089492.1 coordinate 204,719,166, forward strand.
TATTTTTCTATACTAAATATTACACAGTCCTCAGAAACTCATATGTCTCCCCTAAGCTGCCTCCTCCTCAGTAACTATTATCAAATGGGCTTTTTGTGAAAACACATGACACACATTATCTAACACGTGTGTTTACTGTACCTCTCACCCATGTGTATGTGTGTCAATGATAGCTTCCTAGAAATGGTGCAGTCTTTCCATTATTGCAAGTCCAGGATCTAGAAGAAGAGAAAACAATTCCAAAATAAATACATAAATGAGGGAATGAATCGTTGGTCACTGCAATAATGATTTCATTGTTGTAGCAGCCGTTTCTATGATTCGGGGTAGCAATAGGAAAAGGAGGTTTATCACTCAATGTTGAAGTGCAGTGATGGTCAACAAATGCCCCCTAAATCTCACTCCAGGCTGTTGCAGAGGCCTTAGTGTTTTTTCAGAATAAACTGTTACTGATTCAACATTTTATTTAACCTTAGATATTTCGTGTCAAAATTCACTTGGTATATCAGGCATCTCTGCATAGCAAACCACTTCAAAACTTAGTAGCTTAAAACAAACAACTATGGATTTATTTTAGGATTCTGTAGGTCAGTTGGGCAGTTATTTCCTGAGCCAGCTTCTGCTAGGATTTCTCATGTGTCTGTGGCTATGGAGGAGGTGGACCGGAGAATAGCTGGGGGCTAGATGATCTGGAATAACTTCACTCACAAGTTCAGGGGGTTGACAGCCTGCCACCCAGGTAACTGGGCAACAAAGTGTCTCACAACATCTAGCAGGCCAGCCAAGAATGCTTCACATGGTAGCAAAGATCCAAAGTCAGCAAGCGAGGTAAAGACCCAGTGCACAAGCAGTTTTCAAGATTGCTTGTATGACATTTGCTATTTCATCACTGGCCAAAACAATCCACACAGTGAAACCCAGGGGCAGTGTGAGGGGTTTAGATAAAGAGAGGCAAGAACAAATTCAAAACCATTACTTAATAATCTACTACAACATTTCCTTCAGTCCTAACAATTTCATGTTCTTTCCACATACAAAACACATTCTCTCTCACCCCCCCCCCCCCACAAAGTCTCATCTAATTGTGGCAATAGGCTCTAAGGCCAGTACCATGTGATCTACTATCTAGTCTTCTTGGATGAAGCTCCTCTTGATCCAGAGACCTATGAACTAAGAAGACAAGTTATTTGCTTCATTCACATACAATGATGCCACAGTAATAGAATAGCTGTACTAATTACCACTCTTTGGAAAAGGAAAGAATGAGAAGCACAGAGTAGTCACATATCCATAACAATTTTAACCCACCAGTCACATGTCGCTCAGGTCATATACTCTAGGGTCTGGGAATATCTTTTAATTAAGTCCTGGTTCTGGTTCTTGGGAGTGGCTTTCTATCCCATTGTGGGCTAAAAAAAGATGCTTTCATTCCAACTTTCTTCTAGCTGAACCAATAGTTCAAAATACATATAGAAGATTAATGGGAGAAAATAAAATTTTAATATGTGTGCAGGGAATTCACATAAACATGAAAATTCCAAAGATGATGAGGTAAAAATAGGGGTATATGACATTTTGGACAAAGGAGAAATGGGAGAAAGGGGGTCTTAGACTTCAAAAATGAAAGTGGACAATTTACAGATAATTGAGGAAAGCTGAACACTAGTGGCAGGCAAATTTTTGCTTTAATGAAACACAATGGGTAATGTAGCTACCAGACCCCTGCCTGGAGCCTTCCTATCTATCTGTGCTTAATTCAAATTAAGCTAAGGTGAATATGCTAAGTTCCCTTTCTGAAGCAGGTTTTTCCATTTGAGTCTTTTAAGTAGGAAATGGGGAGGATCAAAGGTTCTTTCTGAGTCTTTTGTTTCTTAATAACTAGCTTAAAATCAATGTGCCCAAAGGCTTTGGTTTCCTTCACTCCATATGGCTCTTGGTTCCCCTCTCAGTACTGATTAGACCTTTTGCAAGTATTCCCTTTTCCATAAGAAATGGTGCAAGTTTATAACATGGAGAGTCCTCGTGATTTTGTTTTGATTTGTGACTATGGCTTTAGAAATCATTTCCCCCCTCTCTTTCTATACATCTCATAGACCTAGCCTTTCCCCTTAATAATCCTTAACACATGTGTCAGCAGAAAACAATAGCTTGGGACCTGGCTAATGGTCACCAGGTCTGGACCCCTAGCAGGCTAAAGAACATTTTGATCTAAGTTATGTATCAGGTCCTGAGCCCTGAGGTAGACTCTTGGGCTACTTTTCAATGAAACCAGACAGAAGGATGCCAGAGCAGACCTCAGAACTGTTCTTAAGACCTGAAGAAATGATTTATTAGCTTTACCTCACCTCCAACCAATCAGCTCCTAACACGACACCAAACCCTTAACTCACAGTGTCTTGCGATTTTGCCCTATATAATCTGTAACCTATATGCTCTCAGGTAATTGGGTCTTTTTGGGTCTTTTAGAGAAGAAACTCACTTATACTCCAGATGATCCTATAATAATTTACTTCCTTTTTTCACTGCAAACTTCTGCTCCTGCATTTCTTTGGGCAAGTTGCACAGGTTGGAAAGATTCAAATATTGGGCTTCATTAACATTTGCAGCTATGTAGATTTCTCAGCCTGCTTCCTGCCTGTAGAACATTGGGGACTTGGGAGCCTTTTTGTGATTTAAACAATCTCTAGTCCTTTGAGTCTAAGTTTATAACCTTTTTGGTGATATTGTTACTGGAAAATATCAATCTGGAAATAGGGTTTTCATGGTGTTGCAGGGAAGGAATTTCAGGGATACATGTGTAGGAGGATTTTAAATAATAGTGGCAAAATTTATTAGAGTACCCTGGAACTTGGCTGGTAGATCATCTTCACTGCCCCCAGGTACTCCATGCCAGAAGTCTCACCCATGTCCAGTTGGTTCAGCTCTCCTTTTTCTGCAGAAGTCTAGCTTCCAGGGAAACAAGGCCCAGGGAGGTCAACAGGGCCAGAGCTGCATGATCCAGCACCCAAACTACTTGACCTTGAGCAAACTACTTTACTTTCCTGTGCCTCTTTCCCTTTCTGCACATCCACCACCAAGACTCAATGGCACTCGGGCCATAATCCAGCCAGCATGGCTAGGAAAGAGAGTGAGAGAGGGTGAACACCTCCAGCCAATATTAAACTTTGATTGTATTTCCTTGGGCTTAGGAGAGTGTAGGCTTTCTTTTAAACTATCCAATCTCTTTCCTGGCTCTTCCCTAGCTATGTTGGTACCTCCCCTTATCCAATCACTTTCCTGGATCCTCTAGGGTTAGTGCCCTTATTGTATTTGACCTCTTTCCAAGATTTTTCCAGGGTAGTCTTCTCTCCCTTATGGCTGCCATTTTGGCTCATATGCATATGCTTCATAGTGCTGTTTCGTCATCTGACTTCTCTTGCACAAGCTCTAATAAAAAGACTTCCTCCTGTGTCATCTTGGCTTCTACTGTACATGCCTCAGTAAAGCAATTTCCCCCTCACTGGTTCCCCTTTCCCTTCCCCTCTGGGTGGCTGCAAAGCTACCACTTTCTGCTTACACAGGCTTAAAGTCTGATTCCATTTGTTTCCTTCCTTTGTTGATAACTAACCAACTGCTGTAGCAGTACAATTTCTTTGAAAACTTTATGTACCTTTTATGCCAGATTATAGTCCAAAATGCTACATGCATGTTTTTTTCTAGATATGTGCCTTTCTTTCAATTTCTTTCATAGTTATTATGGATGAACTTTCAATGAGACCGTGTCTTTAAGATTCTTAGAAGCTCTTTTGTCTAACTGAGGAGTATACTATGGGCCAGCTGGAATCTTTCAAAGATCTTAAAAGGGAGGTTTACAGCCACATCATCTTTGATTCAATTTTGGGTCTCAAGCCCCTTTCTCTTTGAGCACCGTTAAATCATTGCGGAGATTGGGGGAGAGTAAAATCATTATTTTCCAGTGCAGTGGTTCCAATCTCCTTTATATTCACTTTTAATTGTGTTTACAGCTCAAAAAGTTCTTTCTCACACTTCTCTTTCTCCTTTCTCTTTCCTATGTTATCATAGGCCAAAACAAACAAACAAACAAACAAAAACCAACTCACACTATCAACATTCTGTCAGAAAATCAGCTTACCAGATCCACAAGTACCTTTTCTATCGTCCAAGTTTCTGCAGGCAAGGAGACAGCTATGCCAATTGTTTTTCTGTTTTATAATGTGTGTTGACATTTTCCCAGGTGCCTATACCAGTTTTATTGTCATTTTTCAGCCTCTACCCACAAAACTGATGGTATTTATTTTGTTTGTTGTTGTTGTTGTTGTTTCTGGAAAGTCCCCACTCCTTAGAACCAGTAACAGTTTGTTTTTATTATATAACAACACCCCAAACTTAGTGCTTAAAACATGTATTTAGTTCATGAGTCATAGGAAGGGCCAGATAGTATTTCTGACCTGGGATGGTTGATCTCTCCTGGGATTTCTCTAGTATCTACAGTGAGTTGGCAAGGCAGCTGACAGCTGGATGACCTAGGGTGGCTTCTCTCCTTTGTCTGACAGTGGCAGGTTTCTCATTGGGCAGCTGTGCCACTCATCTCTTACCACCCAGCAGGCTAGCCCAGGGTCTCTCACATGGGGACAGAGACCTAAGAACAAACAACAAGAGAGCACAAACCCTAATGTGCAAGTTATATTTAAGTCTCCATTTATTTAAATATTTTATTACCCATTAGCCAAGTAAGTCACATGGCTAAAGCCCCAGCCTCACAAGAGGGGATAGATAACCCATGAACATAGATATGAGAAGGCGTGAACAAAGTGGGGCCCATTGTTACAACAATTTACAGCACCTGGTGCTGTGAATCATCACTGTAAATTCACTGATTGGGCATTTTTTCCCCAAGAATGATAGCCTGGTCAGGTGCTGAGTCAAATGAAGTTTTTTGTTGTAGTCATGCATTGTATAGAAACCAATCTTTCCTTTGCCCTCCTGCCCTATTCCAGTCTAAAGTGCCTGCCTTTGAACTTAGTCCTCCATATAGATTTCCTTCATGGAGAGAATATTCTCTGGGGACCTTAAGAATATTTTTCCAACAGAAAGCTTTAAGCCTGGGTCATCTTAGTCTATCAGAAGAGTCCTAATAATGTTGAGCCTTAAAAAGGAAAAAGCCTGGATTTTAGTAATTTCTTTCTCTCTAGGAGGAAGAAACTTTGGCCCCTATGCAAGTTTTTCCACCCACTGATTCTTCAGTTTTAGTTATTGCTTCTCCTGAAAAAAAAAACAAAAAAAAACTTTTTTAAGTTCTGCTTCATGGGCACCTTGAAATAAATAGACACACATATACATCCCCCAATACGTACGTGTACATACACAAAATATACACACTCTAATAATATAAATATGAATATGAGCAGTGGTTATCACTCTGTCTCAACACAGAGACTCACTACAATTCTAGTAAAATATACTGTAGTTTGAATTTTCTGAGGAGTTATACACATTCATCTACAAAGAGACAGTATAGCTTAGCAGTTAGTAATATGGGCTCTAGAGTCAGGCTGCCAGAGTTGAGTCTTGGTTCTACATACCCGTTTTGTGTCTTAGTTTTCTCATTTGTAAAGTGGTAGTAATGAAGTGCCTTCCTCCTGAAATTGTTCTAAAGAATAACGAGATGTTGGTAGAGCATTTGCCACAAGGAGGTTCTCAATAAGCAAGAGCTAATATCCTCAGTCATCTAACTGGGGCCTGGGGAGGGCCCAGGGTCTCAGCAGGGTGGTTGAGATGCGACATCAGCTTTTCCAACTGAGGTAGATGGCTGAGAGGCTCCTCTTTTTCTCAACACTGAGAAAATTTTCCCAATAGCTGCATTATTTTTCAGGTTTTTGGAGAAACCATGCTGAGCCCTGAGGCCTGAGTCAGAAACTCAGCTCCGCAGTTCTTTGCTTTCTATCACAGATACCTAAGAGATTGCAGAAGTAATGACAGGAGCTTCTCCTGGGGCCTTTCTGAAGTGCAGTTCATTTGCCTCAGAAAGACTTGTAACAGTTTCAGCACCCCTTTTCAGAAAAGTCTCTTGTATGGCAGGCAGAGTAATGCTTGCTTTATTTTATTTCACAAAACCTTATTTGCTTATTAAGTGCTTAAGTGTTATGCCCAGTTAACCATTTTACAAATATCAACTCGTTTAATCTTCATAATAGCCTTATAGTGTAGGTTCAATTATTGTCTCCATTTTAGAGATAGGAAAACTGAGGTATGGACAGTTCAAATAAGTCTGTCCAGGGTCAGCTAGTAGAAGTGCAGAGCCAGGAATCAGATCCAGGTTGTCTAGGCCAGAACCTGTGCTTTTCACTGATAATTTCTGCTGACATTCTCAATGACAGGTTATTATTTATTAAGCAATTCCTATGTGTCTGCACCAAGCAAAGTTCTTGCATTCATGGTCTCATTTAATCCTTCAAAAAGGAATTATTATCCCCATTTTATAAATGTGGGAGCTGAAGTTGACTGAGTATCAGCGATTCAGCCAGGCTCCCAGAGGTGATTAGGACCAGAGCAATGCCTGTTCTGTGAGGCCCGTACCATCTCACCACCCAAAGAAACATTTGCTAACTAAAAAACATTGTAAACATGTTTTTGTTCCAACTATTGTTCATACTTTTTCATAGTTTTGACAAAATCAAACTAAATTTATTGTCCAGGAAAATTCATTTATTAAAAATAATAGAATAGGCCCTGGCCGGTTGGCTCAGTGGTAGAGCGTCAGCCTGGTGTGCAGGAGTCCCAGGTTCGATTCCCGGCCAGGGCACACAGGAGAGTCACCCATCTGCTTCTCCACCCCTCCCCCTCTCCTTCCTCTCTGTCTCTCTCTTCCCCTCCTACAGCTGAGGCTCCATTGGAGCGAGGATGGCCCGGGCACTGGGGATGGCTCCATGGCCTCTGCCTCAGGCGCTAGAGTGGCTCTGGTTGCAGCAGAGCGACGCCCCAGATCCCAGATGGGCAGAGCATCACCCCCTGGTGGGCGTGCCGGGTGGATCCCGGTCCGGCCATGCGGGAGTCTGTCTGACTGCCTCCCCATTTCCAGCTTCAGAAAAATACAAAAAAAAAATAAATAAAATAATAATAATAGAATAAGTTTATTTAATATTTACTATACATTCATTCATTCATTCATTCATTTATTCATTTCACAGATACTTGTTCAGAGCTCTCTCCATGCCAAGCGCTACTTTTGTTTGATCAGATCGATGTACCAAAGACACACAAATCACAGAGCTTTTTTGTTTAATGGTGATTGCAAATGTTGCTCCTAAGACACACGCCTCTGGAGTTAGAGCCCTAGTTAATTCTTGCCTTACACATCTGTTTGCAGTTGTGCACTTACTCTGGGCAGGCATTGGCTTCAGACTCCTAAAGCAGTGGTCCCCAACCCCCGGGCCACAGACTGGTACTGGTCCGTGGGCCATTTGGTACCGATCCGCAGAGAAAGAATAAATAATTTACATTATTTCCGTTTTACTTATATTTAAGTCTGAACGATGTTTTATTTTTAAAACATGACCAGATTTCCTCTGTTACATCTGTCTAAGACTCACTCTTGACACTTGTCTCGTAAGTTCGACAATTATATTTAAAAATACCACAGTTTTTATGCCGGTCGTATAATTTTATTTTTTGCATTTATCCGTCCCACCCTAAAGACCGGTTCATGAAAATATTTTCTGACATTAAACCAGTCTGTGGCCCAGAAAAGGTTGGGGATCACTGTCTTAAAGGACACATGTCAGATGGAGTGAGTGAAGTTCTCGTTGGAATTAAAGAAGCTTTGGTGGATACCTATCCTAGAAAGATTTACTTCACCCACTCTGGATGCTATGCTCTAAATCCCTATTCTGTAACCAATCGCAAATTTCTAAGACATTTAAATTTGCTGTCCACTTCTGGAGAATAATTACAGCTATTTAATTGTATTCATAATTTAGCATATACCTGAAAAATATGCTGTGAAATATCAGAGAGATCCTTTAATTCTGGTGTTCCATTTACAAACTGTCACATTTATAAAGCATCTTTAATCTTCTAGGGTTTGCTAGAATTTTTTATTACAACCTGCTTTGTGCTTTAAATATTAAAGATTCGGCAATACTTCAAAAGGTGATAATGCCTGATGCTCTGATGGAGCTTAAACCTCACCAGCTAAATATATTGAGCAAGGTTCAGTGGCCCTGGCTTAATTAAACATGCATGTGTATTTTCAAATGCAATATTTTTCTGCTTGGTAGGTTTCTGACAAACTTCCAAACAGGTCCAGGTGGAACAAAGCATGTAAACAGCCCTGTGAATGAAGCTTCAAGCACTCAAATTAGCACCTTCTTTCAATTAACATGCAAATCTTGGAATCTCTGCAATTGATAATGTCGTTGAATAGTACTTGCAGCTTAACTGTGTGTCTTTGTCATTTCATTTTTGTAAAACATGTCCAGTCTAATTATGTGAAAAGACATTGGTGATGGCATTTTAGCCAATGAGATGGTATATGCTCTCAGAAACTTACTCATCTTCCTGGAACATAACATACATTAGAAGGCAGTGGCAAGCTTCAAATGTACCATTTGTTTTCATTATAAAGCACTTACAAGGTACTCTTCTTCTAATTCAGCCCTGTTAAAGCAAACAGACAGAGTCCTCAGAAGCCCTGAGTCCAAAATACCTATGGCAGTCAATACTTAAAAATTATTTAACGGCTTTCACAATTTAGCAAAATGCATTAATGAAAAATCTACTTTATTTTGAGTAAAAAAAATCTGTTTGGTATTTGCCACACTTTAGATTTCTCTGTGAAAGCTTTTCAAAGAAACTGTGTTTTGTTTATGAACATGTAATCTAAATTTTGACACAAGAAATGAAATATTAAGCTCAGATTTTCAACCCTAAACTTCCAGACATCTTTTTATACAGCCATATAATATTGCCCAATATTAAATCTCCAAATACATACCACTTTGAACAGCTGCTTATCTATTTGGAAATATGACTTACTAAAGCTACCCAAATAGAGATTGGCAGTAGTTTAAAAAGGGAACAAGATGTTTTGCAAATGAACAATAAAGACTGGCTTTGAATGATTCAATCCGCTGTAGAATCAACATGTATTATTTGCTGGACTAGAAAAAAATATATATATATAGTAAAAATATAGGTGGAGGCTTCCAATAAAAGTTCAATTATTATGCTGTAATAGGTAAGCTTGTGCAAAAAATTAATAAAAATGGTCTGTGAGATAGAAGGCAGTATTAGAGCAATTTTCTAGGTGAGGCAGTGCTCATGAAATATGACAGGTGAGGTATTGTTATTATAATACCTAAGGCAAAGCAGCAACCACACAAAATGATAGACAAATCTGAATTAATGATATGATCAGCCAGGTGGCATTTGAATATAATCTTCCCAAGCTGTGGAAAAGGCTGCAAGGATATTACACAGTGAAAGAATTGTATGGAGGGCTGTAGATAGAGGACTCAGTGGGAGGAAAGATTTCAGAAGGTATCTGTGCTTTGCTGAGTAAGGACTACACTTGGAAATTGGATTTGTAAACAAATTAAAAGCCGAATTTCTCTTCCTAAAGCAGCCTTGGGTAGGGCTGACAGTGATCACTTCGCCTTGGCACATGCAGGCCTTTGAAAGAAGTAATTAAGGGAAAATGGGGAATGTAGAGAACATTGATTTGATTATCCTGCTTTGATTATCCTTAGTATTTCTATCCTGGGTTTGTGAACCAAGTAGCCATTTTAGATCTCCAGGTAGAAAAATATTACCTTCCCTAAGGATTTCAGCCATCTTTTGCTGTCATAATCTATGCTCACACCTCTAATTAAAAGCCTTAATAGTATCTAGTTTCTAATAGCACAAAAGAGACAATCGCCTACTGAAAGGATGCGTTTTATTAAGCGACAGAAACTCAGAAATCTGAGCCTGCAGAAACTGCCTGCATGACTTTAATGGATTTTTAAAGATGACAAGAAAGGAAATGGGCAAGTAAAGCAATGGAAGGCAGAAATTCCCTGAAGGAGCATTCCAAAGTAAATCAGTGCAACTAAAAAAGTGGACTCCCAGGGCCTGAGGATCTCTCCCAGGTTTTCCAGCCGGACACTTATGGCCTTGTTGGGTCCCTGAACACCTCTGCTCTGGGCGGACTTTGACAAAGCAAGTCACAGAAAGATGAACGGCAGCACCTGAAGTGCTGTTTGCGGGGCAGAAAATTGCTCCCTGAGCACTCTGGGCTGCCTTTGCTCTCAGTCACATGACTTATTACAGTCTCCCAATATCACAGTGCCATTTATGTATGTTAACTTGTTGAGCAGTAATGGAATTCTTTGCCTCCTTTTTCTCTGCTACTCGGGCAATTAAAAACAAAGGAAGCAAATGAGGGCAGCACTCGTAAAATCTGAGTCTATAGGTGCCAGACACCCTGAGACCAAATCTCCTTGCATACTGTTACAGTGTGAGTAAACGGTGAGCAAGAAAACATCCCTGCTTCCCAGAGCTTTTATGTAGATATTTATTTTTTTCAGGTGTGAAACTGATTTTAGTTGTTCTTTTTAATCAACCTAAATAAGGTACATCTTTTAAGGAGTTTGGTACTGCTGCTTATACAATTATGTGTCCCATATGAAAAAAAGGACATAAATGAGAGATCACTCTTTTTAATCTTCTAGCACAAAGACCAACATTTAACTACACAGTAGAATTTTATCTCCAGAAGCTCTTAAAATAGCTCTATTGATGTTACACAATTACAGTAAGTGTTTTGAAATGTTCCACATACAGGTATACAAGGATAGCTCATCTTATTTTCTGATCCCAGCCTTGTGATTATAGTGATTTTGAAAAACTAATTAGAAAAACCTTCTTGCTTCCCTTAGGCATGATTTAAATAACACACTGGTTCTTAGTCGCCGTCCCTCGGCTTCTGCGGCATGTATCCTATACATCTTGGCATGTAAGACAGTCCCTTAAGGAGAGAAACAGCTCTCAAAATCAGTGGTGACTTATAAGATGCCCTGGCTTTATGGCTAGAGCTTGGCTACTCTCCCTGAAGCTACCACTAGCCCCAGAACCCTTCCCACTCTCGAGGCCTCCTCCACGTGCTGTAAAAGGCTCCAGGAAGGGGTTAGTGTGGAAGGAGGTGGTCAGTATCTTTATCACCTGCTGCAGGGGATGCAGCAAGAAAGACTGCAAGTTGACCTAATTATGTTTTCTTCATAGACCTTAACTTTGAAGATATAGATCTTAAATTTGAAGATACAGATAGCACTTACTCTCAACTTGACTCTAATTGCACAAATTCATGTATCTGCAAATATGCCCCTGGAATATATGATCATCAGGCCTCTTTGGAGCAGAATGTCACACAGGACAACTAAAGGGCTCAACAATGGCCAGGAAGAAACAGAGTTGTAACATAACATCTGGATGTGGCTTTCTGTCTCAAGACTTGTCCTTTGACCACTCACACTGAAGAAGAGTGAGAGATAGCCTTGCTTTTCATATATCAGGAGAGAGAGATATCTATTATTAACTTGGTGGGTTATACCCTGTGTAACATATTTATCGGTTTAGTGATAGATTGCCTTTCATCTTCCTATTATTTTATTCTGTAAATATTTAGCCTCCAACTGATTGATTATAAGATCTTTGAGAGTAGGACTAAGTCCTACGTTGCTCTTGAGTTCTCATTTTTAATCATACTTTATCTATTATTGGACACACAAAATGCACTTCATGAATGATTGATGGATCTGTGGGCACCTTCACACATCATACTCACATACATAAAAATATGTACAACCTCTGCTCTGGTGGTTAATACATATGTTTGCAAGTAGCAGAAACCTGGGATGACGCTCAGACTTTAAACGACATATTCATGATTCAAAAAATCTTACTCAGCTAGAGTGCTGAACTGAGCTAATGGCATAGCCAAAAATTCTAAGACAGCATTGCTTAATATCTTAGAGGCACCTCAAATTTATATTCATTGTTTAGCAAACATTTAGTGAGCTTCTACTATATCCTGGGGACTGTTCTATGGGCTAGACTTATAACCTGAAACAAGACAGATATGATTCTACTCTCATGAAACTTACATTTGATGGTCCAAACATTTTTACTATATCCACAGATGACAGAGCAGTCCGCAGAATATGGCATGACGCTTATTTCCCCCAAAATGTTCTGGGTAAACTTCTTGCATTCCTTTAAGCCCTTTCAACATCCTGACCACTCTAAAACACCACTCTAAATGCCAATGTTTACCTTTGTTCTAGGCTGAGATAGTGACTGGGATTTCAGGTTGTGGTGACAGATTAAACAAAGGCACAGGGTATGAAAGTTCATGGCTGTTAAAAGGAAAGGAAGTGAACCACTACTGCTACAGCAGTAATTCTAACCTTGACCTGGGGAACTTGCAAAAAAATATACTCGTGTCTGTGTCCTGTGGCCAAAAATTCCCAGTTAAGTTCGTGTTGGGCTCAAATTTGCTATTTGCTGGAAGCTCCACCTACAGGTTGTCGAACTCGTAACCAAAGGTGAGAAATACTACACCAGACTAGAACTCGGTTGCATGGAGATGTGCCTGGACAAGGTATGTTAGTCATATTGTGAGAGCCTGAAATAGCATGCTCATGAGTTTGGAATCAATTCTTTAATAAAAGATGAGCCTTAAAACCACACAGGTGACATGTTCAGGTTTGTCTTAGAAAGAAGTCTGATGATAGGATGTAGGGGAAATTGGAGGAAGAGGTGACCATGGGCAGGGGAGCTTGTGGGAGACTATTTGAAAAAGCTCTAGTGAGAGATAATTAAGCCTGAGAGATAATTAAGCCTGGACAGAGGCAATGGCAACACAGCTGGGAGGCCGGAGCTGTTTTGAGAAACATTGATAGATAGAACTTGCAGCTCATGGTGATACTGAGTGCAGGGATTTGAGAGACAAGGAATCAAATTGATACTAGGTTTCTAATGTGAATGGTTGGCTAAGAGAAAGAATCTGTTAACTGAGGGTAAACATTTTCATCAAGTGTATGCAGTCTAGGTTGGTTGACCACACTCAAGGGGAATGTCACAGAAAATATTAAAGCTCTAAAGAGAAGGACTAGGCTAAATCTTTAAGGATGCTTTCAAGTTTGAAATTCTATGGCTCTATTGAGTAAGGTTATTAATTCATTAAAGAGATGGTTTGTATTTTTATCTTTATATTCTCTACAATACATTTTGTAGGGAATCTATCATATCTGATGGATGAAGAAATATACAATTAAAAGGACACTTCTAATAGGCTTCATAACATGCAGGACTGTTTGTTTCAACCTTACTGTCCTACTTAAATTTATTTCACATCAATCTGAAAAATGTTCATATTTCTATATAATGCTATAGTTTTTATAATCCAGTGCACAAATCTGAGCTCCTATCCCCATCTGTAAAATTGATGTTAATAATAATAATAATAATAATAATAAATTCCTTCTACTGTGAGTGCATTGTCATCACCCAAAGGTTATGAAGGTGAGGGGACGCCGAAGAGCCACATTTCACCCAAACTATTGTGGACAATGTAGAAATGGCCACACAGAAATTCCAGTCAGTCCTGTGTAGCCAGATAAGCTCAGCTGTTTGGTATTTGCTGTTCTGAATGTACTGTCAGTAAGCAAGTGGGCCAAGTTAATATTAGCTTGCACTGGGTATATGAGGGTATTTTGTTGCTGTTTGGAGAAATGACCAGTTTACTTGGTTATATTGACAGCTCTACTGTAAAATTTGCTGGCATTAAAGGTCAAAAAGACCCAGTTTTCCTCTGGTTGCTTCTAACCAAAAGAGAATAAATCTGGGAGCTGATTCACTTCTCTGACAATAATTTATGAATCATGCATTGACTATGTTTGAATTGAGAAAGGCTTTCATATCCTTTCCATTAGCTCAGATTAAGTTTTCATATAGATGCTGGGAAGCATGCTAGCAATATCCTTAGCTCATTTTTATGAAAATTTTATCAGTGCTTTTTTCTGTACTACACTCCAATTGGGATGTCTCAGAATCTAAAGCTCAGCTTTGAACATGAACTTCTCTCAACCTGGCTGGCTGCTGCTCTAAAGGTTTCAATATTTTATGGGCTCTGGCTAACTCAGCCGTGAGATTCAAGCTGCAGAGATTTAACTCTAATGTAAAATCATGAACGGATGAAAACTGGGATGTCATAAGTAATACATCTACAAGAGCAGGATGCAGTTACCATTTTTAAAAGGGCTTTAAAAAGAAAACAACATTCTCTGTTCTGTCTTTATGCCTCAAAATGAAAAGCCCCTGAGCTATTGTACTAACATAGGGCCATCTTTTCTTGCCTGCTTTTCTTCAATTGCTGCTTAATTGTTGTGGTAGGCTGGGTTTTTTTTTTCCCCTTAAGGCCCCCCATCCACATGAAAGCCCCTAATGTCTGCATTCCGGAGAAATGGGCACTGCGTGGTCGGATGTGTATAGGGCAAATCCATTTCTTAACATCTTCCTCTTTTTGTCTCAAAACTGATTTAAAACATTTGGAAAATCTGTCTATTCAGCTGAAGTGTTCTGCATTCTTTCCTAGAAACAGTGGGTCACGTGTGATCCATCTGATGGACTTCTCTGCTGCAATCTACAGCCATTACCCTCGAGCCCAGCAGAGCCAGGCAAAGCGGAGGACCTCTGTAATGGCTCCAATAACAATGCGTTCTTTGTGTGAAAGAATCCAGGGAGAAGAGCTGGGGTGGAGTGGTCAGTCACAGAAAAACCCCAGCATTTTTGCACTGTTTATTTCTTCATTATGTTGTCTGCCATTAAGCATATATATTTTTAACAGTAAATCTCTCTTTCCATAAAACAGTGCCCACGCATGAAAAGAACAAACACAGAAAGTTTTATTTTTAAATAATGGTGGTCATCATTGCTAATTATGAACCTGCTTCAAATAAGATGGCTGAAGGCAGGACAGCATCGCATGTGTCCTTGTAAAGGGAGAGACGGTTCTAAGTAGAACTGAGCTCCTCTGTTCAAAAATGTCATCTGATACACGCATTGGAATAAAACCATCTCTCTGTAGTTCCAGAAAGATCTCAAAATCAACTCTCCACTAAAATAACTCTAAAATTGCTGATTGGAAAAGACGAAATACATCCGGTGGGGTGCCTCCATCCTTCAGGGCACTGGCTCGCTAGCCCTGTGGGGCACAAAGGTGAGTATGCTGGAAAGAAGAGCTTCTGGGACCCATGATCTCTCTCAGGAGCTTTCCAGTGTTTCATCATTTTTGTTGTTGTTGTTGTTGTTTTTTTACAGAGACAGAAAGAGAGTCAGAGAGAGGGATAGATAGGGACAGACAGACAGGAACGGAGAGAGATGAGAAGCATCAATCATCAGTTTTTCGTTGCGACACCTCAGTTGTTCATTGATTGTTTTCTCATATGCGCCTTGACCGCAGGCCTTCAGCAGACCGAGTAACCCCTTGCTCAAGCCAGCGACCTTGGGTCCAAGCTGGTGAGCCTTGCTCAAACCAGATGAGCCCGCGCTCAAGCTGGCGACCTCGGGGTCTTGAACCTGGGTCCTCCGCATCCCAGTCCGATGCTCTATCCACTCTACCACCACCTGGTCAGGCTCCGGTGTTACATCATTTTATAAGTTGCTTTTCTGTCCTTGTAGTTAAGAGGTAGTTCTGTTATATTAACTGAGCCCAACTCCTCCTGTTTAGTTAAATCACACCCAACATGGAAAGGGATTCTTTCTCATAGGCTTCTTATATCCTTGAAGAGAACAGTGAAGTTTCCCCTTGGCTTTTGTCTGCTGCAGAATAACACCAGTTTCTTTAACATAGTAACGTAAAGGGCACTTCTCATCCATGTAATCCATGCAATCACCAATATTAATATTAAATGTCCCAGAGAAATCTGACTTCAAATGATACAGTTATACATAAATAGTAAAATAGGAAGGGCCTTTTTTTTTTCCCATTCTATTAAATTGGAAATATTTAAATATATATGTGTATGAATACAGTGGTCTCCCCTTAACCACAGTTTTGTTTAAGCAATTTCAGTTACCATAGTCAACTGCAGTCCAAAAATATTAAATGAAAAATTCCAGAACCAACTCATAAGTTTTAAATTGCATGTCACTCTAAGTAGCATGATGAAATCTCGCACTGTTCTACTCTGTCCTGCCCACGACCTGAACCATCTTTTTGCCCAGCATATGAATACAGTGCTAAGTGTGAGACACTTAGGACGTGAACCATCCTTCTGCCCAGCATATGAATACAGTGCTAAGTGTGAGACACTTAGGAGTTGTCCCAGTAATCAGACTGACTGTTGCGGTATCACAGCACTTGTGTTCAAGTAACCCTTATTTTTCTTAGCAATGCCCCAAAGCATATAGGCAATTCAATTCAGATATGTCAAAAAGAAGCTGTAAAGTGCTTCTTTTAAATGAAAAGGTGAAAATTATTGACTTAATAAGAAAAGAAAAAAAATAGTATGCTGAGGTTGCTAAGATCTGTGAAATTGTGAAGAAGAAAAAAGAAATTTATACTAGTTTTGCTGTCACACCTCAGACTGCAAGTTACAGCCACAGTGCGTGATAAGTACTTAGTTTTAAGATGGAAAGGGCATTAAACTTATGGTTAAAAGACATCATCAACATGAGCCCTGGCCAGTTGGCTCAGCAGTAGAGCGTCGGCCTGGTGTGCAGGAGTCCCAGGTTCGATTCCCGGCCAGGGCACACAAGAGAAGCGCCCATCTGCTTCTCCACCCCTCCCCCTCTCCTTCCTCTCTGTCTCTCTCTTCCCCTCCCACAGCCAAGGCTCCATTGGAGCAAAGTTGGTCCAGGCGCTGAGGATGGCTCTGTGGCCTCTGCCCCAGGTGCTAGAGTGGCTCTGGTTGCAACAGATCAACGCCCCAGATGGGCAGAGCATCGCCCCCTGGTGGGCATGCCGTGTGGATCCCGGTCGGGCGCATGCGGGAGTCTGTCTGACTGCCGCCCCATTTCCAACTTCAGAAAAGTCCCCCCCCCAAAAAAAAAGACATCAACAGAAAATGTGATCCAGTTGATGGCAATGTGTTATACCAGAAAGCACTGACCTACACAAGAAGACTTCAGGAAGGGATCCTTGAAATGAGTGACACCAAGCCCCTACTGCAGATAAAGGGTGGTTACAGATTCAAGAATGGATTTGGACTGAAAAATATAAAAATTACTGGAGAGAGCAAGAGAGAGAGAGAGAGAGGGAGACCATATTCACATAACTTTTATTGCAGTATAGTATTATAATTGTTCTCTATTTCATTGTTGTTGTTAAACTCTTACTGTGCCTAATTTATACATTAATCTTTATCATAGGTATGGATGTATAGGAAGATCATAGCGTATTTAGGTTTTCATACTATCCACAGCTTCAGACACTTGGGGGTCTTGGAATGTATCATCCACAGATAAGGAGAGGACTGTATGGCTATGTATGTGAGAAATGGGACTGCTCATATTAAGCCACGGGGAGAATGAATTGGTATAGCTGGGTACAATTTGGCACCAATCAAGAGTCTCTAAATATTCATGCCCTTTAGCCCAGTTATTCCACTTCTAGCAATTCATCTTAAGAAAATAAATAATCATGACTATGGTAAAGATTAAGCTAACAATTGTTGGTTGCAGTATAATTTATAATAGTTAAAAACTGAAAACAAATAAGCTCTCTAACCACAGTAGGTGATAAAATAAATGACCATATGATAGAGTATTTTGAATTAGAAAGTATTATAAAGAAAAAGCATGATACAAAATTGCATATACCATATTTTTTCATTCCATATGACGTACTTCCCCCCCCCCCCAAAGTGGAGGGGAAAATGCCCTTGCATCTTATGGAGCAAAAAAATATGGTATTTCATTAAATATTTTAACACATCAATTGGTTCAGGATTTTTTTTTTCTTCCTTAAAACTCTAGGTGTGTCTTATGGTCAGGTGCATCTTATGGAGTAAAAATTATGGTATATATAAACAGAATAAAATGTATTTTATTAAATAAAATCATATATATTATGTTTAAAAAAATCACTGCTCAATATTTACTGTGTACTTAAGAATTCTATGTATACTATTCATTTAATCTTCAAAATAAAGCTATGGTAAAATATTATTATTATCCCTGTTTTGTGGAAAAGAAAAATGAGGCATAGGCAGTTTAAATGACCTTCCAAAGCCTGACCAGGCGGTGGCACAGTGGATCGAGCATCGAACTGGGATGCAGAGGACCCAGGTTCAAGACCCCAAGGTTGCCAGCTTGAGCGTGGGCTCATCTGGCTTGAGCAAAGAGCTCACCAGCTTGGACCCAAGGTCGCTGGCTTGAGCAAGAGGTTACTCAGTCTGCTGAAGGCCCTTGGTCAAGGCACATTATGAGAAAGCAATCAATGAACAACTAAGGAGTCGCAACGAAAAACTGATGATTGATGCTTCTCATCTCTCTCCGTTCCTGTCTGTCTGTCCCTATCTATCCCTCTCTCTGACTCTCTCTCTGTCTCTGTAAAAAAAAATAATAATAATAAATAAACTTCCAAGGCCAAGAAGGCAGTCAGTGGCAGAACTGAGGCTTGTAACCATGTCCATTTGATGGTAGGGATTGTGGTCTTAACAGTATTTATACTATTTATATAAACATACAAAAAGACCAGAATTTAGTAATCAAAAATATTGAGTTATTCCTCATATTGGGATTACTATTGATTTTTTTGTCTTTAGATTTATTTTTTTAAGATATCTAAAATGAAAACCCATCTTTTTTTTTAAAAAAAAGATTTTATTTATTAATTTTAGAGAGAGGAGAGAAAAAAAGGAAGGGGGAGAAGAGGAGGAAGCATCAACTCTTGCTTGTTGTATGTGCAAGCTCAGGGTTTTGAACTGACAACCTCAGCATTCAGGTCAATACTTTATCTGTTGCACCTCCGCAGGTCAAGCAGCATCTCTTTTATAATTGGAGGAAAAGATACTAAAATTTGGAACTTCTCTCACTGACCCTTTCTCCATTTACACACACATACACACATATAGAATTTGTTATTCTTAAAGCATAAATTGTTTTTAATCTTCAATTTTTTTGTAATTACCATCCTCTCTAGGTAAATGCTTCTCTAAAATGGTCCCGAAGGATCTCACTAAATGTAGGAGAGTTCCAGTCCTTGTCTTTGAGGCCATCACAATATTTTATCTTGCCCAGTTCCCAATTAACAAAGCTCCATTAGAGACCATTACCAGCAATGCAATGATAAAATTTTCAGTCTTTGTTCACAAAAAACCCATTGCTGTTTTCAAGCCTTATTTATAATTTCTAAAGATGTGAGTACAACCTTCTCTCTGAAAGTGAGCTACATTTTCTTGTGTTCTATTGTATGCCACCCACCAGTGTCACTAAAGCTCAGTGACTGGATGTTCACTGCAGTTCTGGGAATGAGGAGGAGGATGATACAGGAGGCCAGCAAAGACATAGCTCATTCTGCCACGGTTGTGTTGCCCACAGCAAAATGCAGCATGGACTGTGTTCACCTGAAAAAAAGTAGATGTTTACAGTGGGAAGATGTCCCATTTTTATCCCTTATTTTTGAGCAAACATTAATTGAGCAAATATTATATTGTTGGCTACACCAGACATTCAGTCTACAAAGATGAATAAGACCTAGTCTCTTCCCTGGTAGAGTTAATAGTGTAGTGGGGTAGAAAGACTAAAAATATAATTTGGGGCCTCTTGACTGGAAGAATCTGTTAAGAAATTTTGATCTTATCGTTTCAATATGGAGAGTCCTCAGAAGTTTTAAGTCAAGTCGTGGCATAAATCTGACTTGCTTATAGAAGTACTCTGATCATGTGAAAATGGAGTGGGGTCCAAGAAACCATTATGAGACTGTGAATTAGTCAGGGAAGAAATTATGCAAGTCCAGACTAGGTTACTGGTGATTCTGATACATTTTGGAAGACATGCCAAGTCTTCCTAAACACCTGGATTGGAAGGGGCAAGCACAATGATGGAATAGGAGGAGAAGCCATGGTTGACTTTGAAGTTTTTAACTTGAATGATCAGTAGATGGTGACACCATCCACTGAGATAAGGATACAGAAGGAAGATTCTTCAGTTGTTTTTGAAGTTTGATGTTTCTGAAAGGACGTTATATCAAGGTTTTTAGAAAGCAATTGGGAACGTGGGTATAGAAATCAGAGAGATCAGCAATGTGTCTGTTGTGATTCTGTCATACAAACGTGAATTCAACCATCAGGGGAATTCCAGTTAGCACTGATGTGGGTTGGGTTTTTTGCCTTTATGAGTGAAAGAGGAAGATAAAATAGGTTTTTAAGTATCCAAACCCTTCAGATTTCACATGTTCCTACCCCAACACACAGATGTAACCTGGTATGGTTTTCTGTTTACTTAATTGTCTGCAAGATAGAGGGCACACCTATATATATAATAAGTTTGCTGAATGGATTAATAGTGCATGAAATAGGTAATGGAACACATTAAGAGATTATATAGTCCATTTTTCAGAGTTGTTAACTCCAAAAGTAGCAGACAAAGGGAATGTGGCCAGCAGTCATGCTCACAGAAGTGGGAAACAGTCCACTCTCTCCACAGAGTTCCTCCTCCACTCTATTAAGGTCTCATCCTTGACTCTTGGCCAACCCCTAACTCAAACTTCTTCCCAACCAAGCCATTGTATTACTCAGGCCAGCATCTTCTTGCATCTCTTTTACTACAGAAGATCCCAGTGCTATCTCTCCAGTTTTTAGCCAGGGCAGTATTTATACCCTGTGAATATGATCATTCCATTCCTTATTCTAAACATTTTAATGGCTCATGCTGTAATCACAGTAATAGACAAGCTCCATAGGTGTATCGTAGGGCCCCTTGTCCAAAATCCTTCTGTTTATCCCCACAGCCTTACCTTTTTCACCATCCTGCCTCCTTCCTCTTCCACCATACCCTCTTGTCACTTTAAACTACAGTCTGTCCCCAATTGCTTTTCTTTTCCAGCCTTAGGACTTTTGCACATGCTGTTTCCACAGCCTGGAGCCCTGTGCCTTTTTCTTGCCCCCTCAACCTGATTAAACCATGTTTAACCTTCAGGTCCTGCTTAGTTATCCCCCTGCCTGCAAAAAACTTGCCCTGATACTCCAAGTCTTGGGTTCATGCTCTTTTTACATCTACCAATGGCACTCTGTTTCTCTTCTGGGAGTACTTATCACACAGCACTGCTGCAGCCTATGGACCTCCCATCAGTAAATCCTGAGCTCTTATTCTCTGTTGGTTCCCAGCATCTATCACAGTGCCTGGCCCATAATAAGCCTTCTGCAAATACATGATGGATCAACAAATGTCCTGCAGGGATGAGGAAAGCATGATCATGGAGTCGGGCAAAACCGGCTTCTTGCTTCCTCTATATCCTGTCTGGGTTGAGCCTGCAAACAAGTTTAATCAATTGGTCCACTAAGTGCCGTTAAACTATAGCTTCTCATGCAGAGTAAGAGATGAAAGAAAACTGAAGTTGGAATTTTCTTCAGAAATAGAGCAAGCACTGATATTTCAAAGAAAAGACATGTAGATGAAACATACCCATCTCCTGCTTGCACTGGCAGGTGGGATGCTATTAGCATCCCTGATAAGCAATGAGATGGAGCCCAAGGCACTTCCTTTCCCCTCCCTTCTCCCTCCCTCCCTCTCTCTCTTTGCCCACTTTCTCCCTCCCCCCCTTTCCTCTCTCTCTTCCACTCATCTCCTTCACCCTCCCCCCTTCTTGTTCTCATCTAGGTCGTCTTTCTTTCTTTCTTCCCTCTTTGCCTAAGCAACAATCTTTTTTTTTTTTTTTTTTTTTTTTACAGGGACAGAGAGTGAGTCAGAGAGAGGGATGGATAGGGACAGACAGACAGGAACGGAGAGAGATGAGAAGCATCAATCATCAGTTTTTCGTTGCGACACCTTAGTTGTTCATTGATTGCTTTCTCATATGTGCCATGACCGCGGCAGACTGAGTAACCCCCTGCTTGAGCCAGTGACCTTGGGTCCATGCTAGTGAGCTTTTTTGCTCAAATCAGATGAACCCACGCTCAAGCTGGGTATCCTGGGGTCTCGAACCTCGGTCCTTCCACATCCCAGTCTGACGCTCTATCCACTGCGCCACCGCCTGGTCAGGCCTAAGCAACAATCTTAAGAAAAAGGAAATGCAATTACACAGTGCCTGTTTAAAATTTAAGAGGACAAAAATGAGTTGAGGGTTTTTTTTTCTTCTTCTTGCAGGAAACAAATTAGCCCACAGTAGACTTGTGCCTGCAAGGAGCCCATTTAATTTGGTTATTTCCTACATCTCTAGGCTAACTTCTTCCCACTAATTCTGCCAGCTTCTTTCCATATCAGGGCTTACCTCCTCACTGTATCCAGAATCATATGACAAGGAAGAGTTCTAGCTGTATGTTATCTACTTAATCATTCCACTATCTTATTCCAGAAAGAATCTAAGGTGATGAGTCATTTTTATAATCACAATCTCTCCCTTAAAGTGATGCCCAATGGTTTCAACCAGCGCTCACTAAACTTTCAAACTCCACCATTAAGCATATATTTAAAAATCAATTCAGGGCATGGCCAGTTGGCTCAGTGGTAGAGTGTCGGCCCGGCATATGGAAGTCCCAGGTTCAATTCCCGGCCAGGGCACACAGGAGAAGCACCCATCTGCTTCTTCACCCTTCCCCCTCTCCTTTTGCTCTATCTATCTCTTCTCCTCCAGCAACCAAGGCTCCATTGGAGCAAAGTTGGCCTGGGCACTGAGGATGGCTCCATGGCCTCCACCTCAGGCACTAGAATGGCTCCAGTTGCAATGGAGCAATGCCCCAGACAGACAGAGCATTGCCCCCAAGTGGGCTTGCCAGGTGGATCCCGGTTGGGCGCATGTAGGAGTCTGTCTCTCTGCCTCTCCGCTTCTCACTTCAGAAAAAAAAATCAATTCATAAAGTTCCTGTTTACAATATGTTTGGAATATTGAGGACACAGTCCCCCCAAAATGGACATACAGGGATGCTGTTCCTGGTCACCCAGATGCAGATGATGCATGGCACTGAGTTTGAGCTGGCAGAGGAATTCAGATCTCCACCTTGAGCTCCAGGTCTATGGGCCCAATTGCCTGCTAGAAATCGTCATTTGATTGAGGTGCCCAAAACTGAGCTCATCACTACTCCCAGTATAGTATAGTGGCCAAGAACATGGAATCTGGTTCCAGACTGCCTAAGTTCAAATCCTGGCTCTACCTCTCAGCAGTTGCAAATGGGAAAATTACTTAACCCCTCTATGCCTTTCTTTATCTATAAAATGTGGATAATAACTGCCCACACCACAAGGCTGTTAATAGGGGTAAATCAGTGAATAAGCATCAAGTACCTGGAACATGGAATAGAACAGTTTGTTTAGCATCTCCTGGCTAGTGGTGTTGTGGTAGCAGTAATTCCCTCCTTCTCTATTCCATAGCTGGTGAATTACATTAGCATCCACAAGTCCCCAGAAAGTCAGATTCAACTTGGGCACTTCCCAGTCCCTCATATCACTTATAATTGGTCTCCAAGTTTTACCAATGTTACCTTTCTAAAACCTCCTGAACCTACCTCCTCTCCACCTTCAAAAACATTGTTTTGGTTCAAGCTTTCTTCCTTTCCTTTCCTCCTCTTCCCTCCCCTCCCCTCCCCTCCCCTCTCCTCCCCTCCTCTCCCCTTCCTTTCCCTTTCATTATTACTATTAAGTGAGAGGCAGGGAGGCAGAGACAAACTCCTGCATGCTCCCAGACCAGGATCCACCCAGCAAGCCCCCTAGCAGACGACGCTCTGCCCACTGGAGCGCTGTTCTGTTGTTCTGAAACCGAGCTATTTTAGCACCTGAAGCTAGGCCCTAGAGCAGGGGTCCCCAAACTACAGCCCGCGGGCCGCATGCAACCCCCTGAGGCCATTTATCCGGCCCCCACTGCACTTCCGGAAGGGGCACCTCTTTCATTGGTGGTCAGTGAGAAGAGCATAGTTCCCATTGAAATACTGGTCAGTTTGTTGATTTAAATTTACTTGTTCTTTATTTTAAATATTGTATTTGTTCCTGTTTTGTTTTTTTACTTTAAAATAAAATATGTGCAGTGTGCATAGGGATTTGTTCATAGTTTTTTTATAGTCCAGCCCTCCAGTTGTCTGAGGGATGGTGAACTGGCCCCCTGTGTAAAAAGTTTGGGGACCCCTGCCCTAGAGCCATCCTCAGCACCTGGGGCAAACTTTGCTTGAACTATTTGATCCATGGCTGCAGGAAGAGAAGATAGAAAGAGAAAGAGAGAGGGAGAAGGATGGAGAAGCAGATGGTTGCTTCTCCTGCGTGCCTTGACCAGGAATTAAATCTGGGACTTCCACATTCTGGGCCAACTCTCTACCACTAAGCCAACCAGCCAGGGCCTCTTTTCTTTTTTTCTATTTTCTTCCCACCTAGATTAATACAGTTGACTTGACTTCTAAACCATCTCAGCACTTCTAGTCTTGTCCCCTCAGCGAAACCCTCCATACAAATTCAGTTGTATTACTTTCCTGCTCAACACTTACAGGGTTTCCCTGTGGAGAGTTACCTTCCTCAATTTACTATCCCAGTGTACTTAACATCAACCCCCACCTCCCCTGTCTCCAGCCACGTGGAACTATCAGGTGCCACATACATCATGCTCTTTTGCTTCTGGCCTTTGCAAAAGCCACTCTTTTCCACTTAATAACCTGTTATCTGCGTTCTTCACTGGGAAATCGCCACCTTTTCTCCCTCAGTCTGCTTGGGCCTCTCCTCCACTCCACCATTTCCTTGATAAAGAGTCAATATGGCGTGGTTAAGAAGGTCTCTAAGGTTATGCTGCCAGGTTTAGATCCTGGCTCTATCACTTCCCAGCTGTGTGGGTTTAGGCAAGTTAACTAACCTCTTTACCTCCATTCTCTTGTCTATTAGGGTAATAAAAATACCTACCTCATAGGACTGCTGTGAGAATTAAATGAATTCTTGGGACCATTCCTGGTGCATAGTAAAATAGAAATAAATAGAGGCTATTGTTATTATCATCATCATAATTAACTCTGTCCTATTATTAGATGGGACTACATACAGTGTTTAGCAAAATATTAGCAACTTATATGGGTTTAAAGATAAAAAGGCACAATGATGTTACTCAAAACCATTTCTGCTGCTCTGCACTGGGCAGCAGGTGTGCTCAGAGCACTTGGACCTCACTGCTCCCGCTGCCCCCAAGCTCTGGGGCTGGCTCCCAGCACCCCGGGTGGCTTGGTACAGAAGGAAGAGTGTGCATTTTGAAGCTGGGGGTCCTGAGTCTGCCACCAAAAACCTGTATTGCTCCAGCCAAATTAGTTAATTTCTCTGAGTTTCCTCATTTATAAAATGTCATATCAAAAAAAAAAATTCTCAATGACAAAAACCAAGAACAACCATGGCTGAGCATTTTTATAGCACTAACTCCTGGTAAGAATTCCAGAAGACAGGTGCCCTTCTATTCCAAGTAAGTCCTACCCTCCCTAGTCTCCAGGGCAGTCTTGACAAGCCTCCACATGGTTCAGCCTAAGAACACAGAGTCCTCCTTCCCATCAGGTGGCATCAGTCGCCTGACCCATTGTGCTTTCTGGACAGCAAAACTACATTCCTCCAGGGTTTTAATCTCATTTTGAAGTAATATTGTTGTGCACTTTTAATTTTTTGTTTCATCATGGGAGGCTGAACATGGAATTATTTGAAAACATGACTGTTTTGACTTCAGGGTAAGGCGGTCCAGTCCAGAGCACAAAGCCCTGCCTAAAGTCAGGGTTCAGGGCTCTACTCTACCAACTACTTGTGGGATTCTAGGTAGATTAATTAGCTCTCTGGTTCTCTGTTTTCATCTTTAAAATAAGGTGAATTTCTTCAAAGGGTCTCCAAGTCTTCTTCCAGGATGAAAATATATTTAGAGCCATGCATATTTAGTCCATCAATTTCATCATATATTATTGCTTTTGAATTACTAACCTAATATATCCTAACAGTTCCATTGTGGAAACTAAATTAAAGAGCACTTTCTTAGCTTGAAAATCGTTTTCTAGATTACTTCTTCAAGTTATTATGTAGGCAAACCAAAGGTCCCCGTTCACCCATATTTAAAATGGCCACAAATTTGTGTGTACCTGAACAAATAAGATAAAAACTGTAAATG
Source organism: Saccopteryx bilineata (assembly GCF_036850765.1). Lineage (NCBI taxonomy): Eukaryota > Metazoa > Chordata > Mammalia > Chiroptera > Emballonuridae > Saccopteryx > Saccopteryx bilineata. The sequence continues at coordinate 204,745,468 of NC_089492.1, forward strand.
ACATCTACAGGCAATTGGGGGATATTTTCATCATTTATTGTGACAGAAAGAAGATCTGTGTTGATGTTTGTGTGTGGAGATTCACTGATAAGTCATCCTGTGTGAGAGATGTGCCATGCTGCTGGGCAGATTCTGCACATACAAGTAAAACATTAGTTACTTAGACTTTCTCAAGAATTAATGTAGGAAACTAATCAGCCATGAATGTAAAAGCACATTTTCTTTGCAACTATGATTTCAACTTAAACTTGAAATTAGTAGGAATAAAAGATGTTAATAACAAAGTCCCCTCCATTTCCTTTCAGCTCTACTGTCTTTTTCTTTTTTCTTTTTTTATAAATAAATTTTTATTTTAATGGGGTGACATCAATAAATCAGAGTACATATATTCAAAGAAAACATTTCCAGGTTATCTTGTCATTCAGTTCTGCTGCATACCCATCACCAAAAGAGAGATCATCCTCCATCACCCTCCATCCAGTTTTTTTTTGTACCCCTCCCCCTCCCCTTCCCCCTCTCCCTCCTTCCCTCCCCCTACCCCCTGTAACCACCATACTCCTGCCCATGTCTCATAGTCTTGATTTTATGTCCCACCAATGCATGGAATCCTGCAGTTCTTGTTTTTTTCTGATTCGCTTATTTCACTCCACATAATGTTATCAAGATTCCACCATTCTGCTGTAAGTGATCCGATGTCATCATTTCTTCTAGCTGAATAGTATACCATGGTGTATATGTGCCCCATCTTCTTTATCCAGTCTTCTATTTTTTTTTACAGTGATTAAAATCGGCTCTACTGTCTTATAAACATCTACTCCTGCTTCAGGCAGTATCAGTGAGGGTAGAGCCCTCTTCTCAACATCATTTTCTCCCCCGTGCTGGTAACTGTTTTGCTCTATGACGGGTAGGCACTTGATTCCAGAGTCAATGCTGTTCGTCTCATTCGTGCATCCTCCATCTCTCCCTTCCCTCCAGTTCCTCCCTCCTTTCCTCTAAACACACTCATTTTATCCTGTACGAGTACAATAATTTGCTTTGTCACAATGCAGCCTTTATTGTAAGTCCTTTCATTTAATATAAAACATCTTTAAAATATATCCATTTCTGCTATTTTTATGATCTCTCCACTATTCAATTACTCAGCCTCCTGATAGCCATTGCCTTCCAGGCTATTAAAAGAACGCCAGAGTCCCTTCAAAACCAGTTCCTTTTCTTTCCATTGCAGATTCAACAAAATGGTGCCAATGAATGACCAGCTGATCAGGCTTGAAACTGGAGAGTCATCTAAGGCTGTTACTCTGAAATGTGGTTTCAAATACCTGTATCTACTCAATATTTCCACTTGGGTTAATTTATACTGGTCATCGTTCCTACACGTGACAGAAAGCACTCTGAAGATGTGTACCCAGTGGTGGGATTCAAATAACTTAACAGCCAGTTCTCTGCCCTAATGGCCATTTTAAGTATAAAAAATGATAAACCAAAAGGTAGTTTGTTATTTCATGAATTTAATACTTAAATAAGAACAATAAGAGTGGTACACAAACTAAATTATGTTATGAGTTTTAAAATAGTAATAAAAAATTAAATAATATCTCACAAAAAACAAAACTGTTATTTAAGATATTTCTATATTGCTTTTTTTTGTTGTTTTGTTTTCTTTTTTCTTTTGTTATCTCTCTTTTTTTTAAAACTAATTTTATTTTTTTAATTGGGCGACATCAATAAATCAGGATACATATATTCAAAGATAACATGTCCAGGTTATCTTGTCGTTCAATTATGTTGCATACCCATCACCCAAAGTCAGATTGTCCTCTGTCACCTTCTATCTAGTTTTCTTTGTGCCCCTCCCCCTCCCCCTATCCCTCTCCCTCTCCCCCCTCCCCCCGTAACCACCACACTCTTTTTTTTTATTTTTATTCATTTTAGAGAGGAGAGGGAGAGACAGACAGAGAGAGAGAGAGAGAGAGAGAGAGAGGAGAGACAGAGAGAAGGGGGGAGGAGCTGGAAGCATCAACTCCCATATGTGCCTTGACCAGGCAAGCCCAGGGTTTCGAACCGGCGACCTCAGCATTTCCAGGTCGACGCTTTATCCACTGCGCCACCACAGGTCAGGCCCACCACACTCTTATCAATGTCTCTTAGTTTCACTTTTATGTGCCACCTACGTATGGAATAATGCAGTTCCTGGTTTTCTCTGATTTACTTATTTCACTTCGTATACTGTTATCAAGATCCCACCATTTTGCTGTAAATGATCCGATGTCATCATTTCTTATGGCTGAGTAGTATTCCATAGTGTATAGGTGCCACATCTTCTTTATCCAGTCATCTATTGACTGCTTTTTGGTTGTTTCCATGTCCTGGCCACGGTGAACAATGCTGCAATAAACATGGGGCTGCATGTGTCTTTACGTATCAATGTTTCTGAGTTTTTGGGGTATATACCCAGTAGAGGGATTGCTGGGTCATAACGTAGTTCTATTTTCAGTTTTTTAAGGAACCACCATACTTTCTTCCATAATGGTTGTACTACTTTACATTCCCACCAACAGTGTATGAGGGTTCCTTTTTCTCCAAAGCCTCTCCAACATTTGCTATTACCTGTCTTGTTAATAATAGCTAATCTAACAGGTGTGAGGTGGTATCTCATTGCAGTTTTGATTTGCATTTCTCTAATAACTAATGAAGATGAGCATCTTTTCATATATCTGTTGGCCATTTGTATTTCTTCCTGGGAGAAGTGTTTGTTCATGTCCTCTTCCCATTTTTTATTGGATTGTTTGTTTGTTGTTGAGTTTTATGAGTTCTTTGTATATTTTGGATATTAGGCCCTTATCTGAGCTGTTGTTTGAAAATATCATTTCCCATTTAGTTGGCTGTCTGTTTATTTTGTTATCAGTTTCTCTTGCTGAGCAAAAACTTCTTAGTCTGATGTAGTCCCATTCATTAATTTTTGCCTTCACTTCTCTTGCCTTTGGAGGGGAAGAGAGAGACAGAGAGGAAGGAGAGGGGGAGGGGTGGAGAAGCAGATGGGCGCTTCTCCTGTGTGCCGTGGCCAGGAATCAAACCCGGGACTTCTACACGCCAGGCCGCCGCTCTACCACTGAGCCAACCAGCTAGGGCCCCAGTTTCATTCTTTTGCATGTGGCTTTCCAGTTTTCCCAGCACCATTTATTGAAGAGGCTTTCTTTTCTCCATTGTGTGTTGTTGGCCCCTTTATCAAAAATTATTTGACCATATATATGTGGTTACATTTCTGGGTTTTCTATTCTGTTCCATTGGTCTGACTGCGTATTTTTCTGCCAATACCATGCTATTTGATTGTCATGGCCCTATAATGTAGTTTGAAGTCAGGTATTGTAATGCCCCCAGCTTCACTCTTTTTCTTTAGGATTGCTTTGGCTATTCGGGTTTTTTTATAGTTACATATAAATCGGATGATTTTTTGTTCCAATTCTTTAAAAAATGTCATTGGAATTTTGATGGGAATTGCATTAAATTTGTATATTGCTTTGGGTAATATGGCCATCTTGATTATATTTATTCTTCCTAACCAAGAACAAGGAATATTCTTCCATCTCCTTATATCTTTTTCGATTTCCCTTAACAATGGTTTATAGTTTTCATTATATAAGTCCTTTACATTCTTTGTTATGTTTATTCCTAAGTATTTTATTTTTTTTGTTGCAATCGTGAAGGGGATTATTCTTGTGAGTTCATTCTCAAATGTTTCATTGTTGGCATATAGAAAGGCTATGGACTTCTGTATGTTAATTTTGTATCCTGCGACCTTACTGTATTGGCTTATTGTTTCTAGTAGTCTTTTTGTGGATTCTTTGGTGTTTTCGATGTATAGGATCATATCATCTGCAAAAAGTGATACCTTTACTTCTTCTTTTCCGATATGGATGCCTTTTATTTCTTTGTCTTGTCCGATTGCTCTGGCTAGAACCTCTAGTACCACATTAAATAAGAGTGGAGAGAGTGGACAAACGTGTCTTGTTCCTGATTTAAGGGGAAAAGCCTTCAGTTTTGTGCCATTTAATATTATGTTAGCTGATGGTTTATCATATATGGCCTTTATCATGTTGAGATATTTTCCTTCTATACCCATTTTGTTGAGAGTCTTAAACATAAAATTGTGTTGTATTTTATCGAGAGCCTTTTCTGCGTCTATTAAAAAGATCATGTGGTTTTTGTTTTTTGTTTTGTTGATATGGTGTATTACGTTAACCGTTTTACATATGTTGAACCATTCTTGAGATTCTGGGATGAATTCCACTTGATCATGATGTATTATTTTTTTAATATGTTGTTGTATTCGATTTGCTAGTATTTTGTTTAGTATTTTAGCATCTGTATTCATTAGAGATATTGGTCTGTAGTTTTCTTTTTTTGTGCCATCCTTGCCTGGTTTTGGTATGAGAGTTATGTTGGGCTCATAAAATGTGTTTGGAAGTATTGCTTTTTCTTCAATTTTTTGGAAGACTTTCAGTAGAATAGGAACCAAGTCCTCTTTGAATGTTTGATAAAATTCGCTGGTATAGCCGTCAGGGCCTGGACTTTTATTTTTGGGGAGGTTTTTAATGGGTTTTTCTATTTCTTCTCTACTAATAGGTTTGTTTAGGCTTTCTGCTTCTTCTTGACTCAGTCTAGGAAGGTTGTATTGTTCTAGGAATTTATCCATTTCTTCTAGGTTGTTGAATTCAGTGGCATAAACCTTTTCATAGTATTCTACAATAATTCTTTGTATATCTACGATGTCCATGGTGATTTCTCCTCTTTCATTTTGGATTTTGTTTATATGAGTTCTTTCTCTTTTTTCCTTGGTAAGTCTTGCCAAGGGTTTGTCAATTTTGTTGATCTTTTCAAAAAACCAGCTCCTTGTTCTATTAATTTTTTCTATAGATTTTCTGTTCTCTATTTCATTTATTTCTGCTCTGATTTTTATTATCTCCTTTCTTCGGCTGGTTATGGGTTGTCTTTGTTCTTCTTTTTCTAGTTCCTTAAGGTGTGAAGTTAAGTGGTTCACTTGGGCTCTCTCTTGTTTGTTCATATATGCCTGAACTTCCCTCATATCACTGCTTTTGCTGCATCCCATAGATTCTGATATGTTGTATTGTCATTTTCATTTGTCTGTATATATCTTTTGATCTCTGCACTTATTTCTTCTTTGACCCATTCATTTTTTAAAAGTATGTTGTTTAGTTTCCACATTTTTGTGGGATTTTTTTCCTCTTTTTTGCAGTTGAATTCTAGTTTCAAGGCTTTATGATCAGAAAATATACTTGGTACAACTTTGATTTTTCTGAATTTGCTGATGTTGTTTTTGTGGCCCAACATATGGTCAATTCTTGAGAATGATCCGTGTGCACTGGAGAAAAATGTATACTCAGTCACTTTAGGATGAAATGTCCTGTAGATGTCTATCATATCCAGGTGCTCTAGTGTTTTGTTTAAGGGCACTATATCTTTGTTAATTCTCTGTTTGGATGACCGATCTTGAGCCATCAGCGGTGTATTGAGGTCTCCAAGTATGATTGTATTTTTGTCAGTTTTTGTTTTAAGGTCAATAAGTAGCTGTCTTATATATTTTGGTGCTCCTTGGTTTGGTGCATATATTTTAAAAATTGTTATGTCGTCTTGATTCAGTGTCCCCTTAATTATTATGAAATGACTATTTTTGTCTCTGAGTACTTTTGCTGTCTTGTAGTCAGCATTATCAGATATGAGTATTGCTATGCCTGCTTTTTTTTGTATGTCATTTGCTTGGAGTATTGTTTTCCAGCCTTTCACTTTGAATTTGTTTTTATCCTTGTTACTTAGATGAGTTTTCTGTAGGCAGCATACAGTTGGATTTTCTTTCTTAATCCATTCTGCTACTCTGTGCGTTTTTATTGGTAAGTTTAATCCGTTTACATTTAGTGTAATTATTGACACTTGTGAGTTCCCTATTGCCATTTTACAGATTGCTTTCTGTTAGTTTTGTGTCTTGTTTGGTCCATGTCTTTTGCTTTTCTATCTTTGTTTTTACTTGGTTGTACTTCATTCATCTTTCCTCTGTGGCTATCTTATTTAAATCATGTGCTTCTGTGGTGGTTTTTTCAATGGTGGTTACCTTTGAATAATGAAAAGGGTTCCTACCCTGTTCATTGTAGTGCACTATTTTGTGAGTACTTTTGCACTCCATCATCCTTTGCTACTGTTAATCTCCATCCTCTCCCCCCTTTTCTTTTTGTTGTTGTCACAGTTTAAGTTTGGTTTTATTGTGTTCTTCTTGGAGCTTTTACTTGTGGCTTTGTTTTTTGTTTGTTTGTTTTGTTGTTGTTGTTCTTTGTATCTGATTGGAGAACCCCCTTTAGTAATTCCTGGAGTGGGGGTTTTCTGATGATAAATTCCCTCATCTTTTCTTTATCTGTGAATGTTTTTTATTTTTCCTTCATATTTGAAGGATAGCTTTGATAGGTATAGTATTCATGGCTGAAACTTCCTCTCTTTCAGGACTTTAAATATTGGGGTCCACTCTCTTCTAGCTTGTAGAGTTTCTGCTGAGAAATCTGATGATAATCTAATGGGCTTTACTTTATATGTTGTATTCTTTTCCCTGGCTGCCTTGAGAATTTTTTCTCTGCCATTGGTTTGTGCCAATTCCATTATGATGTGCCTTGGAGTAGGTTTGTTGGGGTTAAGAAAACTCGGTTTTTTGTTTGCTTCTTGAATTTGAGGCTTTAGATCTTTCTACAGGCTTGGAAATTTCTCATCTATTATTTGTTTGAGTATGTTCTCCATTCCATTTTCTCTCACTTCTCCCTCTGATATACCTATTATTCTTATGTCATTCTTTTTATGGAGTCAGATAATTCCTGTAGGGCTATCTCATTTTTTAAAATTTTTGAGTCTCTTTCTTCTTCTCTCAGTTGTGCCTTAAGTTGCTTGTCTTCTATTTCACTAATCCTACCTTTTATCTGGCCTGTTCTATTAGCTAAGCTTGTTACCTCGTTTTTCAGCTCGTGAATTGAGTTTTTCATCTCTGTTTGATTTGTTTTTATAGTTTCAATTCCCTTGGTAATATATTCTTTGTGTTCATTGAGTTGTTTTCTGAGCTCCCTAAATTGCCTTTCTGTGTTTTCTTGTATATCTCTGAGTATTTTTAGGATTTCTATTTTAAATTCTCTGTCATTTAAGTCCAAAATTTCCAATATATTAAATTTTTTCTCCATAGATTTTTCCTTATCTGTGTTACTTCTCTTTCTTTTCTATCCATAATATTCGATTTTCTCTTCCTTAATTGCATCTGAGGGTGGTTTTGTTGATAGTATTAATGAGAATTAATAAAGAATTAAAAGTTAAAAAAATAAAAAATCGAAGAGTTGTTTTTTTTTAAAAAAATTAAGAATTAAATAAAGAAAACTGAAATAAAATAAAATTTTTTTAAAAAAGGAAATTATTTTCCCCTCCTTTTTTCCTCTCCTCTCCTCTCCCCTCTTTCTTGAGAAAATCTTTTGGTGAAGTGTGAATTATATTGTACTAAATAGAACAAACAATGCCTGTAATGTAGGACCTGAATTGGGGAGAAGTAGTAAAGGGAGAAAAAAAGAAAAAAAGGAAAAAAAGGTGGTATGGACCCACAAAAAGCTAATAAGGAAAAAATTTGGGTCAAGAATAAAATGATTTGATTTTAGGTGTTGGTTGACTAAGAGTTATGATGATAGGAATAAGAGGGAAACAGAAAAATGGGGGGACAAATTAAAAAATTACTATTGTATTTAGTGGAACAAGAACTAGATAAAATGGAGAGCCAGGAATGGGAGCACTGCTAGTGAGTTAAAAAGGTGAAGTAAAAACCCCCTAAAATGCCACAAACATAAGTTTAATTTTCAGATAAGATATTTTGTTCATTATTGAGGTTTGAATGAGAGGAGATGTAAAGGAGAAAGGAAGAAACTAATATAGAGGGAGAAAAGAAATAGAAAGGAAAAAAAAGAGGGAACCACTAAAAGAAGAAAAAAGAAAAAAGAGGAGAGAGAGAGAGAGAGTTAAGGGTTTTGGAGTGCAACCCTCATAGAGAGAAAGGAAGAGGAAAGAAAAGATAATGGGAGATGTAACACTTATGGGTAGTGTAGTTCAAGGAGAGGAGAGAGTAAGACTGGCAGAGAGTTAAACGACCAAATTGGAGGAGGAGAAAAAAAAAAAATCAAGAATGAAGATAAGAGAAACAAACGAACAAATATGCTCAAATGGGATAGGTTATAAAGTGTGCGGATTATTCTTGATTTTGAGAGGTTATCTTCTTGCTTTTTCTTTTCTCTCCCTCTTCCTGGTTGGTGACTCTGTACCCCGGGTTCTGCCCCTTTGGCATGCTCAGGTAGTAGTTTGCAGTTGATAAGTCTCTATGATGATGTTATATATTGTGCTTCAGTCTCGTTGGCAGTCGAGGCTCATTAGCATTTATAGGCTCCGACAGTGAGAGAGTCCGTGTTCCTGGAGCCTCTCTCCTAGTCTTTCCTTCCTCAATTAGTAGCCTGATAATACAGGTATGAGGTTGCTGCTGCCTCTGCCTGGATAGTAAGAGGCTCAAAGAGCTGGCAACTCCCCACTGTATTCCCACTCAGCGCAGGGCTCTGGGTAAGGCTCAGTCAGTCAGAGCTGCTAGCATAATCAGGTGGGGCTTCCGCCCACTCAAAGACCTCTGGCTCTGCCACTCTTTTCAGTAACATGGGCGGGTGTCCACACCCGGGGCGCTTGGAGGAAACTCTCGCTCACTATCTGTGTGCAGACCAGAATATCAGGACGGCAGTCTCACACTCTGAGTGAAACTCCCACCCACACGGAAAAGTTCCAGCGTTGGAATTGGCTCTCGCTCCCTCCTCATGCGCGGCTTTTTCAGGGTGCTGGGGCAGCCTGGAGATTCTGCTTTTGGCCCACACAAAGGCCCATGACTCTGCCCCTCTGTGGGATAACATGGGAGTCCACTCCCGGGGCTTTCGAAGGAATCTCTCGCCCACTATCTGCACGCGCTGACCAGGAGATGGGGAAAATGGCTGCCCCACTTGTCTTTCTTTGTCTGGGTTTGGCACGAGTGTTAACTTGTATTTCCTGGGTTGCCACAGTCACAGTTTTTCCTTGGCTTGGATCTCCGTGCCACAGCCTGGTTCAGCCGTTTGTTTCGTGGCCTGGATCTATTCACCCCCTTTGCCCACCTTAGTTTCTATATTCTCAGTTCCCAGTGAAAGCAGCCCTATTTAGGTTAGTGAGGAAGGCAGAGCATTTCTTACTCCCTATTTCCTTCAGGGTTTGATTATATATTTAGCCAAGTTTTCGCTTGACCATACCTTCGGGTGTATTGCAAAACATCTGGAGGCTCCAAGGATAGGTTTTTCTGTTTCTGGTTGAAGATCTTGTTGAGTTTTAAAGGAGATTTATCGGTATTGCTTCCTACCGTGCCATTACTCTGACGTCATCTCTCTATATTGCTTCTTGATTGACGTTCTCACTTGCAATTTTTTTCACCTATGGATAGAATGAACATTACCACAGGCACTTAGAATACACTGTTGCACCAATGAACATTAAAAAAGAGTAAGGAATATAAATATGTGATTTCCACATTAGAGGGAACCCTGATTACAGTTCCATTTTAACAACCAGTTTGCCAAACTCAACAAAAAAATATGTATCAGTTCTGCCGAACTGATGGGAACCAGCTGAATCCCACCACTGTCAGTACCAAGGGTTGTTTGATGAAGGGCCTCTATACAAAGGAGTGTGCAGTGTTAGGGGAACCAGTGAGAGAGGATGAAACACTCGTAGCACCAGCAAGAGTAAGGACCTATGATCACCTCTATCTTTAAAGTCTTATGAGCTGAACTGCGATATTTTCTCAAAAAATTCATGTTAAAGTCTTAATCCCCAAAACCTCAGAATGAGACTACATTTAGAGATATTAAGTTAAATTGAGGTCACTAGGGTGAGCCCTAATTCGATATGTCTGATATCCTTATTAGAGAAATTTGGACATAGACACATGCAGAGGGAAAAGGATATGACAGCCTCATACAAGCCCAGTAGAGGGGCCTGGAGCAGATCCTTCTCTTTTTGCCATTGGAATGAACCAACCCTGCTGGCCCTTCTATCTCAAACTTCTCGCCTCCTGAAGTGTAAGAAGATGCATTTCTGTGGTTTAAGCCACTTAGCCTGTGGCGTATAACTTTGTTATGGTGGCCCTGGGCAACTAATACAAAGAGGAAAACAAGGAGCTGCTCTGAGTACCTGACAAGAACCGTAGGTGCTGTAGCTGTGGAGCGAGCCACTTGACAAGATAGAGCCCCCTGGCCTTTGATAGAGGCCTGGCCGCTGACACCCCCACCACAGCAGAGGGAGCTGCGGGGAAACTTCCTACCTCTCTTTTCTGCTCTCTGAGCACCTGTCACCCATTGGCCTAACCAGAAGCTAGAGGGCAAGGACGGTGACTAAGTCTGTGGTGCTCGGCTTCCCAGGACACAGAGCAAAGTGACAGTGATTCTGGAAGTGCAAATGGAGATTATTCAGCAAATACGTTTGATACTTTTTCTCTAGTGTAACATGTCTAAAACAAACTATTGCTCTGGCCAGGTAGCTCTGGTGGTTAGATCCCTGGTTGTTGTTGGATCCCTGGTCAGGGCACATATAAGAATCAAACAAAAATGCATAGGTGGGTAGAGCAACAAATCCACGTTTCCCTCTCTCAAAATTAATAATTAAAAAATTTTTAACTACTCTTAAAAAAAAAAAAAGACCATTTTCTACCAAACTGCTTCTTCCCTAGTTGTCTATCTCAGTAATGTAACTCCAGTTTTCTAGATGCTTAGGTAAAAATCTTTACATCATCTTGACTCTATCAACAAATTTTATTTGCTCTACCTTAGAAATTTCTAGAATCTAACCACTTATCATCCCTGCATAGATGTTCACTTGAGCACAACCTCTGGTTCACAAACCTGTCTGTAACCATTCTCCTCTATCACTCCAGCCCAGGTTCTGTCTTTTCCACAGCTGTGTGAGCAGTTCCATCTCCATCATGCATCATCACTAGAGGGACTCTCTCAGCCTCAGCACCTCTCCGAGTGCTGGGAAGGCCATCTCAGGGTAAGCTTGCTCACCCTGCCTCACCCCCAGAACACAAACCCCTCATCTCCTTTCCTCTGAGAATCTCAGCACACCCAAGTGATGGACTTCTAACTCCAAAGCACCAGGTCTCTCCCCTGGTATCTTCCAGCCAAATTTTCCTCAATGACACAAAATACATGTAAAAACATGTGTAAGCTTCCCCAATGAAAATATAGCCTTATTGCTCTTTCTGAAGATATAAATAATGCATTCTTACTTTTAGAAAGTTGAGCAATTCAGATTATAATGAACAAAGTAAAAAAAAGAAATTGCTTAAGTTCCACCACACAGAGATACTCATTATTAATGTTTATGTGACTGTGATTTCATACATGATTTTAGGCCCAGACAAACATATATATAATTTTATATAAATAGGTTCATATTATACATGCCTTTTAAAATTCTAAATACCTTTTCCTGATCTTCAATCTTTCTGTTTACTTGTCTCTCTCTTCCCTTTTCCCTGACCCCTCTACCTCATCTAATCCCTGATCCAGAAGTTAACACTTTGGTACATAGCCTACCATGTTCATAAGTCATGTGTGACTATTTAAGTAGTTATAGTGATCTTTGAAGTAATTTATAGTAAAAAAGTACAACAGGTAATAAAATATTTTCTTATCTAGCTCTCATAAGAAAATCCTTATGAATCAACTATATAGACATAAATCATTTTTTAAGTAGCTTCATAATAGTATGAATTCACTATAATTTATTCAATCAGTCTGATATTCATAAAAATTCAGGGTGTTTCTGATTTGATCATTACAAAAAATGTTGCAGTAATGTGTTTTTTTTAACTGGCACATTTATTTCTAAAGAAAAGTTCCCCAAGTCAGACCAATATTAAATTATATGTGTATTTTTAAATTATTATAGATATTACCAGATTGTAAGGCTCTAAGGTTGTAATACTTCAATTTAAATGTATAATATTAATGCTACTCACTGGTTAAAATTGAAAAATGCAACATAGTAGAAAATGGACAAATTAACAGTTCACAGAAGGGTACTTCCCAATAGCTAATAAATATAAAATATAATCAGTCTTACAGATTGTCAGAGAAATGCAAATTAAAGAAACAAAGGTCATATCCTGTTCATCAAATTGACAAAAAAGACCAAAAAAAATAGGAAAAAGGTTACTAACAGATGTTGATAGAGCACATGAAGTAGAAGTGGAAAAGGCGTTCTTTTAACATTAAGGAGACTGTTCCATGTGCTCCACATATTTTTCAATTTCTAGTTTACCTTTTGACTTTTTCTAGTGTTTTGGGCCAAGTTTTAAAATGCAGGGTTATTTTTAAAAATAATTTTATTTTTTTAATGGGGTGACATCAATAAATCAGGATACATATATTCAAAGATAACAAGTCCAGGTTATCTTGTCGTTCAATTATGTTGCATACCCATCACCCAAAATCAGATTGTTCTCTGTCACCTTCTCTCTAGTTTTCTTTGTGCCCCTCCCCCTCCCCCTTTCCCTCTCCCTTTTCCCCCTCCCCCCCCCATAACCACCACACTCTTATCAATGTCTCTTAATTTCACTTTTATGTCCCACCTACGTATGGAATAATGCAGTTCCTGGTTTTTTCTGATTTACTTATTTCGTTTCGTATCATGTTATCAAGATCCCACCATTTTGCTGTAAATGTTCCGATGTCATCATTTCTTATGGCTGAGTAGTATTCCATAGTGTATATGTGCCACATCTTCTTTATCCAGTCATCTATTGACGGGCTTTTTGGTTGTTTCCATGTTCTGACCACTGTGAATAATGCTGCAATAAACATGGGGCTGCATGTGTCTTTATGTATCAATGTTTCTGAGTTTTGGGGGTATATACCCAGTAGAGAGATTGCTGAGTCATAAGGTAGTTCTATTTTCAGTTTTTTGAGGAACCACCATACTTTCTTCCATAATGGTTGTACTACTTTACATTCCCACCAACAGTGGATGAGGGTTCCTTTTTCTCCACAGCCTCTTCAACACTTGCTATTACCTGTCTTGCTAATAATAGCTAATCGAACAAGTGTGAGGTGGTATCTCATTGCAGTTTTGATTTGCATTTCTCTAATAGCTAAAGAAGATGAGCATCTTTTCACATATCTGTTTGCCATTTGTATTTCTTCCTGGGAGAAGTATCTGTTCATATCCTTTTCCCATTTTTTTATTGGATTGTTTGTTTGTTTGTTTGTTGAGTTTTATGAGTTCTTTGTATATTTTGGATATTAGGCCCTTATCTGAGCTGTTGTTTGAAAATATCATTTCCCATTTAGTTGGCTTTCTGTTTATTTTGTTATCAGTTTCTCTTGCTGAGCAAAAACTTCTTAGTCTGATGTAGTCCCATTCATTAATTTTTGCCTTCACTTCTCTTGCCTTTGGAGTCAAATTCATAAAATGCTCTTTAAAACCCAGGTCCATGAGTTGAGTACCTATGTCTTCTTCTATGTACTTTATTGTTTCAGGTCTTATGTTTAGATCTTTGATCCATTTTGAGTTAATTTTAGTACAGGGGGACAAACTGTAGTCCAGTTTCATTCTTTTGCATGTGGCTTTCCAGTTTTCCCAGCACCATTTATTGAAGAGGCTTTCTTTTCTCCATTGTGTGTTGTTGGCCCCTTTATCAAAAATTATTGACTATATATATGTGGTTTTATTTCTGGACTTTCTATTCTGTTCCATTGGTCTGAGTGTCTATTTTTCTGCCAATACCATGCTGTTTTGATTGTCGTGGCCCTATAATAGAGTTTGAAGTCAGGTAGTGTAATGCCCCCAGCTTCATTCTTTTTCTTTAGGATTGCTTTGGCTATTCGGGATTTTTTATAGTTCCATATAAAGCTGATGATTTTTTGCTCTATTTCTCTAAAAAATGTCATTGGAAATTTGATGGGAATTGCATTAAATTTGTATATTGCTTTGGGTAATATAGCCATCTTGATTATATTTATTCTTCCTAGCCAAGAACAAGGTATATTCTTCCATCTTATTATATCTTTTTCGATTTCCCTTAACAATGGTTTATAGTTTTTATTATATAAGTCCTTTACATTCTTTGTTATGTTTATTCCTAAGTATTTTATTTTTTTTGTTGCAATCGTGAAGGGGATTATTCTTTTGAGTTCGTTTTCAATTGTTTCATTGTTGGCATATAGAAAGGCTATTGACTTCTGTATGTTAATTTTGTATCCTGCGACCTTACTGTATTGGCTTATTGTTTCTAGTAGTCTTTTTGTGGATTCTTTGGTGTTTTCGATGTATAGGATCATATCATCTGCAAAAAGTGATACCTTTACTTCTTCTTTTCCGATATGGATGCCTTTTATTTCTTTGTCTTGTCTGATTACTCTGGCTAGAACCTCTAGTACCACATTAAATAAGAGTGGAGAGAGTGGACAACCCTGTCTTGTTCCTGATTTAAGGGGGAAAGCCTTCAGTTTTGTGCCATTTAATATGATGTTAGCTGATGGCTTATCATATATGGCCTTTATCATGTTGAGATATTTTCCTTCTATACCCATTTTGTTGAGAGTCTTATACATAAAATTGTGTTGTATTTTATCGAAAGCCTTTTCTGCGTCTATTGATAAGATCATGTGGTTTTTGGTTTTTGTTTTGTTGATATGGTGTATTACATTAACCGTTTTACATATGTTGAACCATCCTTGAGATTCTGGGATGAATCCCACTTGATCATGATGTATTATTTTTTTAATATGTTGTTGTATTCGATTTGCTAGTATTTTGTTTAGTATTTTGGCATCTGTATTCATTAGAGATATTGTTCTGTAGTTTTCTTTTTTTGTGCCATCCTTGCCTGGTTTTGGTATGAGGGTTATGTTGGGCTCATAAAATGAGTTTGGAAGTATTGCTTCTTCTTCAATTTTTTGGAAGACTTTCAGTAGAATAGGAACCAAGTCTTCTTTGAATGTTTGATAAAATTCGCTGGTATAGCCGTCAGGGCCTGGACTTTTATTTTTGGGGAGGTTTTTAATGGGTTTTTCTATTTCTTCTCTACTAATAGGTTTGTTTAGGCTTTCTGCTTCTTCTTGACTCAGTCTAGGAAGGTTGTATTGTTCTAGGAATTTATCCATTTCTTCTAGGTTGTTGAATTTAGTGGCATAAAGCTTTTCATAGTATTCTACAATAATTCTTTGTATATCTACGGTGTCCATGGTGATTTCTCCTCTTTCATTTTGGATTTTGTTTATATGAGTTCTTTCTCTTTTTTCCTTGGTAAGTCTTGCCAAGGGTTTGTCAAATTTGTTTATCTTTTTAAAGAACCAGCTCCTTGTTTTATTAATTTTTTCTATAGTTTTTCTGTTCTCTATTTCATTTATTTCTGCTCTGATTTTTATTATCTCCTTTCTTCGGCTGGTTTTGGGTTGTCTTTGTTTTTCTTTTTCTAGTTCCTTAAGGTGTGAAGTTAAGTGGTTCACTTGGGCTCTCTCTTGTTTGTTCATATATGCCTGAAGTGATATGAACTTCCAACTTATCACTGCTTTTGCTGCATCCCATAGATTCTGATATGTCGTATTGTCATTTTCATTAGTCTGTATATATCTTTTGATCTCTGCACTTATTTCTTCTTTGACCCATTCATTTTTTAAAAGTATGTTGTTTAGTTTCCACATTTTTGTGGGATTTTTTCCCTCTTTTTTGCAGTTGAATTCTAGTTTCAAGGCTTTATGATCAGAAAATATGCTTGGTATAACTTCGATTTTTCTGAATTTGCTGATGTTGTTTTTGTGGCCCAATATATGGTCAATTCTTGAGGATGATCCATGTACACTGGAGAAATATGTATACTCAGTCATTTGGGATGAAATGTCCTGTAGATGTCTATCATATCCAGGTGCTCTAGTGTTTTGTTTAAGGCCACTATGTCTTTGTTGATTCTGTTTGGATGACCGATCTCGAGCCGTCAGCGGTGTATTGAGGTCTCCAAGTATGATTGTATTTTTGTCAGTTTTTGTTTTAAGGTCAATAAGTAGCTGTCTTATATATTTTGGTGCTGCTTGGTTTGGTGCATACATATTAAGGATTGTTATGTCTTCTTGATTCAGTGTCCCCTTAGCCATTATGAAATGGCCATTTTTGTCTCTGAGTACTTTTCCTGTCTTGTAGTCCGCATTATCCGATATGAGTATTGCTACACCTGATTTTTTTTGGATGTCATTTGCTTGGAGTATTGTTTTCCAGCCTTTCACTTTGAATTTGTTTTTATCCTTGTTACTTAGATGAGTTTTCTGTAGGCAGCATACAG
Source organism: Saccopteryx bilineata (assembly GCF_036850765.1). Classification (NCBI taxonomy): domain Eukaryota; kingdom Metazoa; phylum Chordata; class Mammalia; order Chiroptera; family Emballonuridae; genus Saccopteryx; species Saccopteryx bilineata. The sequence goes on from NC_089492.1 coordinate 204,761,888, forward strand.
TTGGATTTTCTTTTTTAATCCATTCTGCTACTCTGTGCCTTTTTATTGGTGAGTTTAATCCGTTTACATTTAGTGTAATTATTGACACTTGTGAGTTCCCTATTGCCATTTTATATCTTGCTTTCTTTTAGTTTTGTGTCTTGTTTGATCCTTCTCTTTCATTTTTCTATCTTTTGTTTTTATTTGGTTGTATTCCATACATCTTTCCTGTGTTGCTATCTTTTTTATCTCATGTGCTTCTGTGGTGGTTTTTTCAATGGTGGTTACCTTTGAATAATGAAAAGGGTTCCCACCCTGTTCATTGTAGTGAACTATTTTGTGAGTACTTTTGTACTCCATCGTCCTTTGCTACTGTTAATCTCCATCTTCTCCCCCCCTTTCTTTTTGTTGTTATCACAGTTTAAATTTGGTTTTATTGTGTCTTCTTTGAGCTTTTACTGTGGCTCTGGGTTTTTTTGTTCTTTGTATCTGATTGGAGAACCCCCTTTAGTAATTTCTAGAGTAGGGGTTTTCTGATGATAAATTCCCTCATCTTTTCTGTATCTGTGAATGTTTTTATTTCTCCTTCATATTTGAAGGATAGCTTTGATGGGTATAGTATTCGTGGCTGAAAGTTCCTCTCTTTCAGGACTTTAAATATTGGGGTCCACTCTCTTCTAGCTTGTAGAGTTTCTGCTGAGAAATCTGATGATAATCTAATGGGCCTTCCTTTATATGTTGTATTCTTCTTTTCCCTGGCTGCCTTGAGAATTTTTTCTTTGCTTTTGGTTTGTGCCAATTTCATTATGATATGCCTTGGAGTAGGTTTGTTGGGGTTAAGAAAACTCGGAGTTCTGTATTCTTCTTTTCCCTGGATGCCTTGAGAATTTTTTCTTTGCCGTTGGTTTGTGCCAATTTCATTATAATATGCCTTGGAGTAGGTTTGTTGGGGTTAAGAAAACTCGGAGTTCTGTTTGCTTCTTGAACTTGAGGCTTTAGTTCTTTCCACAGGCTTGGGAAGTTCTCATCTATTATTTGTTTGAGTATGTTCTCCATTCCATTTTCTCTCTCTTCTCCCTCTGATATACCTATTATTCTTATGTTATTCTTTTTGATGGAGTCAGATAATTCTTGTAGGGCTATCTCATTTTTTTTAATTTTTGAGTCTCTTTCTTCTTCTCTCTGTTATGCCTCAAGTTGCTTGTCTTCTATTTCACTAATCCTCTCTTCTATCTTGCCTGTTCTATTAGCTAAGCTTGTTACTTCGTTTTTCAGCTCGTGAATTGAGTTTTTCATCTCTGTTTGATTTGTTTTTATAGTTTCAATTTCTTTGGATATATATTCTTTGTGTTCATTGAGTTGTTTTCTGAGCTCCCTAAATTGCCTTTCTGTGTTTTCTTGTATATCTCGGAGGATTTTTAGGATTTCTATCTTGAATTCTCTGTCATTTAGCTCCAAGGTTTCCAATATATTAAATTTTTTCTCCATAGATTTTTCCTCATCTAGCTGTGTTACCTCTCTTTCTTTTGTATCCATGATATTTGATTTTCTCTTCCTTAATGGCATCTGAGGGTGGTTTTGTTGATAGTATTAATGAGATTTAATAAAGAATAAAAAGTTAAAAAAATAAAAAATTGAAAAGAGTTGTTTTTTTAAATTAATAATGAAATAAAGAAAAATAAAATAAAATATAAATTTTAAAAAAAGAAAATTATTTCTTCCTCCTTTTTTCTCTCCTCTCCTCTCCCTTCTCTCTTGAGAAAATCTTGTGGTGAACTGTCAATTATAACAAACAATGCCTGTAATGGAGGGCCTGAATTGGGAAAAAGTAATAAAGGGGCAAAAAAAGAAAAAAAAAGAAAAAAGAAGGGGGTATGGACCCACAAAAAGCAAAAAAGAAAAAATTTGGGTCAAGAATAAAATGATTTGATTTTAGGTGTTGGTTGACTATGAGTTATGATGAGAGCGATAAGAGGGAAACAGAAAAATGGGGGGACAAATTAAAAAATTACTATTGTATTTAGTGGAACAAGAACTAGATAAAATGGAGAGCCAGGGATGGGAGCACTGCTAGTGAGGTAAAAAGGTGAAGTAAAAACCCCCCAAAATGCCACAAACATAAGTTTGAGTCCCAGATAAGATAATTTGTTTGTTTTTGAGGTTTGAATGAGAGGAGATGTAAAGGAGAAAGGAAGAAACTAATATAGAAAGAGAAAAGAAAGAGAGAGAGTGAAAAAAAAAAGAGGGAACCACTAAAAGAAGAAAAAAGAAAAAAGAGGAGAGAGAGAGAGGGAGAGAGTTAAGGGTTTTGGAGTGCAACCCTCATAGAGAGAAAGGAAGAGGAAAGAAAAGATAATGGGAAATGTAACAATTATGGGTAGTGTAGTTCAAGGAGAGGAGAGAGTAAGACTGGCAGAGAGTTAATCAGCCAAATTGGAGGAGGAAAAAAAATATCAAGAATTAAGATAAGAGAAACAAACGAACAAATATACTAAAATGGGATAGGTTATAAAGTCTGCAGATTATTCTTGATTTTGAGAGTTTATCTTCTTGCTTTTTCTTTTCTCTCCCTCTTCCTGGTCAGAGACTCTGTACCCCGGGTTCTGCCCCTTTGGCACGCTCAGGTAGAGGTTTGCAGTTGATAAGTCTCTATGGCGACGTCATGTATTGTGCTTTAGACTCGTTGGCAGTATAGGCTCATTAGCATTTATAGGCTCCGACAGTGAGAGAGTCCATGTTTCTGGAGCCTTTCTCCTAGTATTTCCTTCCTCAATTAGTAGCCTGATAATCCAGCTATGGGGTTGCTGCTGCCTCTGCCTGGATAGTAAGAGGCTCAAAGAGCTGGCAACTCTCCACTCTATTTCCACTCAGTACAGGGCTCTGGGTAAGGCTCAGTCAGTCAGAGCTGCTAGCATAATCAGGCGGGGTTTCCGCCCACTCAAAGACCTCTGACTCTGCCACTCTGTCCGGTAACACAGGCGGGTGCCCACTTCCGGGGCGCTTGGAGGAAACTCTCGCTCACTATCTGCGCGCGCAGGCCAGGATATCTGGCCAGCAGTCTCACGCTCTGAGTGAAACCCCCAACCGCATGGAAAAGTTCCAGCATTGGAATTGGCTCTCACTCCGTCCCTGTGCGCGGCTTTTGCAAGGCACTGGTGTGGCCCGAGATTCCGTTTTGGTTCACACAAAGGCCCCTGACTCTGCCCCTCTGTGCGATAACACGGGCGTGCACTGCCGAGGCACTCATAGGAATCTTTCCCTATCTGCGCACGCAGACCAGGATATCAGGCCGGCCGTGTTTCCCTCTGAGTGAATCCCCTACCAGCACAGAAAAGTTCCACCATTGGAATTAGTTCTCGCTCCCTTCCATGCGTGGCTTTCTCAGGGCGCTGGGGCTGCCCAGAGATTCCGCTTTCGGCCCACACAAAGGCCTCTGACTCTGCCTCTCTGTGGGGTAACACGGGCACCCACTCCCGGGGCTTTGGAAGAAATCTCTTGCCCACTATCTGTGCGTGCCGACCAGGAGATCGGGTAAAATGGCTGCCCCGCTTGTCTTTCTTTGTCTGGGTTTGGTGCAAGTGTTAGCTTGTATTGCCCGGGTTGCCACAGGAACAGTTTTTCCTCAGCTTGGATCTCCGTGCCACAGCCTGGTTCGGCTGTTTGTGCCACGGCCTGGATCTATTCACCCCCTTTGCCCACCTCAGTTTCTATATTCACAGTTCGAAGAGAAAGCCACCCTGTTTAGGTTAGTGAGGAAGGCGGAGCATTTCTTACTCCCTATTTCCTTTGAGGTTTGGTTATATATTTAGCCAATTTTTCGCTTGACCATACCTTCAGGTGTATTGCAAAACATCTGGAGGCTCCAAGGATAGGTTTTTCTGTTTCTGGTTGAAGATCTTGTTTAGTTTGGGGGGAGATTTATCGGTATCACTTCCTACCCCGCCATTACTCTGATGTCATCCCCAAAATGCAGTTTTTGCATAGTGATGTGTTTTACTATTAAGCTTCCAATGTCCTGTATTGCTTTGAAAAATATCACTTACCCCATCCTGTCCTAATTTTTCTTCTAAAATTTATACTGCCTTTTATTTTATATTTAAATTTGTAATATATTTGAAATTTACTTTTACATATGATAAGAAGTAAGATACAACTTTAATTTTCTACGAGATGGAAAGCAAGTCATGCCAACATTGTTTATTAAATCAATTATTTTTCTTTCTGAAATTCTAATATCACCTTTGACATGTACTATCTTCCCATAGTTATTAGGATCTATTTCTTGATTCTGTTTTATTCCACTGGTCTTTTTTGTTAATACCATATTGCTTTAATTATAGTGGCTATCTAGTATGATTTAATCTCTAGTACAATATCACTGCTTTTATTTTTAATAATTTGTTAATTATTTTCAGACATCGAATTTGCATATGTTCTTTTTTTTTTTTTTTTTTGTATTTTTCTGAAGCTAGAAACGGGGAGAGACAGTCAGACAGACTCCAGCATGCGCCCGACCGGGATCCACCTGGCACGCCCACCAGGGGGTGACGCTCTGCCCACCAGGGGGCGATGCTCAGCCCCTCTGGGGCTTCACTCTGTTGCGTCCAGAGCCACTCTAGAGCCATCCCCAGTGCCAGGGCCATCTTTGCTCCAATGGAGCCTTGGCTGCGGGAGGGGAAGAGAGAGACAGAGAGGAAGGAGAGAGGGAGGGGTGGAGAAGCAGATGGGCGCTTCTCCTGTGTGCCCTGGCAGGGAATCGAACCCGGGACTTCTGCACGCCAGGCCGACGCTCTACCACTGAGCCAACCTGTTCTTTTTTTATATTTACTCTTTTTTATTTTGAAATAGTTATAGATTCACATGCAATTGCAAGAAACAATGGAGAAATCCCATGATTCCCCAATGGTAATTTATTGAGAACTATAGTAAAATATCACAATCAGGATAATGACATTGATTCAGTCAAGATATAAAATATTTCCATCATCACATAAATCACTTGTGTTGCTTGTTTATAGCCACACCCACTTCTCTCCTGCCCTTATCCCCTCTTTAACATCCACAAACTATTACCTGTTTTCCATTTCTCAAATTTTGTAATTTTTAAAATGTTATATAAATGGAATAATACAGTACATAGCCTTTTGGGATTGATTTGAGATTCATCCAAGTTATTGTCTCCATCAATGGTTTATTTGTCTTTGTTGCTGAGTAGTATTCCATGGCATTGATGTACCATCCTATGTGTAACCATTGAACAATATCTGGATCATTTCCAGTTTGGTTCTATTGCAAAATAACCTGATTTATACATTTCTGTAAGGTTTCTTTATGAACATAAGTTTTCATTTCTCTAGAATAAATGACCAAGACTGTAATTGCTAAGTTGAGGTCACATACTAGTTATATTTTAGCTTTGCAAGAAATTACTTTGTTTTTCAGAGTGGCTGTACCATTTTATGTACCCATAAACAATGTATAAGTGACTCAGTTTCTCTTATTCTCACCAGCATTTGATATTATACTATTTGTTATTGTAGCCATTTGGATAGGTATGCAATAATATCTCATTAGAGTTTTAATTTGCATTTCCCAAATGGCTGATGATGTTTAACATCTTTTTACATGCTTAGTTGCTGTTGGTATACTGTATCTTCTTCAATAAATTGTCTGTGCCTGTCTTTTGCTCATTTTCTAATTGGATTTTTTATTTTTTTACTGTTGAGTTTTGAGAAGTCTAAGAAGTCTTTATATATTCAAGATACAGTTTCTTGGCAGATATTTTGTTTGCAAACATTTATCCCACTGTGCAGTTTGTTTTCACATTCTCTTAAAATGGTAGCTTGCAGAACAAAAGTTTTAATTTTGATGAAGTAAAATTTATCACCTTTTTTCTTTTATGGATTGTGCTTTAAGATTCTGGAGAAGGGTAGTGGGGACCTGTGGAAGGTAAAGGAGGGATAAATAGTGATAGAAAGAAACTTAACTTGGGGTGGTGAGCACACAATGTAATATATAGATGATGCATTAAAGAATTGTACCCCAAAACCTATATAATTTTATTAACCAATGTCATAATAAATTTAAAAAATAAAATAAAAAAGATCTTCTCTTAGTTTTAAATTTTTCTATTTTTTTTTTTGCATTTTACATTTAAATGTGTGATCCATTTTGAATTAATTTTTGTATGAGGTGGAGAGCTAGGCTGAGGTCTACTCTTTTGCCTATGGATGTATGATTGCTCCAGCACATTGTTGAAAAGCCTATCAAATTGCTATTGTTCCTCTGTTAAAACTCAGTTAAGCATATTAGTGTGGGCATATTTCTGGTTTCTTTATTCTATGCGCATTCATCTCTGTGTCTAGCCCTCTGCCAATACCATACAGTCTTGATTACAACAGTAATATAATGTTTTTGAAATCATGGAAGAAATTTTCTTTTACTTTCCATTTTCAAAATGTTTTACATATTCTAATGTTTTTCCTTTTTTATATTTTAAAATAATGTTGCCTATATCTAGAAAAAATTATTGCATTGAATCTGCTTATCAATTTGGGGGTATCTGATATATTGAATTTTCTTTTTTTTTTTCATTTTTTTAAAATTTTAGTGCGAGGAGGAGAGACAGAGAGACAAACTTCTGCATATGCCCCAACTGGAATCCACCTGGCATGCCCACTAGGGGGTGATGCTCTGCCCATCTGGGGCTGTTCCTTCGTTGCAACCAGAGCTATTTTTTAGTGCCTGAGATAGAGGCATGGAGCCATCCTCAGTTCTTAAGGCCAACTAGCTATAGCCAATCAAGCTATGGCTGTGGGAGGGGAAGAGAGAGAGAGAGAAAGGGGAAGAGAGGGATGGAGAAGCAGATGGGCGCTTCTCCTGTGTGCCCTGACTGGGAATTAAACACAGGACTTCCACAGGCTGGGCAGACATTACCACTGAGATAACCAGCCAGGGCTTTGAATTTTCTAACAACATGAATATATTTCATGTATTTGGATCTTTTTTGAGGTCTTTTATCACTGTTTTCTAGTTTTTATCACATATATAATTGTTTTAGTTCTTCCTTTCTGATATGTATCTTTTATTTAATTATTTTGCCTCCTTATTGAGGCTAGAATGTTCAATATAATGGGTGAGAGTGATGAGAGTGGGCATTCTTCCTTTGTGACCAGCTTTAAAGAAAAAGGATTTAGTCTTTTATCATTAAGTAGAATGTCAGCTATCAGTTTTGTGTAGATGCTCTTGGTCAAGTTAAAAAAGCTCCCAGGTATTTTTATTTTTCTGAGAGTTTTTAAAAATGAATGGGTGTGAGATTTTGTCAAATAATCTTTTGCATCAATTGATAATGGTCGTTTCAGTTTTCTTCTTTAGCTCATTAATGTGGTATATTACATTGATTTTTAAATATTGAACCAGCTTTGTATATTTGGAATAAACTCTATGTGATCATGATGCACATTTCATTTTATATACTGCTGAACTGCTCATTTTTGTTCAAAATTTTTATGTCTGCATTCATGAGAAATATTGGTCTTTGGTTTTCCCTTCTTTGTACTGACTGTTTTGGTATAAAGGTAATACTAGCTTCATAAAATGAATCAGAATGTGTCCTCTCCCCTTTGCTTTTTGAAAGAGATTTAGTAGAATTGTGTTATTTCTTCTTTAAACAATTGGTAGAATTCTTCAGTGAAACTATCTGAACATGGAGATTTCTAGAGAACATAGGTGTTTTACAATTGTGAATTCAATTTCTCTAATAGTTACAGTACCATTCAATTAATGTTGAGTGAATTGTGGTTGTTGTTGTTCCCAAAATATTTGTCTATTTCATCTAGGTCATGTGTAGTTAGTTACTTATAGTATCCCGTTACTGTCCTACTGATGTTGGAAAGGATGTCCCTGTTTTAATCCTGATATTGGTAGTTTGTTATCTTTCCAGGCTTTTTCTTTGTCAGTCTTGATCTTGCTAGTGGTTTTTCAATTTTATTGATATTTTTTAGAAGAACCATTTTTCTTGCTTCACTGGTTTTTTACTATTCTTTTACTGCTTTCAATTTTATAGATTTTTTTGCCCTTATAGTTATCTTTATTATTTCCTTCTTTCTGCTTGTTTTCTGTTTATTTTGCTCTTTTTCTACTTTCTTGAGGTGAAAGCTTAGATTATTAATATGAACTTTCCTTCTCAGTACTACTTAGGCTATGGCCTACAAATTTTTGTTATATTTTATTTTCATTATTTTGATATATTTTTTATTTCCTTTTAGACTTCTATTGACCCATAGATTATTTAGAAGTATATTGTTTACTTTCAAAAAGTCTGGAGATTTGCTTGTTATCATTCTGTTATAAATTTTTAGTTTGATTCCACTGTGGTTAGAGAACAATGTATAATTTCCATTCTTTTAAAATTGTTGAGGCTTCTTTTATGGCCCCATATATGGTATCCTTGTGTATACATTTTGGAAGCATTTAAACAGAATATGTATTTTGTTTTGGGGTGGAGTGTTCTATAAAAATTTATTAGATTCCACTGTTTCATAGTGTTCATTTCTTCTAGTCCTTGCTGATTTTCTGTCTAGCTGCTCATGAACTGATGAGAGAGGGCTGTTAAATTCTCCAAGTATAGTATTTCTTTTTATATTTTTATTCATCTGGCTTAATTTATTATCATTATAAAATATTAAAGTTGACTAACAGAATTTTTCTTTTAATATGACCCAAAACATACTAGGAATGTATATGACTAAGGTTATGGGTACATGTTTAAAAAAAATCTTAATTAGTATTTTTCTTACCCCCTTTTTATTTCTTTTTTTAAAAAAATTCAATAAAAATAAATTTATTATTAATTTTAATGGGGAGACATTGATAAATGAAGGTACATATGTTCAGAGAAAGCATCTCCAAGTTATTTTGACATTTGATTATGTTGCATACCCATCACCCAAAGTCAAATTGTCTTCCATCACCTTCTATCTGGTTTTCTTTGTGCCCCTCCCCTCCCTCCTCTCCCTCCCTTTTCTCCCCCCCCCCCCCCCGCCAACCACCACACTCTTATCCATGTCTCTGAGTCTCATTTTTATGTCCCAGCTATGTATGGAATCATATAGTTCTTAGTTTTTTCTGATTTACATCTTTCGCTCAGTATAATGTTATCAAAGTCCATCCATGTTGTTGTAAATGATCCAATGTCATCATTTCTTATGGCTGAGTAGTATTCCATAGTATATATGTCCAAAGCTTATTAATCCACTCGTCCTCTGACAGACACTTGGGCTGTTTCCAGATCTTTGCTATTGTGAACAATGCTGCCATAAACATGGGGGTGCATTTCTCCTTTTGAAATAGTGCTATAGTGTTCTTGGGGTATATTCCTAAAAATGGGATAGCTGGGTCAAAAGGCAGTTCGATTTTCAATTTTTTGAGGAATCTCCATACTGTTTTCCACAGTGGCTGCACCAGTCTGCATTCCCACCAGCAGTGCAGGAGGATTCCCTTTTCTCCACACCCTCGCCAGCACTTATTATGTGTTGTTTTGTTGATGAGTGCCATTCTAACTGGTGTGAGGTGATATCTCATTGTGGTTTTAGTTTGCATTTCTCTAATGATTAGTAATGTTGAGCATTTTTTCATCTGCCTATTGGCCATCTGTATGTCCTCTTTGGAGAAGAGTCTATTCATTACCTTTGCTCATTTTTTGATTGGATTGTTTACTTTCCTGATGTTGAGTTTTGGAAGTCCTTTATAACTTTTGGTTATTAACCCTTTATCAGACATATTGTAAAATATGTTCTTCCATTGTGTGGTTTGTCTTTTTATTTTGTTCACATTGTCTTTAGCTACACAAAACCTTTTTAGTTTGATATAGTCCCATTTGTTTATTCTGTCCTTTATTTCACTTGCCCATGGAGATAAATCAGCAAATATATTGCTGCGAGAGATGTCGGAGAGCTTACTGCCTATGTTTTCTTCCAAGATGGTTATGGTTTCATGGCTTACATTTAAATTTTTTATCCATTTTGAGTTTATTTTTGTGTATGGTGTAAGTTGGTGGTCTAGTTTCAATTTCTTGCAAGTACCTGTCCAATTTTCCCAACACCATTTGTTAAAGAGACTGTCTTTATTCCATTGTATGCTTTTACCTCCTTTGTCAAATATCAATTTGTCCATATAGGTGTGAGTTTATTTCTGGGTTCTCTGTTCTGTTCCATTGATCTATATGCCTGTTCTCATGCCAGTACCATGCTGTTTTGAGTAAAATGGCAGTATAACTTGATATCAGGAAGCCTGAAAACACCCACTTTATTCTTCTTTTTTAAGATTGCTGAGGCTATTCATGTTCTTTTTGGTTCCATATAAATTTTTAGAATATTTGTTCTATATCTTTAAAGTATGCCATTGGTATTTTAATAGGTATTGCATTGAATTTTTAGATTGCTTTGGGTAATATAGACATTTTAATGATGTTTATTCTTCCTATCTATGAACATGATATATGCTTCTACTTGTTTGTATCTTCCTTGATTTCTTTTATCAATGTTTTATAATTTTCTGAGTACAAGTCTTTAATCTCCTTGGTTAAATTTACTCCTAAGTACTTTATGTTTTTTGTTGCAATAGTGAAGGGGCTTGTTTTCTTAATTTCCCTTTCAGACAGTTCATTGTTGGTATATAAAAGTGCTGCTGATTTCTGAACATTAATTTTATATCCTGCCACCTGCTGAATTCATTTATCAGGTCCTGTAGTTTTTTGATTGAGACTTTAGTATTTTCTATGTACAGTATCATGTCATTAGCAAATAATAATAGTATTACTTTTTTTTTTCCAATGTGGATGCCTTTTTTTTCTTCTTCTTTTCTGATTACTGTAGTTAGGACTTCCAGAACTATGTTGAGTAAAAGTAGTGAAAGGGAACACCCCTGCCTTGTTCCTGATCTTAAGGGGATTGCTTTTAATTTTTGCTCATTGAGTATGATGTTGGCTGTCAGTTTGTCATAGATGGCCTTTATCATGTTAAGGTACATTCCCTGTATTCCTATTTTGCTGAGGGTTTTGATCATAAATGGGTGCTGGATTTTATGAAATGCTTTTTCTGCATCTATTAATATTATCATGTGATTTTTCTACTTCCTTTTGTTTATGTGATGAATCACATTGATTGTTTTGCAAATATTGTACCAGCCTGCCTCCCCAGAATAAATCCCACTTGATCATGACGTATGATGTTTTTCATATATTGCTGGATCTGGTTTGCTAATATTTTGTTGAGAATTTCACCATCTAAGTTCATCAGGGATATTGGCCTATAGTTTTCTTTGTTTGTAGTGTCTTTGCCTGGTTTTGGAATGAGAATTATGATTGGCTCATAAAAGGAGCTTGAAGTCTTTCCTTTTCCTGAATTTTTTGAAATAGCTTGAGGAGGATAGGTGTTAGTTCTTCTTTGAATATTTGGTAAAATTCGCCTGTGAAGCCATCTGGCCCAGGACTTTTGTTTGTTGGGAGTTTTTTGATAATTGTTTTATCTCATTTGAAGTAATTGGTCTATTTAGGTTTCCTGATTCTTGCAGATTGATTTTTGAAAGGTTATATGTTTCAAGAAATTTTTCCAGTTTGCCTAGGTTGTCTAATTTTTTGGCATGCAGTTCTTTATAGTGTTGTTTTTTTTTTTTTTTACAATTCTTTGTATTTCTGTTGTGTCAGTTGTTATTTCTCCACTCTCATTTCTAATTTTATTTATTTGAATCATCTCTCTTTTTTTCTTGGTGAGTCTGGTTAAAGGTTCATCAATCTTGTTTACCTTTTCAAAGAACCAGCTCTTGGTTTCATTGATCTTCTGTATTAATTTTTTAGCCTTTATGTCATTTATTTCCACTCTGATCTTTATTAATTTTTTCCTTATACTTCCTATGGGTTTTGTTTGTAGTTCTTTTTCTAGTTCTTTTAAATGTAGAATTAGTTTATTTTGGCTTTTTCTTGTTTCTTAAGGTATGCCTGTAATGCTATAAACTTCCCTCTCAGGACTGCTTATGCTGTGTCCCATAAATTTTGAATTATTGTATGTTCATTTTCATTTGCTTCAAGGAAATTTTTTATTTATTTTTTAACTCATTGTTAACCCATTTGTTATTTAATAACATGCTTTTTAGTCTCCAAGTGTTTGAATGTTTTTCAGTTTTTCTATTGTAGTTGATTTTAGTTTCATGCCATTGTGATCAGAAAAGATGCTTGAAATGATTTCAATCTTCTTAAATTTATTGAAACTCATTTTGTGTCCTAGCATGTGGTCTATCCTAGAGAATGTACCATGAGCACTTGAAAAGAATGTATATTCTGCTGCTTTAGGGTGAAAGGTTCTGAAGATATTTATTAAATCCAGTTGATCTAGTGTGTCCTTTAAGGCTGCTGTTTCTTTGTTAATTTTCATTCTTGAGTATCTACCTAGTGATGTTAGTGGGGTATTAAAATCCCCTACTATTATAGTCTTGCTGTTGATCTCACCCTTTAAATCCATCAAAATCTGCTTTATATATTTAGGTGCTCCTATATTAGGCACATAGATATTTATAATGGTTATTTCTTCCTGTTGGATTGCTCCCTTTATCATTATGTAGTGACCTTCTTTATCCTTTACTGTAGCCTTTGTTTTAAAGTCTATTTTGTCAGATATAAGTATTACTATCCCAGCTTTTTATTTGTTGTTTTTATTTTTATATTATAAAAAATATATAATATTTTTTATATCCCTTCACTTTCAGTCTGTGTGTCTCTTTTGTTTTGAGGTGTGTCTCTTGTAGACAGCATATGTAAGGGTCCTATCTTTTTACCCATGGAGCTACCCTATGTCTTTTGATTGGAGGATTTAATCCATTTACATTTAAAGTTATTATTGATATGTAGTTGTTTATGACCATTTTATTCTTTAAATCTACATTCTTCTTTTTCTAGATTTTTCTCCCTTTGTTCTGTTTACAATAGGCCCCTTAACATTTCTTGTAGCATTGGTTTGGTTGTAATGAATTCCTTGAGTTTGTTTTTTTGTTTGTTTTGTCTGGGAAGCTTTTTATTTCATCTTCAATTTTAAATGATAGCCTTGCTGGATAAAGAAGTCTTGGTTGTAGGGTCTTGTTTTGCATTACTTTGAATATTTCTTGCCATTCCCTTCTGGCCTCTAGTGTTTCTGTTGAGAAGTCAGATGTCATCCTTATAGGGGCTACTATGTAGGTAATTGACTGCTTTTCTCTTGCAGCTTTTAGTATTCTTTCTTTATCCCTTAATTTTGGCATTTTAATAATGATGTTTTTTAGTGTAGGCCTCTTTGGGTTTCTCTTTAATCAGACTCTCTGTGCTTCTTGAACTTGTGTGACTTTTCCTTCATCAATTTAGGGAAGTTTTCAGCTATGATTTCTTTGAACAGGTTCTCTATCCGTTGTTCTTACTCTTCTCCTTCAGGAACCCCTATGATGTAGATGTTGTTTCTTTTCATGTTGTCACAGAGCTCTCTTAGAGTTTCCTCAGACTTTTTGAGCCTCTTTTCTTTTTGCTGCTCCATTTTCATGCTTTTGTTTATTTTGTCTTCTAAATTGTTGATTTGATCCTCTGCCTCATTCAGCCTACCTTTAATTTCTTCTAGTGTAGTCTTAATTTCTGATATTTTATTTGTCATTTTTGATTGGTTCTTTTTTTATGATTTTAATGTCCTTTTTAATGCTTGCTATCTCTTTATTTAGGCACTCATTATGTCCATCCATTGTTGCTCTAAGATCAGGGGTTGGGAACCTATGGCTCACAAGCCAGGTGTGGCTCTTTTGATAGCTGCATCCAGCTCATAGACAAATCTTTAATAAAAAAATTAATAACGTTAAAAATATAAAACATTCTCATGTATTACCATCTATTCATTTCCTACCGCTCATGTTCATGGTTGCAGGTGGTTGGAGCCAATCACAGCTGTCCTCCAGGACAACATCAAATTTTTATTGGATAATGTGTAACTTACATGGGTCATTATATGGCTCTCACAAAATTACATTTTAAAATATGTGGCGTTCATGGCTCTCTCAGCCAAAAAGTTTTCTGATCCCTGCTTTAAGATCCTTGAGCATCCTAAAAATCATTGTTTTAAACTCTGCATCTTGTAATTTGGCTATTTCCATCTCATTCAGTTCTTATATTGGGGATTCTCTTGTTAATTCATTTGGAGTACGTTTTTCTGCCTTCCTATTTTGTCTATGTATAGACTCATCCTTTAGGTGTGTTGTTTGTGTAGCTAGCTGAGTCTAGGGTTAGTATTGTCTGCCTCCAAATTCCAGTTGTGTTGTTTCTAGATTTTCTTGGGTTGGCATCAGCTGTTGTTTGTAATCTGCTATGGGCTACTTGTTTGCTGTCACTATTCTTTTTGCTATATTTGTTGGCATTTTCTATGTCTTAGCTGGGTCAGGTGTAAGAAGCCCTTCTTTAAGATGCCCAACCTGGACCTCCCTGGCCAGAGCCTGATGCATATCAGTGGGGGTCACTGCCTATAAGTGGCCCTTATCAACCTTTTTGGAGCTACAGGTGATCCAGATCTTGTGGCTGTCTCTGCTGGGCCCAGGTGCCATTGTAAATATCAGCTGAACTCCTAGGCTAGCTTTTATCTACTCTTGGCCTGGGGGAAGTTCATTTAAAAGTTCAAGTTCCCCTGAGATCTGCTTTCTGCTGCTTCTTATTGCTGGCTACTTATTGGGCTCAGTACTGTAATTCAGAGATTAGGTATGGTATTGGATATGGCTTGCCCCTTAACTTCAGGTGTCATACTATGCAAACTTTATTTTTTCTATTTTATTTTATTTTTTTCTTGTTTTTCAGCCCTCAGAAGGGTGAGACCACAAGAGTCCAGTGGGTGTGGCCACTGTGTTCCCTATGTGTGGTCTGTCTGCCAGTCCCCTGCCACTGCCTCAGGCATTTAGGCTCCACCGCTGCTGACGCTGGCCCGCTGCTACAGCTGCTGCGGCTTCCACCGTCGCTGGCAGGTTTACGTGCTCACACCCCAGCCATCACCATAGGCGGGTTTGCCTGCATTTATGGGCTGCAGTCACAGTCTCTTGGGTTTCCCTGCTGGCCGGCTTGTGCGAGTGTGCTTGTGCCGCAGGGGAGGCTGCCTCGGCCTCCGCTGCCATGGGTGAGTGCACGCGTGTGCTCTGAACGTGCGGGCCCCTGCAGCTGTGCTGGCAGCCACCTGCCCACCTACCCGACCTTAGGGGAGTACTCAGCAGCATGAGGGGGGGCGGTGTGGCTCAGACCTCAGCTCTCACTACTTGTGTCCCTGATGTGCTCCCTGCTTCTAAGTGCCTCCTTGCTCTGACTGGAGCAGGAGAGCCTCTGGTGGGCAGGGTAATTTCTCCCCTTTGCTGTTGTTGCTGTTCCCAGGAAAAATGGTCACTTTAGACTTGGGGAGTGACTCATCCCTGGGGTTTTGGGTGGCTGTCCCTCAAAGTATCTCTCCCTGTGCTTCTGAAATTACACTCTCCTCTGGTAACTCCAGTCCTCTCAGTGCTCCCTGCTCCCAGAGATCCAGGTAAGTGTCTGTGAATGAGGTCTTCTACATGGTCCCTTTAAGATGGAGCCTGGGTCTGAGAGTTCTCTTTCTTGCAAACAGCATCTCAGCTCTTTTCTCAGTAAATACTCCATACGCCTCTTTTAGGCTCTGGGACTCCAGGCTGGGGCTCTGGTTCTGGGGCTGAGGACCCACAACTCTCCCAGCAACCCACCCCACTGAGAGAGTCCCTCCCGGCTGCTGCTCGCTCCTTGGAGTGGGGCAGCCCTTTCTGCATCTCTGCCTTTCCTATCAGTCTCAATGTGTTTTCTTCAGTGGTCCTTGGTTATAGAACCCTCTTAGTTTAGTCCAAAGTTGGTTTTTCAAGATGATTGTTCTTAAAATTAAGTTGTAATCTACTTTGGTTCTGGGAGGTGGGAGTTGGAGTGTCTACCCACTCCATTGCCATCTTGCTGCACCTGCCTCTTTCTTTTTTAGAGCCAAGTAGTATCCCATTATGTAAATGTACCACATATTTTTTATCCACTTATCTACTGATGGACACTTGAGTTGCTCCCAAATATTGGCTATTAAAAATCATGTTTATTAATGCTGTTTTTTGAGTGCATATATTTGTATAGCTTTTGAAAATAATCACATCAGGTATTTTGTTATATATACACAATTTATTACAGTCTACTGGGGTCATCATGTTTACCAGTTCAAGTAAAATGTAGAAACCGTCTTTTCATATTCCTTTACCCTCTCCCATTTATAATATACTTGTCTAAAGTATTTTTCCTTCACACTTTTAGAACCAATTCTTACAGTATTGTAATTTTTGCTTTAAAAATATGATTTAGTAAACTCAAGAGGAAAAGGGAAATGTAATATATTTCCCTATGTTCTTACTTTTTTATAGTCTTTTTCTTCCTTCCTGATGTTCTAAGATTTTTTCTTTTGTTACTTTTTTCTGTTTAGAGAACTTTCTCTAGCCATCTATTGGTTGTCATACTATCAGACTGTGACTATTTTTTAAACAATTTTTTAGCTGCTTTCTGTAATATTTTCTATCAATTTGTTGGTCATTCTATCATCTATCTATCTATCTATCATCTACCTAGTTACTGAATCTATTTCTCTGGAGAATCCTAATACACTGATTATCTGAACATTTCTTGTATTTCTAATATTCTTTCTAGGCCCTTTGCTAAAAAATATAGACTTTAGGCCCTGGCCAGGTTGCTTAGTGGCTAAAGCATCCTCCTGGTGCACTGAGGTCACAGATTTGATTCCCAGTCAGGGCTTATACAAGAAGCAATCAATGAGTATACTACTAAATGGAATAACTAAGTGGAACAGCAAGCAAGTTGATGCTCTATCTCCCTAACCCCCTCTCTAAAACCAATGGAAATTTTTGGAAAAAAAGAAAGAAAATAAGCTTTAGTTGTGTTTTTTGGTTGATTTTTGTTTTTTGTCTTGAGTCTGTTAAGACTTCTTGTCTCTTCAGTTACAAGTTTGGAATATATGAGGTAAAAAGAACCCGAGGAAACTCACTACTGTGTTGTTCTTTGAGTCACAAGTTTCTTAGCTGCTCTGCCTTCTCACTACTTTTTAGAGTCTTCTTATGTTTGTTTTTTATATAGTGTCCAGGATTGTTAATTATACTAAATGGAAGAAATAGGGAGAAGTCAGTCCACTGCATTTTCCCAGAAATGAAACTCTTTCATGTTTATAAGTCATGTCCAATTTTAAAAGCTGGGACATTAATTAAAATTAAATTTAAATAATGTATTTAACTTTTGAAAATCAAGATGCTGGGAGGAAGAAGAAAGGGGTACAAAGTTCCACAAACATTCCCTAACACAGTTCTGAATTTTCCAACTATAACTTTTGATTTGTATATTTCTTCTTATAGTTCACTCCATAAAAGCTTGCAGTTTAATATGTTTATTCCTGAGTGCTCAATTACCATTCTGGTTATGCTTCTTTGACCACTTGTCTATATTAATATTACTAAGATAGTTATTTAGAAACAATTTCCTGAAAAGCCTCACCCAACTGGGTTTTACATAGTATCTTTCCATACATACCAAGACTGAAAAATCACAATGAATACTAGAGAACCAGAGAAAACATGGAAATTGTCTTCAGTCACTTGGCAACCAACTAGTCACCAGACAACCAACTATAGTAGCCACCCGTCCAAGAAAGCTTGATATTCTAGCTACCTCTGCTCCACCTCCCAGACAAAGTTCTCAGGGTCTCTGGTAATACAAAGATATAAAAATATTGACTAGAAATAAGCAGGTTAATTTAGGGACAATTGTTACAATTTAGGAGTCAGTTGATCTTTTTTTTTTTCATATTTTTCTGAAGTTGGAAATGGGGAGGCAGTCAGACAGACTCCCGCATGCACCCCACCAGGATCCATCCGGCACGCCCACCAGGGGGCGATGCTCTGCCCATGTGGGGCGTAGCTCTGTTACAACCAGAGCCATTCTAGCGCCTGAGGTAGAGGCCACAGAGCCATCCTCAGCGCCCGGGCCAACTTTGCTCCAATGGAGCCTTGGCTGCGGGAGGGGAAGAGAAAGACAGAGAGGAAGGAGAGGGGGAGGGGTGGAGAAGCAGATGGGCACTTCTCCTGTGTGCCCTGGCTGGGAATCGAACCCGGGACTCCTGCACGCCAGGCTGACTCTCTACCACTGAGCCAACTGGCCAGGGCTGGGAGTCAGTTGATCTTAACTCTCATTTTTATAAATTTTTCTGTAATAACATTTCACTCTCTCACTTCTTCTCAAAGGCAGAGTTGTTCTAGCTTTATTCTTCTTTTTCCTGTGTGTGTTTCAATGAGGTGATTAAAAACATGTTTTTTTGGGTTCCTGCGAAAAGACCCTCTGCACAGGCCTTGCATTTATAGTATTTTAACTGACTTTGTTTTCCAGAGATGGAAAATGAAACCTTCATGTAGATATTTTCAAGAACGTAAAAACCACTACTTGCTTGATAGTTCCGTCACTTGGAAAGTGTTAATTGGTATTAGTTGAAGGCAGATCATCTTGGCCTTCATTAATATTGTGTCGCTGTTCCTTTTTGCCATAGAGAAAGCACAGTTATAATTGAAAGACAGCTCCATAGCTTCCCAGGTAGGGATGAGAGAAGTATTGCTAATTTGCTCAATGTCACACCTGCTTTGTTCTTCATTAGACCAAATGGGGAAAGTCAAAGCTCCCAGGTAGCCAGCAGAGGGAAAGAACTGTGCTTGGTTCCAGCTGTTGCCTAGGAACCTAAGCAATCACAGAGGGCAAAAGACAGGCATTTCCAAAAAACCTTCACAGTCAAGTATAATCATTTCTTCCACGCAATAAGGAACGGTTATTCCAAATTTCTCTTTCCCTCCCTCCCTCCCTCCCTCCCTCCCTCCCTCCCTCCCTCCCTTCCTCCCTTCCTTCTTTTCTTCCTTCCCTCCCTCTTAAAAATATTAGTGAGCATCCAAAATGTGACAGGCACTACTCTGGGCAGGGAAGACATATACACGAATAAGAGAAGGCTCCTCTCTTTGGATAACTTACGCACTGGTGAAGGAGACAGGTACATAATGTAATTTCAGTTATTAATAAGAGCTACAAAGAAATGCAAAACAAAGAAGGTGATAATGATAGGTCAGGTATGCTATTTTAGATGGAGTGGCCAGGGGGGCCTCTTGAAAAGGTGACGTCTGAATAGAGACCTGAATGAAGTGAGGAAGCAAGCAGTACATAGTTGTAGGGACAGAGTGGAGGCAGAATATTGCTTGGTGTTTTTGAAAACAGTCAAGGCCAGTACAGTATCCTTCTTACACCAGGAACGAGGGGCCCTGTCCTTGGCCTTTCCTTCAGAAAGTCTATTGCAAACAGACACACACAAATAATAGACTCACAGTTGCCTCCATCACACAGAAGCTCATGATGGTCTGATTACAGCACAACTTGTAATTTTCAACCCACATGATGACTTAGGTTCTAAACAATTGGCTCTCCATATGTCTTGTCCTGTGTTCTCAAACAGAAAGCAACTATGTCTTACTGCAAAGGTTAGAGATCTGCTGAGTGAACTTCCAGCTTCAAAATGCATTGCAGGTTTGAGACATGGAAAACTTTGGCTTTAAAAAAAAAAAAGACAAATTAATTAACTTGTCAAATCCTTCTTCTTGGAAAACACGAATACAATTGATTCTTGCATAATGAATGTTTTCCCTTAGCTGCACCAAGCATCCATTTTCTTACTTCTCTTCCCATTTTCTGGCTCCAGCAGTGTGCGTAAATTAGGGGGTATTTGCATCAGTTATATGGAAGCTGAGGAAAATTTGGCAATATAGAACATATTTCTTCTAAGTTTGTATACATGTAGGTCCAGATGTAACAGGTGTGAAGTGTGATACAGAGACAACTAGATAAACACTGAACTTTAAGATTGTTCATATTTTACACTATAAAAATAATAAATAACATTGAATAAAATTTTTTTAAAGTTAAATAAAATTTTATACTGATTAAATCTTAATTTTATTGTTGATAGTTATTATAATTGATATTTTCCTTTAATCTTAATAATTTCATTATTTTAGAAGATTAACCTTTGAAAACATAGAGAATATTTTAATCTTTTAATTTTATTTTTATTAAATACCCAGATATATACAATGGTAATTAAATTCACATACCTGATATTTTGTAAACCTTCAGTTATATTAATCTATAAACCATAGCTTTACACATTTTTTTTTTTACTTTTGTCTTTATATTTGCCAAAATTGGGGAATAGAACATCTTTTGTTTAACATTTCCCTAGCTTGATTTATAATTTTTAGTAGTTAAATATATGGTATATGGTCTTCAACTTTTACCTCTTGCCTGGTTCTAGTGAATGTCAGGGGTGAGTATGGCCATTGAACCCAGATCCCCGCCTAGTTCACATAGGGCAGAGCAGGCCATGGTAAGGAGTTAGGATTTGATTTAAGTTTTGATGGGAAACCATTAGATGGTTCTGAACTGTGTTGTGAACAACTAAAAGCTCATGCCTGTTGTATAGGACCAATTCAACTTTGATTTTTTTTAGAAACCCAGAGCTCAGCTGAAGAATTTTTCCATCTCCCCCACCACTCTCAACTATAAACACTAGAATTGATATATGTGTCACAGGGATTCCAAAACCATCTCAGCTCTCACCACCACATTCAAGGAGTACTTTGAGTCACTCAACACATGAGGCACAGCTGCCTTTGCTCATACAAATAATAGATAGAATTGATATTCAAGGATTAATTTATGCTATATTCAGACAGTATATTCTCTACAATCAGACTATTTTGACTCTTGGCTCCTCCCCTTTCTAACTGTATGACTTTAAACAGTTTACGTGGCTCCTCTATATCTCTAAAGAGGTTAAGGATCGTATCTGCCTCATAAGAGACTTGAGAAATCAAATGAAATAAACTCCATACAAAATTTAGGACAGGGACCAATATATACTAAGCACTTAAGAACAATAGTTATTTTCCTTTATTTTCAACTTCTTGACTATCAAGTGATAAGATCAAAAAGAACAAATTTTAATTTTGTGAATTTTTTTAAATTGAGCAATTCATGAAAAAGTGGGCTTCCCACATTTGGGAGTATTCAGGTAGGGTATGTATAATTATCTTTGTGGATGGTTATAGAAGGAAGTGCAGCCTAAGAGGAAAATTGAATTTCATGACCTCTCTTCTAGTGCCAAGATTCTATGATTCTTGCTAAGAATTCAGCTTTCTGTGGCTGCTGAGGCTTTGCAGAGCATATGATCTCATCGGAGAGATTAAAATGACTCAAAGCAGACAAAAATAAAGGAGAAGGTAATGAGAGGCACACAGGTGAATGGGTCAGTGGAGAGGTCCACATAGAAGGCAGGCAGAGGGACTTTTAATTACTATTATTATTATTCTTTTATTATTATTGAGTGAGAGGTGGGGAGGCAGAGAGACAGACTCCTGTAATCAGAGGGACTTCTTGGACCAGGTAGGACTTTTGTCTGCTCATTAGTTGTGTAGAGCAGAAGAAGGAGGGTGATCAAAGAATGCCTATGTCATGGTCCCCAGCCCTGCCACTTTTACAACAGTGGTTTTCGAATTTGGAAGAGCTGAGAGAGCATCCACTTGTGGATGCTGGACACCTAGGTCCTGCTCAGGGTTGCTGAATGAGCATCTCTGGAGATGGGGTTTTAGTATCTGAATTTTTAAAATCTGTAATTTTAAAAATTAAGAGCAAATATGATAGTCAGTCAATCTTAGAAATTGTTGCTACAGGGGAAAATCCAGGTGTAGCTAAGACACCCAGTACTCCTAGAATTACCAACTAACACCAAATACACTAACAGTGAAAAAAAAAATGTGTTGAGCCCAAATTTTTATGGAGACCTTCAAAAGTCACGCAAGTTTCCTATAGCCCTGAGATGTGCTATTTGTAGGACTTGGAGAGAGATTTTTCTTATGTGTAAATTGGGGATATTATGGTATCTACCTCAAGAACCACCCCCCACTACACACAAACATACTCACACACAGAATGAAATTCAAGTCTTTGTAATGCTGAAACTCTTTAAGTCTTTCTAATGTTGAAAAACTGGACACAATCGTTGATTCTACATGGAATGGTCTTCTTCAGGTTCCCACAGGACTCACCACGGTGCTCCTTCAGCTGCTTGTTCAAGCATCATCTCATCATTTCATCCTGGTCAGGCTCTCCCTGACTTTCTCACATGAAATAGCACAACTTGCCACTACCACCATCACTGCTCTTTATCTGTGTACTTTATCTGTGATTTTTATTCTTCATAGCATTTTTCCTTGTCTAACATTTCAGATATTTATTTGATAACTATCCTCTCCAACTAAAGCTTAAGGTCTATAAGAAACTTTGTCTTTCTTGTCATTGTTACATCCTTCTTGCTAGAACAGTGCCAAGCAAGCATACAGTTGCCATCAATCAATATTTATTGGATGACTGAATTAATAAGTGCACTTTAATGCTAATATTCCTTGACTCCTCTGCTATTTCTGATTAAAAGCGAATGGGTCTCTTCAATACCATACCCATATGTAGTCATTATGTGAGGTTTTCTTGACAGACTTCTCCTGACCCAGGGAGGATGAATGATGCCCTGCTTTGTGCTTCATTTGTAGTTTTGTATATTTTTTCCTTCTATTATTCATTAGTCAGTATACCTTTCTCAACTCTCTATAAATTTTGACCTCCTCAAGAGCAAGAACCATTTCTAACTCATCTTTGTGTCAGCCAATCTAGTGTTTGTTGAATGAAAAGTGAGTGAATTTTCCCACCATGAAAGATGTACTCAAATACAAATTCAACAAAAAGGTGTCTTTATAATTTCAGAGTAATAGCTGAGGGAGACAAGCAAAATAAAAAAACTCCAAAATAGATCTTCTTAAAGAGTTGTTGGCTTCCATTCATAAATTCACAATTCTAGATCACATCCTTCTTTCAATCAAGATCAAAGTGAAATCCCATTGCCTTAATCATGAAGCATGATGCCAGGGAGCGTTAAAGCAGGGCAGGGAGGAACTGATGCTTCCAAGAGGACAGCCAAGTTCAGAATCAAAGACGAGACAGTGGAATGGTTCCCAAAACAATACTGCAGCCTCCAAGTCTCCAGTATAAGGGGGTCAACTGCATCAATTTTTCAGGAGACCTCCTGTTCTATCTGTTAGGAGAAGCACGCAAAGTACATTCATTTCCAAGTGCTCAAGCTGCTGTGCTGAATAATAAAGAAAGGAAGGAAAAAGGAGACTGTGAATGTAATTGCTCCTTGACCGCAAAGTTCTTCAGCTCTTGCAGCCAAGGTTGCCAAGACTGTTCTTACCAGTCACTCTCAGGACCAAGAAGACTGCTCTCCAGAGAATTAGGCTTGGGCAAGATGTACAGTGTACCCTCACCTTCAGACAATCTTGAGTATCACTTTGAAGCTTGATATGTTAACAATTGGAAAGACTGATAAAAACCTACTGTTTGACTTTACCAAATATTTTGGTTTAAAAAAAAAGTTTTTTTAAAGAGTTTTTTTTTTCTTTTAGTATATTGAAAAAGTTTTTTGCATTCTTACTGAAATGCTTATATTTCAATAGATTGTTCCTGCCTCATGTAAGATGAAAACAGTTATCTTTTTATTTTCTTTTTGTATTTTTCTGAAGTGTGAAGCAGGGAGGCAGAGATACAGACTCCCCCCACATACACCCAACAGGGGTCCACCCAGCATGCCCACTAGGGGGCGATGCTCTGCCTACCTGGAGCATTGTTCTGTTGCAGCCAGAGCCATTCTAGCACCTGAGGTGGAGGCCATGGAGCCGTCCTCAGTGCCTGGGCCAACTTTATTCCAATGGAGCCTTGGCTGTGGGAGAGGAAGAGAGAGACAGAGAGAAAGGAGAAGGGGAAGGGTGGAGAAGCAGATGGGTGCTTCTCCTTTGTGCCCTGGCTGGGAATTGAACCTGGGAGATCCACATATGGGGCTGATGCTCTACCACTGAGCCAACTGGCCACAGCCTTGAAACCAATTTTCTTAATTTTGTTCATGCAGTCAATATTTTACTGAGTATCCAAGCTATACACTTGTATGCACAGACAAAGTATGGTTTCTTATTAGACATTCTAATGCAGGGAAGTTCAGGTCTGTCAATACAGCTGTGATGGAGAATCTAATGCTCATAAGAGTTAAAGAAAGAAATGCACACAATCTAGTCATTAATTCCAAAATTCACCCACTTACCGGGCTTCTGCTATTTATATACTTGCTACATATAAACATTTTTTATCAGGTCATCTCTAAACATATCCCAAGTGCAGGTCACACACACACACACACACACACACACACACACACACACAAAACAGGTTCAAGTCTGAATGGGGAGAGACACTTTCTGCCCTGATTTTTTGCCAATTAGCTGATGAACATTCAGTTGCTGTTCACCATTTAATTAATTCTGATGAGCTATTGATTTACCACAACTGTTTGTTCTAATAATGAGCTCCAAAATTAGGATGCCTGCAACCCACTTAGACAGCTGCCATAGAAAATAAGCATTTGAAAATGCTCTTGGTCAAGGCAATGGGTTAGAAATGACTATGGTACAGCAATAAATTTACATGATTATGTCACACGAGTTTTATTTTTCTGTTTCAAGCATAGTTAGCACACCAGCAGTGATGGCCACAGGAGCCATTGCTCGCTGTGGTTAAGACTGCTACTTCATATCAGCATAGCAAGGATAAACATGCAGCCTGAAGTGTGCTAATCATGGAGCCGATATAGCAACAGGCATTGAACAATTTAGGTCAGTTCCTTGCAATGTTTAATTAGACTAACATATCTGTTTGCAATTAATAGCAGATGTGACAAGCTAATGTGTCCATGTACAGACAAATTAACCTCTGCCCATCAGCTGCTTGGATCTGTGAGAAAGCTGACATGTTTTGCTTCTATCCATCTGAGTCTAAGTAAAACTCCAGGATAATTATAAACACGGATGATAATAGTATATACACTTCACATGAAACACTGTGCATAGAAAATTATTTTTCAGGCAGGACTTCAGACTTCAACGACAAAAAAATGAACATCTGTGTTACACTTGACATTTTATAAAATATGACCACATAGATGATGCTTTTATTTCCCTGGTAATAGAAACTATTCTGTTATTTTTTCAATAATTGTAAAAGAGGTCTATCTACTAATGCAGTTAAGGCTTAAGTCATGGAAATTTGGTGTTCTATCCTCAAAATAGGGATTTCTATATTGCAGCTGGAAGTAATGCCTACTTTCTTAATTCAATTAATTGCCATTGCTCATTCCAAAGGGAGAACACAGGAATGAGACAAATTTCCACAGGACAGGAGTTTTGAAAGAAAGGGATTCTGGGTATTGGTTTTGTTTGGTTGGAGAAAAGGTCAGTGGCAGGACACAACTGTCTATCATTGCTACTCTTCCCAGTCTTCCTTGAGAAAAGCCTTGGGCCTGTCTGAACCTATAAGGGAATACAGATAGCCACAGAGCTGAGCCACCCAGCCTTTAGAGGTTAAAAAAAAAGAATTAGGTCTTGAGTCTTCTCTGAATAGTTGACAAGGAGCCCAAAGTGCTTGCAAGGCTTGCAAATTACCATGTCTCTAGGGTCATAGAGACTCTTAAAGATGTGACATCAATAAGTAAAACTTGCCTTCCCACCCTGTGTGCTGAAGCCAGCTCCCACAATCCTCTTGGCACTGCTCATGCTCCTGGCCTGCTTTTACCATGGCAGCGCTCCTGGAATTTAGTAGAAAACTGGCAACGGCGTGGGAAACGCCCTGTTCCATGTCCACGGAATCCAACTCCCACTCCACTATACAGTGTTTATGTGGACAGGTCTTGAAAATTAACCATGTAAAAGTAGTTCATGGAAAGTGATTTTGACATTGGAAACCCCCACAAGTTAAAACTCCTGCCAAGTAAAGAAGCCACGCTCGAGACATCAAAAACTTCAGCAGGATGTGGGAAGTGGGTGATGCGAAACGGATAAAGCCCCTGGGATGATTTAGTCTCAAGAAGAGAAGGAAACAGGTCACTTAATGTCTCTTTAAATATAGGAAGGATTATTATTCAGAAGCTGTATCGAATGTATAAACATTTATCTACTGAGGATAGCACAAGAAACAATGGGCTTTAGCTAGAGGAAAAAAGGGATATAGATGTATAAAGAGGGGCTTCCTGACACTAGGGGTTATAAAGCATAGTAATGGGATACTAGAAAGGCTGTCAAATCCACTTCCCCACAGAATTTTAAGAACACGACAGACAACTCTCAGAAAAAAATGGTTTAGATAAAACCTCCCTAGAGACTGAGGAATGGATCAGATGACTTCTCAGGGACCCTTTCAGCCCTATGTGTTTATCATTTTAAAACTGGATGACAGCAGTTTTTCAGATAAGCCTTATCTGGTAAACTAAGAGCTATATCATTTCTTCTCCCCACCCTCAAGCCCTGTCCAATCTTATTTTCTGTTTATATGTTGCTTTGCTGGTACCTACTTGACACTTGCTCTTCAGATACTGTGCTCACACTGTTGTGAGATGCTATCAGGCACATAGACACTATTAAAGATGGATGGGACATTTGCAAGGACAGGGAAAAGATGGTTTCTTAGTACATTGTATAAAGGAAGGGTGGGCTCCCTGCACTTGGAAACATGGTTTCTAGTAGAGCAAGCCCTATTTTAACAATTGTTTATAAGGACCTAAATCTCAATTCATGATATCAAAATATCTTGTCTTCATGGGGTAAATAAACCCTATGTCAAATAACATATGGTTTGATTTGCCTCAGACTTGGTATTCCCTTCAAGTCACACAGCCCATCTACTTACAGTGTCATATCTTGAGTGGCTTGCACAGGAGACCCTGGTGGCCGTTGGAGTCCTCCATAACACGAGGCAAACTGGAGAGCATGTGAATGATTCTTCACAGAGTGAAGGGCTCTTCTGAAACCCCACACTTTTCCAGTTCCAGATGGCTGCCTGTCTTCTCTAATTCAGAGTTTAACAAATGCATGTTGGCTTCCCAGGATATCCCCTAACAAGAGAAGGTTGAAAATTAAGAGTCTGAGATTTACAAGGCCAGGAAATTAGTTTAGGTCACTTGAGAATTACTCAAAATCACTGGAAAACTAATTCAATATCTAAACTGATTGCCACCAGGAGAAACTCCACCATATTAAGTAGAATCAACAAAACCGTCAGCTTTAAATTTAAATAAAACCACCATAGATGCAAGCAAGATGCCAGTACTTAGATAGCAATGCATGCCCAAATAATGGACCAATTCATAAAGGAAGTTGCACTTTTACTTGTGGAGTAGTAGGTAAAATCTTCAGTCCATGCATTCATGCATGTAAGAAATGTCATTTTCTTGTTGTTTTGATTAAATTTATTTTGAGCGCCCCCTACCATTTGGTAGGGTGTGCAAGACACCCTGTGTGTCTCCTCCTGTGTTTTTCTGAGGCCATGAGTTCTAGGACACTTGTGAAATGGTAAAGCGTTGGTTTGGAGCATCTGGTCCTCAGTATCATCTAGTATCGATGCTGGTATCCACTGACATATCTGTCATCCTGCCTGGTCTTTAGTGATCAGTCGATACATGTCATACAACACCTTCCTGGTCCAGGTTACGAAGCTTCTTCAGGTGTCAGCTATCTCCGTACTACTTCTCTTCCCTCTTGGTGGATGGAGGACATCATTATATTGTTTCCAGTTTTACTGAGGTCTCAGAATTGTTTCAGGTCCCTTTGTATAGTAGACAGGACAAGATACATAAATTGTGGAAGAGAATGAAATGCTAGCCCCTTGTTCAAAATTATTATGAATTCCAAGAAGGTAACAGGAGAATGAACATTAAACCGAGCATGAAACCCTCAGTGACTACACAGGTCATTCACTCAAGAAGCTGGCCCTGTGTGTAGACACCTTCTGCCACACATCCTGCTGGGTGTCAACAATAACAAGATACTTCTTTCTGGCCCACGTGCAGGGGCACATGTTCTCAGTAATCACACCTTTCTGGCTACCAGTACACAACCTGGAGTGGAAGTGATTGATACACAGGACACAGGGCCCCTTCTCTCAGGTCCATGGAACCCAGGCCACCTTCTTTTTCTTTCTCACCTTTCTTCCTCCACACAAACAAACCTGAAAACTTCATCAAGTCAGCGAATGTGACAGCCTCAGCTCTTTTTTATTCTTCTTAACATTTTTTGTCTGTGTGTGACAGAGACAGAGAGAAGGACAGATAGGGACACACAGACAGGAAGGGAGAGAAATGAGAAGCATCAATTCTTCATTGTGGCACCTTAATTGTTCATTGATTGCTTTCTCATATGTGCCTTGACCAGGGGACTACAGCAGACCAAGTGACCCCTTGCTCAAGCCAGCGACCTTGGGCTCAGGCTGGTGAGCCTTGCTCAAACCAGATGAGCCCGTGCTCAAGCCAGCAACCTCAGGGTTTCAAACTTGGGACCTCTGTATCCACTACACCACCACCTGGTCAGGCTGTTCTTAACATATTTATCAGGGAACTGGCAGTGAGGATGGGGAAATCTGCTTATGCCCAGAGACCTTTAGTGCTTAAACCTTTGAAACTAAACTAATTGAAAAGAGCAGGGTTATCTTAATTCAAAGGCCTTTTCTTCCAAAATATATCTTCCATTTTCTATTGAACCTATTTTAAAATACAAAGGTACTGTTCTGACTCCCTTTTTTTTTTTTTTCTGTTGTGATATCCCTTCCTGGAATGAACCAAAATCTAAATACTCCAGTGGCTTATGAATGGGGAAAGAGCTTATAGGTAACAGAAATGGAGGGAAGAACAACTATTGGTCCTCAGTTTCCCAATAAAGAAGGTTATATACATAGACCAAAGTCATACAAATGAGTAAATGGTAGAGCTGAAACCTCAGCCTGTGTGGGTTGCCTCCTGAGTCTATCTTAATTGTAATGCTATGCCGTCTTATATAAGCACTAATACATCACAGCTTTAGTATTTATGGAGATCAAGTAGCAATAATTGGTTCTTCTCATTCCCCAGAAACAAAAGCATATAGAGACCATCAAAATATATATGTTTAAGATACAAAAAAAGAAATTTTGTTTAATTTGACATTTATTAGCTTATTGCTGATCTTTAACAAATTATTAAAACAGTTATAGAGAGTACTGACCAACAGGTACTAATATGGGTTGTGTCATTCTTTTTTTAATAGAGGTAGGCAGATCATAGAATATACAGAGAGTAGAGACAGGCCATTACATTCAAACAAGGTCATGCACCATAATACTTTTTCAGTTACATTTATAGAAGTCTAGAAATAATCTTCAGGCTTCATGATCTTTCAAGTTACAAACCTTCAAATAGAATCTTCCAACAGGAAAGGAACATTCGGAGAATGACTTCCAAATGAAAATCTATGCCATAGGCCATGCCAGGAGCATAGTGCCAGAACATAAACTGCCCTGGCTTAATCGTTTTCTACCTGTGTGACCACAGATGAGACACTTAGCTTTTCTGAGCTTCAGTGGCATACCTACCATGTAAGACACTGAATATAAGCACCTTCATCAATGTTGGAAATTGTAAGTGTTAAAAACAAAATAGTTGCATGTCTTTTTCCCACTTGTTATATTCAGGCAGTAACACCACCAATGTATAATTTTAGCTAACACTTATTGTTCTTATGTGTCAGATACTACTCAAAGCCCTTGACACCTATTAACTCATTCAGTCCTCACAATAATCTCATGAAGTAGGTATCATTTTCCTTATTTTATAGATGGGGAAATTAAGTCACAGATATGTTAAGTAATATGTCCAAGATCATACACTTAGAAAAGAACCTAGATAGCCTGGTTCCGGAATCTACTTTCTTAAAGCATCTAATAAGTAATTTTGTTTGATATGTGTGTGGTCTTTCATTTTTAGGTGATGTTTTATCTTCCTCATCTTTATTGCAATGCATATTATTACATCAAATTACAGAGAATATTTTAATAATTTTACTGTGGGTTGGCATTCCTAAGCAAAAGAAGGAAGTTATAACAGACTGACTACATAAAAATTCAAAACTTCCAGGTAATCATAAGCCAAGTTATAAGACAAATGACAAACTGGGAGATAATACTTGTATCATAAGTAATAATCAAAGGTTTAAAATTTATAACATAAAAGTAGCTTCTGTAGATTAATAAGAAAAAGGAAGAAAGTTAAATAGAGAAGTTGGTAAATAATATAAAAAGGTGATCACTCAAAAGGGAAAAGAGTCACCAGTGCATATGAAAATACACTCAATCTCATCAACAAACAAGAAATAATAATTATAACAATAATAGCACTTTTTGCCCATTGGATTATCAAAAAGAGAAAAATATATAATACCCAAAGTCACAAATGTGTGAGCAAAATAATAGTCTCATACGATATTATAGAAATAAAAATTGTAACAACATTTTTGGAAAGAAATGTAGCAGTACTAATTAATATTTAAAACATATATACTCTTTGATTTAGCAATCTACTTCTAGGAATCTAATCTGCAGGAATATTGTCCATGCATCCAAAATTATATGTACAGGATTTTCACTACAACATTATTGGCAGTAGAATTTAAAAATGTAAAATATAATTCAACAAAAAGGACTGGCAATATAAAAATAAATTAAATAATACCTTACAAAACATTTTATCATGATAAAATGATAATTCATGACAATTCATTTGATTCAGCACCATGTTTAAATGCTTTTCATTCCCCCATTAAATTGCTTTGTCAAAAAATCTATTTTCCACATACATGTGGGTCTAGTTCTGAACTCCCTACTTTCTTTCAATCATCTTTATGCCTATCTTTTCACCAATATCAATTTATCTTGGTAAGTGTAGCTTTATAATAAATCTATAAGTCAAAAAGGGTAAGTCCTCTATCTTTGTTCTGAAATAATTATTTGGATTTTTCTAGGCCCTTTATATTGTTTCCATATCTTTTAGAATCAGCTTGTCAATTTCTACCAAAAACCCAGCTGGAATTTTGACTGGGGTTGTACTGTATGTGTTGCTCAATTTGGAGAGAACTACCATCTTAACAGCATTGAGTTTTCCAATTTAGAAACAACCAAACTTTTAAAACAATATTGTCTATATCTGTAATTTAAGTTTCCTCAAACTAACTGGCCTGTACAACCTGTGCATGTAAATTCATTCATTCATTCATTCATTCATTCATTCATTCATTCATTCACTCCTTTAACAGAAGTTTAAAGTGTTTACCAGGTTCTTTCCCTTCTAGCTGCTTGAAATACAGCATTAAACAAAGAGATAAAATCTTTGTTCTCTTGGGTTTTAAAGGGTTAACTCAATAGTTACAACCCCAGTTCCTTTCTCTTTACCTGCTGGTGAAGGTCTTTGGCCTTTCTGTATTTGGGGGAGGCCTCAGGAAATGTCCTACCTATGAAGCCTGCCAACCCAAAGAACTCCAGCCCAGGGACTGTATTCACGATTGCCTTTTGCCCAGAGCAGCATGAGAGGGCTGTGTTTTTGCATGTCTGTCTGAAGTAAATAGTAACTTCATCAGTAGGTGGCAGAAAAGAAAAACAAGATCCAGAGATGTGAAGTGGCTTGGCTAAATTCACATAGACATTAAGTGACAGAATCTGGGTTCAAATTCAGATCTAATTAGTGTAAGTTCAGTTGATTTCTCCACTAGATATTGTTGTCCCACAACCTTGTAGATACAAATGATCAGATATAGGTGCATAAACCCAGAGCCTTATTGAAAAAGAGCATTTGTAAATTAATCTCTTATCTTCCTGCTGTGAAAGAAGCCATGAGGTACCCTCTACCTGACTCCCAAGAGCCCTTTAAAAACTCGCATACAAAACAGTTTCTGTTACAGGAAGACTATTTCCATCTTCTTCCTTGTATGGTCTTTAGAGGGAGCCAGAAACCCTCTAAGACTATAAGCAAAGGTTCCCGTGTATGTATATTTACACCTTTTTTTGGTGCACAGATATGGAATTTGTATCTGTTTTCTAAAGTAATACTTCCCTGCCCAAAAGTTAGCTATCACCCTACTGACAGAGCCTACCATTAGGCCACTCTGCCTGAGAAGAAGCCATCTAATTATTCAACAAGTATTTATTCACTGAGCACAGACAGAGAAAGCTATGGCCGACATTTATTACCAACTAAGGAAGTTATAAAAAATACCAAGTGTTGAATGTGTGTGTGTGAGAGAAAGAGAGAGAGAGAGAGCGTGCACTACTGTTGTTGAGGGGAGAGAAGGATTCCTCAGGGAAGACTTTAAGGAGGTGGGACAGGAATTGAAACTTGAAGGATGATTGTTGCAGGATTTGCTGTCAGGAATAAACAAGAATGAAAACTCTTTGCTCCCGGGGCCTGGTTCAGTGTCAGTGGGTAACCAGGCAGCTGTGGACACCCAATTATCATCAAATGCAACTTGGCTGTTGTCCTGTTGGGTCATCAGCATTCAGCTGGTACCATAGTATAAAGGGGGAAAGAAAAGATACATTGAAGAGAGGATAAAAAGAACACAGCAAGCAGAAAATAAAACGCCTTGAGTCTATTTGCCAACTCAAACCCACTAATCGATCATTCTGACTCTAACTTGAGCTAACATAGGACATAATATGCACCCAGATCAGTAGTAGCACACACATTTTGACATAGTTTGGCCATGGAAAAGAAAGTCATTTTAAAGAAGTCACTAAGTCATTAAGCTACAGGAGCCCAATGTAAAACACTCCGGGTATAACATCTGAAAGGTTATCATCATGAAGACGAGGACATTGCAGCTTTAGAAAACAGAAACATTTCTTATACTTTTCTATTTGAAAATGAATATGAATTTAAAGATATAGCTTCAACAAAATTAATCACAAGAAGATTTTAAAAGCCTAAAATTTGAAACAGAAAAGTAAACCACACAGTTAAGTGCCTTATTAATTACAGCAAATTTAATTACAAGGTCTAAATGATTATGGGTATAAAGAGTTATTCAAAGTCATTTGTGACTAGATTGCTTTCGGGCAGGGGGGAGTTAATGAGATAGCTGCACACATATGAAAACCCCATCCCATTACTTATCATTTCAGTGAACATTTACAGAATTCCTACCCCGGGCCAGAGTATTCTATCCATTGGAAACACAGGGATGTGTGATGCATGCAGCTTTATTCTCTCTCTACAGGTGTCCTCAGTCACTGGGGGTGGAGTCTTCCAGACAGTGAGGCAAGCCCTTCCCTCTTTAAGCTCCAAAGCTCCCAACCAGAGCACATCTTCTAGTGAGATATGACATACCAAAAGCAAGCCTACCTTATCTTTATCAAAACTTATTTTAATTTGGTAACTTTAGAGTAGAAAGTGATGTCATCAATATAGAATAGAATATTGTTAAAATAAATTGTGCTTACTCAGACATCTTATGTGCAGTACCCATTCAGATTGTCTTTCAACTTTAATCCACCTGTGCTTTTTTAGAAAATGTTTTTATATTTTGACACACACCTTAATGATAACTACCATTGTTTACAAAATGTCTTTTTTATATGTTTTGTAAAATGATTTTACAGCTTGACGCACACCTTAATAACTACTGTTTAGTTAGTTATACCCTTTTGTAAAATATTATTTCATTTAACCTCTCAAAAACCACTTACAGTAAATACTATCATAACCAAATGCATAAAAAAGTGACACAGAGGCCGTTACCAGTGAGTGGCAGACCAGGGTCTAAACACTGGTCTAAGTGATTCCAAAACTCCAGTCCTTCCACTCTGTGCTATAGATAACAATGCTTCACTTTAATCTTGTTTTTTGAAAAGATCCAGGTGATTGAAGCCTTAGAACCCATTTCCGCTAATTTAGTCATTGCTCAGTCATTTCGGATATCTTTCCAGCCATTTGCCATCCCTCACCATGTCAGTCATTTTCATGCTAATCCAGAGTTCACACACATAGAAATATTGACCAACTAAAGTAACTAAGGTTAATGGGGGAAAGATGCACAAATTCTGTGTTGAAAATGCAGATTCTGAGACAGAGAAAAAGAGAAACAGAGACAAAGACAAAAAAGGAGAAATGAGAAGTATCAACTCATAGTTGTGGCACTTTAGTTGTTCTTTGATTGCTTCTCATATGTGCCTTAACTGGGGGGGGGGTACGCTTCAGCTGAGCCAGTGACACCCTGCTCAAGCTAATGACCTTGGGCTCAAGGCAGAAGTCTTGGGCTTCAAGCCAGTGACCTTTGGGCTAAAGTCAGCAACCGTGGGGTCATCTCTATGACCTCACACTCAAGCTAGCAACCCTGCGTCAAAGCTGGTGAGCTTGCACTCAACTCCCATGACCTCAGAGTTTCAAATCTGGGACCTCAGCATCCCAGGCTGATGCTCTATCCTCTGCGCCATCACCAGTCAGGTGGAAATGCAGATTCTTGAATAAAGTTCATTGACATTTGTAATGAGTAAACTTTCATGTGGCTTTTCACTGGCTCACCACCTGCCTTCTCAAGAAAGCTTTATTAAATCTTATAGCCTGACAAAGACATAATAAACAGAACTACACTAAATAAAATATTCATGTGCTAAATGGCAAAAAGGCTTTGACAATGAGTAAGATCATTGAAAATAGAAAAGGTAAACTATTTGGGAATCACACTTGCATACATCTTGACTAGCAGAGGTTTTTTAAGTGATTAATTATGAATTCTGTAACATATTATTGTGGTACACATTCAGTTAGTTATTATTGGTACAATGATTACCAACTTTAACTTTAAAAACATAACTGGATATCTCTGTAACACAAACATTTAGCACATTAAACTGTTAACCAAAACATTGGTGGTTCAAGTCTTCAAGTCCAATGTAAGGTGTTATTTAACTGTTCAGGGATTTAGGATTTTCCTGCTGTTTATGACCTGTGAATTTCCTCATGTTAAATTTACCATCCTGTATCCAGCATCTTATTAGTTTTACATCTGATATGTGTCAAGGGCCACCCAGATCACCGATCCTGTTATCTGTGAAGGGCCAATTCACTTCCCAAATCCAATTCTCAAAGAATATCTGCTGGGATATCAGAATTATACCTGTGTAACAGAAGTGCCTAAAACTGAGGTCTAACAACTCATTTTAACAGCAACAAGCACTCCTTGTAAAGTGGCTCAAGTTCAGAACACTGACAACACCAAATGCTGATGAAGTTGTACAGCAACAGGAACTCCCATTCTTTGCTGCTGAGAGTGCATAAAGGTTCAGTCACTTTGGAAAACAGTTTGGTTCCTTAAAACACTAAACAAGCTCATATAATACAGCAATCATAGTCCTTAGTATTCACCTAAAGCAGTTAAAAATGTATGTCCACACAAAAATATGCACACACATGTTTATTGCAGCTTTATTTATAATTGCAAAAATTTGGAAGCAATCAAGATACCCTTCAGTTAGTGAAGGAATAAGTAAACTGTGGTACATCCAGAAAATAAAATATTATTTAACACTATAAAGATATGAAACATTGAAAAGACATGAAGGAATTTCAAATGCATATTCCTAAGTGAAAGAAGTCAGTCTGAAAAGGCTACATACTGTTTGATTTCAACTATAAGACATTCTGGAAAAGACAAAACTATGGAAATAATAAAAAGATCAATGGCTAGGAGGAGGGGGAAATAAATAGGCAGAGTCCAGAGACTTTTTAGGGCAGTAAAAATATTCTAAACAATACTACAATGGTGGATACATATCATCACACATTTATCAAAACCTATAGCATGTACAACATCAAAAGTGAACTTTACATAAATATGGACTTTTGGTGAAAATGATGCATATAGGCTCATCAATTACAATAAACACAGCACTATGGTGGGAGCGTTGATAATGGGGAAGGTTATGCATATGTCAGGACATGGAGTACACAGGAAATCTCTACCATCCTCCCAAGTTTGCTATGAGCCTAAAACTGTTCTAAAAACATAACATTTTAAGTATATATAAAGTGTTATATATATTTATATATGTATAAATATAACCTGGGTGTAGCCAACTATAGATAGAGAACAGTGTTCCATTTAGATAAAAGGCAACAAACTGATCACACTTAATTCTTTTAAATTTTTTTTCAGTGAGTATAAATAACACACCAAATTAAAAATAGTTAAATTTTGGTGAAATGCCCATTTTTTTCTTATAAAAATATAGTTATTTTAAATAGAAATGTCATATTATTTGAATGTATTCAACCCTCAGTGCTGCTGAGGACAGGAGTGGGTAGGACAGGGGTGAAGTCTTTTAGAAAGAACTGAGCAGACATGAGGACTTGAAAGTGCCCTGTGCTGGCTGTGTGTTTACATAACCAGTAACCATGAAGTTCTGGATAGCACAACTTTTACACAAAGGCTAAATTACAAAACGCAGGGATTAATGAAAGGAAATCATTAATAGTCACTTGAAACCAAACACATATAATTTAAAGGAGAGAATAAAATGCCAGCTTATTAAAGCCTGCTGTATTACTATATAAAAGGCTTTAAAATGTTTCTTTTTATGCCCCTCAACTTTTACATCTTGCATTGAAGAAGTATTTTTACCCCCCATTTTCTCTCTGGTGATAGAATCAAAGGAGAAATATATAAGAAGCCTGATAATTTCAGTCTTCATTTCAAGCCATTAAAGATGAAGTGCATCATTTCATTTCTAAAGATTGAAGCTTTCCAAAATGAACAGATGAAAGATCTCAGCTTTCTAAGCTACTTGTTCACCCACTTATACAAATAACATATAATAACATACTTTCTAAGACTAGTTATTTTTCTTTTAGTATCTCAAAACAGTATGAATTGATGCAGTCTACATCAGCTATTAAGCCCCTCCACTGCGTGCCCATCAATAGCAGGTCAGCACAGGAGGTTTAAAGAGATGCATTACTGAGCCACAACATTACCAAGCAATGATCATCGTATGAAATTAGATTCTCCATCAAAAACAAATTTTTTTTGTGTGGCTGAAATTATGATTCTGGGTACAGGCCTCCAGCTCCAGCATCAACATTGATGCAAAATTGATGAAACTTCCAAGTGAAATTGCATTGTTTGATCTTCACAGCCCTGGAATAACATAGCCTAAAGCTACAGTTTCTGTAAACTTACTTTGCACAAACGACTTAGCCAGTATGGATGTATTGACATAGAGTGCACATGAATGACATTAGGGCTACTTAGAAAAGAGACAAAATAACAGCAAAAGAATGCAGCAATTGGTTCTGAAAATTACCTTTTTCCAGTGAACCTCTCGAAAAATTACCTTTTTCTGCTGAATCTCACTCAAAAATTACCTTTTCCAACGAAAGCTCTCTCAAAGTGCCTTGATGTTAAGCAATATAGTTTTAAGTTGAAAATGTCACAAGGCCATGAAAAGAAATTGATAGAAAATTTCAGGGTTCCTTGTTGATATTTGAAGCAGCCTGTGGATTTTTGTTCTTTAACACAGACCGGCTCTGCTGTGCTACCACTTTGATTTCTATATTGCCAAAAACAGCATGTTTCTAGGCTTAATGGCTTCACAGAGAAGAATATGAAGGTGATTTATTTATTGCTGCCGAGGTTCTGTTATCAGGAGAAAATTGGTAAACATATATTTTCAAAATCTTCACCATTCACTTTTAAAAAGTACAGTAAATAAAAATTTGAAATTCCTTCATCTTTTAAAAAGAAATGATAATCCAGTTACCACAGTATCCTTTTAGAAATTAGGCACTTGGGGTGAGATTTTTTTTTTTCCCTGACAGAAGGAATTTTATTTCTTCAGTTAAAAGAGGCAAGAAAAGCATTATGTATCTTGGAAGAAGGATTATTGGATTGGACACCCAAGGACCTCGGTTCCTACCTTCAGTCTATCTCTCGCAGCTGCATGACCTTGGGCAAGTCCCTGTGAAATAAGGCCATGGACAGGATAATGTCAGAGCCTCCTTCCAGCTCTACCACTCTACTGTTTCCTCTAAGTCCAGATTTAAAAATTGTAGATTTTTTTTTGCTTTGTCGTGTGTGTGTGTGTTTGTGTGTGCACACACACTTTAATAACCAAAGAAATACTGATACTGCCTACTCTGAGATGCTTTGGGTGTGTTTCTAATAAAGACAAAGGGATTACCTAAGTGAGGAGGGAAATTATCAAAGTAATTGGCCACTCCCTACCATACAGAGGGATTTTCCCTTTCTTACTTACCTTTCTTCTTTCTCCACCCCCTTTACCAGTCTCTCTGTCTCTTCTTACACTCAGTTCCCCCTCTCTGTGCCATATCTTTTTTTTAAAATAATTTTATTTTTAATGGGGCAACATCAATAAATCAGGATACATATATTCAAAGATAACATGTCCAGGTTATCTTGTCATTCAATTATGTTGCATACCCATCACCCAAAGTCAGATTGTCCTCTGTCACCTTCTATCTAGTTTTCTTTGTGCTTCTCCCCCTCCTCCTTTCCCTTTCCCTCTCCCCCCTCCCCCCGTAACCACCACACTCTTATCAATGTCTCTTAGTTTCACTTTTATGTCCCACCTATGTATGGAATAATGCAGTTCCTGGTTTTTTCTGATTTACTTATTTCACTTCGTATAATGTTATCAAGATCCCAACATTTTGCTGTAAATGATCCAATGTCATCATTTCTTATGGCTGAGTAGTATTCCATAGTGTATATGTGCCACATCTTCTTTATCCAGTCATCTATTGACGGCTTTCTGGTTGTTTCCATGTCCTGGCCACTGTGAACAATGCTGCAATGAACATGGGGCTGCATGTGTCTTTACGTATCAATGTTTCTGAGTTTTGGGGGTATATACCCAGTAGAGGGATTGCTGGGTCATAAGGTAATTCTATTTTCAGTTTTTTGAGGAACCACCATACTTTCTTCCATAATGGTTGTACTACTTTACATTCCCACCAATAGTGTATGAGGGTTCCTTTTTCTCCACAGCCTCTCCAACATTTGCTATTACCTGTCTTGTTAATAATAGCTAATCTAACAGGTGTGAGGTGGTATCTCATTGCAGTTTTGATTTGCATTTCTCTGATAACTAACGAAGATGAGCATCTTTTCATAAATCTGTTGGTCATTTGTATTTCTTCCTGGAAGAAGTGTCTGTTCATGTCCTCTTCCCATTTTTTTATTGGATTGTTTGTTTGTTTGTTGTTGAGTTTTATGAGTTCTTTGTATATTTTGGATATTAGGCCCTTATCTGAGCTGTTGTTTGAAAATATCATTTCCCATTTAATTGGCTTTCTGTTTATTTTGTTATCAGTTTCTGTTGCTGAGCAAAAACTTCTTAGTCCCATCAAAATTCCAATGACATTTTTTAAAGAAATGGAACAAAAAATCACCTGCTTTATATGGAACTATAAAAAACCCCGAATAGCCAAAGCAATCCTAAAGAAAAAGAATGAAGCTGGGGGCATTACAATACCTACTTCAAACTATATTATAGGGCCACGACAATCAAAACAGCATGGTATTGGCAGAAAAATAGACACTCAGACCAATGGAACAGAATAGAAAACCCAGAAATAAAACCACATATATATAGTCAAATAATTTTTGATAAAGGGGCCAACAACACACAATGGAGAAAAGAAAGCCTCTTCAATAAATGGTGCTGGGAAAACTGGAAAGCCACAAGCAAAAGAATGAAACTGGACTACAG
Source organism: Saccopteryx bilineata (assembly GCF_036850765.1). Taxonomy (NCBI): domain Eukaryota; kingdom Metazoa; phylum Chordata; class Mammalia; order Chiroptera; family Emballonuridae; genus Saccopteryx; species Saccopteryx bilineata. The sequence continues at coordinate 204,801,702 of NC_089492.1, forward strand.
TTTTTCTCCCTGTACTAAAATTAACTCAAAATGGATCAAAGATCTAAACATAAGACCTGAAACAATTAAGTACATAGAAGAAGACATAGATACTAAACTCATGGACCTGGGTTTTAAAGAGCATTTTATGAATTTGACTCCAATGGCAAGAAAAGTGAAGGCAAAAATTAATGAATGGGTCTGTGCCACACCTTGTCTTTCTTTCTTTTCCTTTCATTCTATCTTTACCTACAAGCCTTTTATTTTCTTCATACCTGCCAAAAGGACCTTGCTCCTTTTAGAACTCAAGATTATGAATGATATGAACCATTAGAGCAGATCAGTCTTTAATTTTTTCAGGTTCATGAAAGAATTAAGACTAGAGATGCACCACACAACCATTTTGGCTAAGTGCTTAATTGTCAATACTGACGAAAATAAAAAGTTTGATAAAGCTGAGATTAAACAAATTTTGGAATGTGATAATCAGTCAGAATGTTCATATTTTAATTAGAATTTTATTCTGAACTATTTTATTAGTCAAATCTAAAAGTTTTGACAGACTAATGCAAGAATAATACTTTTATTTTCTCATTGCTAAACTGCTCTTGTAGACTTTAACTTTCATACTTATGATACTAAATAGAGTCTCACATTCAACTGACATATTTAATATTTGGGCAAAACAAACTATAAATTTTTCAAACAGTTTCAGTAGCATTTTCTAGAAGAAACTGTATCTATGTTTTATACTTGGGCGTATCTTTAAAAAATTCTTCATTTTTAATTGCAGAACATGGCTAACAGTTGAAAGTAATGATTACAGAAAGTTTTTATTTAAATTTTTAGCATATATAGACCCAAAGTTATAAGAAATTGCCTTATTAACACATTATTGTAAAGCCATTCTGAAGTTTGATTAATGAAAATAAAATGGGGGATAGTGACTTAATTTTTCTTCATATTTCTTCATGTTTATAATCTTCATTTTATCATGAATATTACTGTATATGATTTTGGAAATTTTTCTCATAATAATTTGAGATTGAAAAGGTAACATTCTGTTTTTAATTTTTCTATGATAGCTATAAGAAGGCTGTACTATCTATCTAGCAGGGGTCAGTGAGCTGTAGCCCAGATTTGAGTCAGAAAATTCTGAATTTGAATCCTAGCTCTGCCACTGGGAGCCTGTTGGCAAGATATAAAACTTCACTAAGCCTCGATAGTAATTTTTTGATAATTTCAGCATTTTCACAACTATATTGCATATCTGTGGTGTAATCAACTGTCAGTCCTGCCTCTAAAAATCAGGCAGAAGGAAGTAGAAAGAAGAAGAGTGTGGTTCTCTTTGAGCAGGTCTTTGTGCTTTTGCATTTGAGAAGGAAATTTCTCCTTAAAGACTAATACCCAAATTTCACTGGTTAACAACAAGTCATATGACCACTGCTAACTGCAAGGGTCAGGTTTTGGTTTTCCAAAGGCAGGCACAGGTAAAAGGAGCCATAAAGGACTTGTGGAGAGCTAATTATTAATTTCTACCACAGTTTGTCATTATAGTTTGGAAACATATCAATTTATCTATCCTAGAGGTGGACAAATTGAGAATGAAGATCTCAGAAAGCAAAAAGCCCAACATAAATTAATGCATAATAGGCAAGCATATTCACATATATGAACACATTACATGTATACATTATATATAATATATATACATTCTATATACATACATATACAGGGGCCCTTGGGTTACCATAGTCTTGACACACGATGTTTCAATTTTACAACACTCACTCCCATAAAAACTTTAAAGAATTGAGATGTGAGTGTTTTGGCTTATGCTGCTAGTGTTGTACTTATGTAGAACAGAGGCAAACTGGTTGGTTGAGTATGGTGGAAGAACATGCAGTACAGTGTACAATATGGTATATTTATGTCCTTTTCCTTTTTCTGTGGCTTAGTTGTGTTGTTGTGTTCTAGATTATGATTTTACAACTGTTCTGGGATAGGTCAGTGATTTAGGTGAGGATGTGTTTCGATTTACACCAGAAATTGGGTTATGTCACTGTCGTAGGAATGGAACTGTTTCGTAACCTGAGAACCCTCGGTATATTTTTTCATATTAGACTTTCTTAAGGCCTACCTGGTTTTTTTATTTTTGTATGGGCTATGTGAAGAAAGAAATTACCTTTTTTATAATATGTTTTCCTGTCAAGAAATATCAATCAAAGGCTATAATATGACAATTTGCAGAGAAAAAAAATATAATAAATATGGCAAAAATTTCAACTTCATAAATAAGAGAAAATTAAGAGATTAATGACATAACTATTTTTTTCAGATAATTGCATTTTCATACTTTGCTGATAGTTATAAATTAGAACAGAAAAGTCTTTAAAATTGCTACCAATTGAAGACATTCAATTTCCAGAATTTTATTCTAAAAATAAGAATATGTGAAAAAATTTGTCCATGAATATACTTACCACTACATTGCTTAAAATAATCAAATTATAAAAAACAATCTTTATGTCTATTTTCAGAAAATTATTTAAATAAATTATAGAATGGATTCAAAGTTAAATAAACTTTGAATGCATGAATGACATTCTGCTTTTAATTCACTTCTCTAAGAAATGATGAATTGCAAAATACTTCTTTTTCTTGAAAAACTCATGGAATAAGTAAAACTAAATATCTAAAATTGAAATATAGCTTTTTGTGGGATGTGGAAGAACAGGCCCTCCCATATATGATCATGGGAATACAACCTCTATAACGAGAATTTTGAATATCTTAAAGAATTTAGGAGGAAGTGGCATTCCTCTGAGTATACATTTTGCATAGTTTGACTTTTGGAAGCATGTTAATATTCTACATATTCAACAAAAGTAAAATGAAATTAGTAAGAATGGACCCTAACACTAAAAGCAAACAAACAAATGAACTCAAATGTATTTCAAAGTAATAGCATATTCACAGTGAGGATGAGAGAGTGAGAGATGTGTCGCAAGATCATAGGAGTCTTCTTGAAGGGGCACCAACAGGGACCATTTTAACAGCAAAATAAGTAAATACACTAATGAATTATAAACCCTGAGAAAATATTAACTTGTAATTCCATACAAATATTAAGTAACTAAATGAAAAATTGGACAAATGAAGGTCTCTTGTTTATAATAGGCCAAACGTTAGCTAGCAATTACAGAGGTAGAGCTAGAGTTGGAGAGGTCAAGATTCTATAACCATCATAGTAAAAGTTGTATCAGCAAGCATTCATTAAATGAAACTAAATATATGAGAAATTTTTGATAAGAACAAGATATTTTTATGCCCTTCAAGTGAAATCAGATATCAGAAACACATTGATCAGATTATCAAAATTCACATCACCAATGAAAGCCAGATAAGCATGGTATGGTTCCAGAGATGATACTTCAAGCAGGAAACATTACCTACTTGGGACTCCAGCAGAGAATGGGTAAGATTAATCTGTTCATGACAAAGCATCGAACTCAAAATGAAGAATATTTTATTTAAAGAAATTTGATGTGAATTCATGTGTATCAACAGAGGACATGGAAGAAGGATTGACTCAGCTAAAGAAAAAACAATAGCCTAGACATGAGCAATATAGAGCCATTTCTCATAGCTATTTGTGAATAAAAGTGACATCAACACTCTAGGAAAAGGTTAAGGGAAGAATAAAATTGTTGTTACAGCATTCCTTAATTATCAATTGGTTTCTGCATCCCTACATATTCACTTAACCATATATTAACTTGTACATAATTCTTTTCATAGTATGTGTTGTGATATTCACAGCTAATATTTTTAATTTTCTAAAGTTTCAAGTTAAAAGAATCTTTTCAAGTTTGGCTAAAATGAAACACCTAAATCAAACATTCTCAATTATTAATGTATTCAAGGTTATATTATTCAGTCTGAACACATCAATTTACTGCATTCATTACAGAATAATAAGCAGGAAAGACTTATTTCTATTTAAATGTATCACACATATATTTTCTTATGCTGTTTTCCTTGTCTAACTAGTCTTTTGTCATTGGATAACCTCTATTCATTTACAAAACCCACCTTTACATTATTGTCTATGTTAGGTCATTCATAGATTAACATTAAGTAATTTGTTACTCCTTTTTCCATAGTTCTGTAGCACTGTGTTCTCACCTCTATCAAAACTCTTATCACTAATATTTGACTTATCTATTTCTACTTTATTTTCCCCCAACCTATGATTATGCCCATAGCATTTACTGCAGTTCAGAGAAAGAGGGGAAAAAGAAGAGAGAATTGATAGATAAAAGGAGAGATGGAGACCACCATATTTTGTTCAATTAAAAATAAATACTTTTCGGCCCTGGCCGGTTGGCTCAGTGGTAGAGTGTCAGCCTGGCATGCAGGAGTCCTGGGTTCGATTCCCAGCCAGGGCACACAGGAGAAGCGCCCATCTGCTTCTCCACTCCTCCCCCTCTCCTTCCTCCGTGTTTCTCTCTTTTCTCCTCCTGCAGCCGAGGCTCCACTGGAGCAAAGCTGGCTCGGGCTCTGAGGATGGCTCTATGGCCTCTGCCTCAGGTGCTAGAATGGCTCTGGATGCAACAGAGCAAGGCCCCAGATGGGCAGAGCATCACCCCCTGGTGGGCATGCTGGGTGGATCCTGGTTGAGCGCATGCGGGAGTCTGTCTGACTGCCTCCCCGTTTCCAAATTCAGAAAAATATAAATAAATAAATAAATAAATAAATAAATATATAAATAAATACTTTTCACATTTTAGCATATCTGAAATAGGGCTTTCTTACAATCTTTTTGTCTTTTACAGTGGAAATCTAGTTAGCAATCGCAATATAGTTGTTATTGCCTGTGCATGATCTTGGTCATTTCAAGTAGCATGCCTGAATGACTGCAAACCCATTTGAAATCCATTTTACAAAATAATACAAGTCATGATTGTTATTTGAAAACTTTTGTTGTCATTTTCTGGTAAGAAAGGTTCAGCATAAATACTTGCAGAATTGAAGTCAGCAACTTGAAAGAAAATCCCAGGGACTAGAGTAGAGAATTTTAAGAAATGTTGTATTACCAATGCTCTTGATAGAATAGTATAGTTTTTTGTGTGTTTTTCTGAAGTAAGAAGCAGGGAGGCAGAAAGACAGACTCCTGCATATGCCCAACCAGGATCCACCTGGCAAGCCTACTAGGGGGCAATGCTCTACCCATCTGGGGTGTTGCTCCATTGCAACCAGAGCCATTCGAGCACCTGAGGCTGAGGCCATGGAGCTATCCTCAGTGCTCCAGCAAAGCCTTGGCTGCAGGAGGGGAAGAGAGAGATAGAGAGAAATGAGAGAGGGAAGTGTGAGGAAGCAGATAGGTGTTTCTCCTGTGTGCCCTGACTGGAAATCAAACCCAGGACTTCTACATACCAGGCCGACACTCTATCACTGAGCCAATGGGCCAGGGCTTAGGATAGTATAATTTTTTTAAGTTAAAAAGGAACTTAGATAACCTAACTCACATATAAAGTTACATAAAAAACTTTAAGGATATCTTAGTTATTTTATGTCACTTATATTTTCCTCCTTGAATACTCTTAAGAGTAAGATGTGATTTTAAAAATACATACTGCATGTCCAAATAAGGTTTAAAAAGCTCTTTCAGGAAGCACAGATAAATATTCCATACATCAAGAAGACATCTGTTTAGGTGACATAGTGTTTTACACCTTAGAGTCAACAAGACAGATAAAATAAAATGTGTAAATAGTACAGCTCGTTATATCGGTTAACAGAGCTAATACTAAGAGGAATTTTGTAGAATTATCTGTAATGTCTGGGACCTCTTCATGCTTCAGAGCCAAGTCAGACAAGGTTTGTCACCTAGAGAAAATCCTCCTGAGTCAAATACTTTCTATTATAATTTTAAATATTAAATTTTATTAAACCAAGTGAGGGTCAGAAAATAACTTGATTTTCCAAAAACTGGATAAATGGTCTGACAAGTTCTTGTGAATGAAAAACATCAGGATCAGCTACCAATGTTGAATTCTCAAGAGGGCAGCATGACAACAAAGAAAATTACTACTCTTTTTTCAAAAATATTAGTTACTCTATGCTGTTCCTGTTTAATGTTAGAAGTCATATTATCATCATCACACCTGTTTTGCTGAATGTCTCCCATCTTAATTTAATGAGAAAAACACATGACAAACACCATTCCACAGTAAAGGCTCAAATGAGTAGAATGGACAAATGCCCTGGTTGAATCTGTTACATTAATAAATATAACAGTTTTGAACAATAATAGAAAAAAATGTATTTGAATAGTAAATTAGTCCAGGCTGGGTAGCTCAGTTGGTTAGAGTGCTGTCCTGCACAGCGAGTTGTGGGTTCCATCTTTGTTAGGGATACATACAAGGAGCAACCGAAAAATATATAAACAAATAGAACAACAAATCAACCTCTCTTCCTCTCTCTCTTAAATCAATCAATAAAAATTTTTGAAAAATAAATGAATGGTAAATTAAAGGGTCTTTTAAACAAGAACAAAAATCCAGACAGTCTTACATTCAACGTGAGTACTTTGGCACTATTTTAAGGGAAAACATGCACCCAGGGGTTCAGATAAAATTTTTCTTGAACAATTAATTATATTTTCTGAAGTTAATTTCCTCTGCAAACTTCCCTAGTAATGAGCCTTTAAAAAACCAAATATAGACCCTTACTTTCTTCCATGGTGATTTAAGAAAAGCCATGAATTAACTTCATACCATAACAATTAAAAGCTGTATAAAACTGTTGTCAAACATTGGATAGCAGATAGTTCAAGATGACGACAAGAGAAAAACAAACAAAGCAAACTACATAATCACTCTGGCAGACTGCATGGAACCAACTTTCAAATTATACAGGATAGGAGAAAGAATGAGACTCAAGTTAAAATGGCTTCACTAAGTTGAGGTAACTGAATTCAGGGAGACTTAAGTGGCTTGATAATTCAGGGTAGAGTTCCAAAAAGGAGGATGCTACATGGAAAAACAGCTCTAGAAATCAGCATAAAGATCTCCTTGAGTTTTTGTGATTTCTTGGTCATTACTAGGCTATGTGAAAACTTCACAGGACTAGTCAAGGCATGAGTAGAGAGTTGTAAGCTGAACAATTCCCAGAACCTACTCAAGGTAGTAGCATATTCAAACTTCAACCAGACAAAGTAGAATTTCTAGTGATCACTTGTGATATTTATAGAAGATTCAATCAGGGTCACAATTTAGTAGTAGAAATGAATTATCCTTGGAGTGAAGAATACCTCAAATCTACAATATGTTATTTAAGTTAAGCTGATATAAATTCAAATTAGAGTGTTAAATGTAATCTTTATGGTAACCACAAAGAAAATAGCTATAGAACATACACAAAAGGAAATGAGAAAGGTGTGTAAATAGTTTACTACAAAAAATCAAGAGAGCACCAAATATAGTAATGCAGAAAATGAAGAACCAAAACTATAAAAAATATAAAAACCAAATAATATGACAGAAATAAGTCTCTGCCTATCAGTAATTACTTTAAATGTAAATGAATTAAACTCTTCAATCAAAAGATAAAGATCAGCAAAATGGTTTTTAAAAAAACATATGCTCTAAATATAGTTGACTTTTGAACAGGGAATTGAACTATGCAGGTCTATGGATTATTTTCACTAAATGTATAGTCAGCCCTCTGTATCCCTGGGTTTCCCAACCTCAGATTCAAATAATAATATTTTTGATACACAGTTGTAAATCTGCATATGTGGAGGTCCAACTTAAGTTATACTCAGATTTTTGACTACACAGGAGATTGATGTCCCTAACCACCATATTGTTCAAGGATCAACTGTATATCTTTTCTACAAAAGACTTACTTGAGATACAAAGACACAAATTGGTTGAAAGTAAAAGTTATTTTGTGTAAACAGTAACCAAAAAAGAGCAGCGGTAGCTATGCTAGTATCAGACACAACAGATTTAGAAACAAAAAAAGTTTACAAGAGACAAAGAAGGACATTATATATTAATAAAGGTTCAATACAACAAGAAAACATAACAATTATAAACTTCACATACCTTACGACAGAGCATCAAGATATAAAAAGCAAAAACTGACAGGACTGAATAGACAGTTCTGTGATAATAGCTGAAGATGTCAATATCCCACTCATAATAATGAAGAGAACAACTAGGCATAAGATAATTAAGGAGCAGGTGACTTATGAACCAATACAATAAACCAGTGATATCTAACAGGTATGTATAGAACAATATATCCAACAGCAGAATACATTCTCTTCTCAATTGCATATGGGACATTTTCCAGGACTGTCTATATGCTGGGCCACACATTATGTCTCAATATATTTTAAAAGATAGAGATCATACAAAGTATTTTCTCTGATCACAATGGGCTAAAGTTAGAAATCATTAAGAAAATGAAAACTAAAAAATTCATGAAACTGTGGAAATTAACACACTTTCAAACAACCATGGATCAAAGAAGAAATCAAGAGTGAAATTATAAAATATATACTTAGATATGAATGAAGAAGGAAACACACATATATAAAAATAAGAGGGTAGTGAAATTGTCACTAAAGGGAAAATTTATAGGTATGAATGCTTACATTAAAAAACAAGGAAGATCTTAAATTAATAACTACAACTTAAGGAACTAGAAAAAGAAGAACAAACTAAACTCAAAGCCAGCAGAAGGAAAGAAGTGATAAAGATTAGGAAAAAAAAGACAAATGAAAGAGAATATAAAAACGATAGAGAAGATCAACTGAACCAAAAGTTGCATCAAATGACATTATCAACAAAATAAAAATATACAACCTCAGAATGGGAGATAATATTTGTCAATCATGTATCTAATAAAGGGTTAATATAAAAAATAGAGAGAGAACTTCTAAAACTCAACAATTAAAAAACAAAGAAACCTAGATTCAAAAAAGGCAAAGGACTTAAATAGACGTTTCTCCGAAGAAGATATACAAATGACCAACACATACATGAGAAGATATTTAATGTCATTAATCATTAGGTAAAGTTAAATCAAAACCACAATGAGATTACTACCTCATACCCTTTAGGAGGGCTACTATAAAAACAAACAAACATACAGAAACAATAAGCCTTTGTGAGGATGTGAAGAAATTGAAACCCTTGTGCACTTTGGGTGAGAATGTAAAATGGTACAATCACTGTAGAAAACAATATAGTGATTCCTCAAAAAATTAAAAATAGAATTACCATAAGATCCAGCAACTCCATTTCTGGGTATATACACAAAAGAACTAAAAGCAGAATCTCAAATAGATATTTATACAGCCATGTTTGTAGCAGCAGCATTCACAATACCAAAACATAAGCAACCCAAATGTCCACTGATGGATGAATGGATAAGCAAAATGTGGTATATACATACAATGGATTATTATTCAGCCTTTAAAAAGGAAGAAAATTCCACAATGTGCTACAATATAGATGAGCCTTGAGAACATTATGCTAAATAAAAGAAGCCAGTCACAAAAAGAAAAATACTATGTGATTCCAATTGTATGAGTAGTCAAAATCATAAGGACAGAAAGAAGAATAGTGGTTGCTATGAGCTGAGGGAAAGGAAGAATAAAAGTTATTATATAGTGAGTACAGAGTCTCAATTTCACAAGATGGAAAGAGTTATGCAGATGAATGGTGGTTATGGGTATAAAACAATGTTAATGTACTTCATACCACTGAGCTGTACACTTAAAAATGAATGAGATAGGCCCTGGCCGGTTGGCTCAGCAGTAGAGCATTGGCCTAGCGTGTGGGGGACCCGGGTTCGATTCCCGGCCAGGGCACATAGGAGAAGCGCCCATTTGCTTCTCCACCCCCACCCCCTCCTTCCTCTCTGTCTCTCTCTTCCCCTCCCGCAGCCAAGGCTCCATTGGAGCAAAGATGGCCCGGGCGCTGGGGATGGCTCCTTGGCCTCTGCCCCAGGCGCTAGAGTGGCTCTGGTCGCGGCAGAGCAGCCCCCTGGAAGGGCAGAGCATCGCCCCCTGGCGGGCAGAGTGTCGCCCCTGGTGGGCGTGCCTGGTGGATCCCGGTCGGGCGCATGCGGGAGTCTGACTGTCTCTCCCTGTTTCCAGCTTTGAAAAAATAAATAAATAAATAAATAAAAAATGAATGAGATAGTAAACTTTTTTTATGTGTATTTTACCAAAATAAAGAAAGCTTTTCTTTAAGTAGACAGAGATAAATGTTAAAGGTAGAAATTAATACAGACTTTTCAGGAGAAATTATACAAGATAGATCACAATGCATAAATATCTTTAAAGTGATTTAAAAAATAACTGTTAACCTATGTCCAGAGAAAATAACCCTTAGAAATTAAAGTTAAGAGAAACTTTTTCAGACAGGAGTTAGAAAATTTATTGCCAGCAGACCTGTATTACAAGAACTATCAAAGGCTGAAGGAAAATGATACCAAATGAAAGCTGATATTGTTACAGAGAAATAAAGATTATATATTATAAATATTTGGGTAAATACAGAAGATTTCTTTTATATTTAAATTTCATCAAAACATGGGCAATTTAAGCAAAGATAATAATAATGTAATATGATATTGTAAAACATGTTTAGAAGTAAAATACATGACTAATAGAAAAATGTATGAAAGAAGAGAAATTGAAGCAAATTGTTGTATGGGCTTTACATTTTATGTGAAGTGATATGTCATTATTTAAAGAGAAACTGTGATGAGTTAACCATGTAAACCAAACCTAGATAAATAACATAAATTAAGTAATTTAAAATATGCCACTAATAAATCAATAGCTGAGACAAAATAAAACATTAAAAATTTTCAATTAATCAAGAAAAAGTAGGAGAAAAGAGGGAAAAAAGAGAATAAGGAACAGACGGGAATGAAAGAAAACAGAGGGTAAAATGGTAGTTGCAGACCCAACCATACCATAATAAAATTAAATAGTCTAAAATGCTCTGAGTAATAGATAATTACTGTTATATCTAATTATAAAGTAAGATCTAACTATATATTGTTGTCTATAAGAAATTCACTTTATGGGTGATGGGTATGCAACATAATCAAATGTCAAAATAACCTGGAGATGTTGTCACTGAACATATGTACTGTGATTTATCAATGTCACCCCATTAAAATTAATAATAAATAAATAAATAAATAAATAAATAAATAAATAAATAAATAAAAGAAATTCACTTTAAATATAAAGGTGCAGATAGTTAAAAGTAGAAGAGTGGAAAACAAGTTCTCCTGTGCAAACAATGAAAGCTGGATGGAAAATGTCAAGCCAACAATTTTGTCAATAATTTGACAAAATAGACCAGAAAAAATATTACTAGAGATTAAAAAAAAGCATTTCATAATGATATAGGTGACACTCCAATAAAAATGTATATACACACAATATTAGAGCTTCAAATTATTTGAATCAAGATTTTATAAAACTGTACAAAAAATAGAAAAATAAACAATTATAAGAGAAAATTTCAACACGGTTTTCAATAATTGATAGAACAAACAGACAGAAAAATCACTAAGGCAATAAATAGGACATTCGATTAACATAAACATCTCTCATCTGGACCTGATTAACATAAACATCCCATCCAACATAAGGAGATCACAATCTTTTCAAGTGCATATGAAACCTTTACCAAGACAGACTATATATTGGGCCATTATATAAACCCTAATAAATGTAAATAATTTAAATAATACAGGTTATGTTTATGACCACAAAAAAATTGAATTTGATATTTATAATGAAAGATATCTAAGAAATCCCAACTATTGGAAATTAAATGGCATGTTTTCAAACAAAATATGTGTCTTAGAAGAAATTATAAGAAAAATTAAAAAACATTTTAACTGAATTAAGATAAAATGCAATATATAGACATTTGTATGATGAAGTTAAAACAGTACACTGTGGAAACTGTATAGCTTTAAACTCTTTAAGAAAAAATAAAAATCAATAATCTAAGCATCCAGCTTAAGAGGCTAGAAAAAGAACAGTTAAAATCCAAGGAAGTAAAAAGGAAAAAATAAAGATAACAGAGATTAAAATAATAGACAAGCTTTAGAAAACTAATAAAACCAAATCCCATTTTATTGAAAAAAAATCAAGAAAATTGAAAATTTCTAGCAACTATCTAATTACCGTATTTCCCCATCTATAAGATGCACCTTTTTAAAAAAAATCTGGGGTCTAAAAACTGGGTGCATCTTATACAGTCGTTGTAGAAGTGTGGTGTTTCAAGTGCCATAGATGGGACTGAGGACAAGGCAACATATGAAGACAGCGATTCATCATCCGACACAGATGAGGACAAGCTAATGGATGAGAGCTTTGACAGTGATGAGGAGTTGTATGAATTTTATGATGAATAAAACCTGAGTTCAGTAACTTTATGTAATACATTTTTTTTTTTCAAATTTCAGGCCCCCAAATTAAGGAGCGTCTTATACATGGGGAAATACGGTAAAACCTGCACCTACATTGTTTATACTATTTATCACAATTTTACTAAGATCAGAAATAAGAGTGCCCATTGTTATCACTTCTATTCAACATTGTACTAGAGGTTCTAGCCAATTCAATAAGGCAAAAAAAATAGAAATAAACAGCATTCGTTTTGGAAAAATTGCTGATGACATTGATCAGGTATATAGAAAATCCCAAAGAACAATAAATAAATTAATAAATAAGTAATAAGCTACTAGAATTTAAAAGAGAGCTTAGCAAGGTTATAGGATAAGAATTCAATCTATAAAATCAAAATTTTTTTATTTAAGAAAAAATATTTTTATACATAAGCATAAGTCAATTTGAACATGAAATTTTAAAAATACTATTTATGACAATATCAAAACAGAGAATACATAGAAATAAATTTAACAAAATATATATAGAACTTGTATACTAAAACTACAATATATTGCTGAGAGTTATTAAAGAATAGGTAAGTAGAGATATTTATATATAGATTGAAAGTTTTAATATCCTTAATATATCAATTCTTTCCAAACTTATCTTTAAATTCAATGCAGTTCCAATCATAATGGAAGGAAGCTTCTACTGTAGAAACTAACAACTTTTATTTAAAATGTATATAAAAATACAAAGAAAATAAAATAAGCAAATTTTTTTGAAATTGAGAACAAAGGTAAGTAACATATATTCAGTTCAAGACCTACAACAAAATTATAATATTGGCAAACAAATGGACAAAGATGTTGATTTGGAGCAGAATAAGTAATGCATACAGAATTAAATCTTACATTCATGGTTATTTGATTTTCCAACAAAGGCACCGAGATAATTGGTTGGGGAAAGAATAGTGTTTTCAACAAGTTGTGTTGGAAAACTGGATATCTATATAAAAACAATATGCCTTCATTTTGACTTCACACAAATATCAACATGAAATGACTCATAGACTTAAATATAAAAGCTAAAACTGTGTTAAACTTCTGGAAAAATATCAGTGGAGAAAATCTACATGACCTGACCTGGGAGAGACAAGATGGCGCTGGAGTAGGAGGACGTACCAACATCTACCTCCAAGAACCAAAGTGGATTACAAACTAATTTTATGAACTATCATCTGGAAAAACCAACTTGGGACTAAACTAAGAGGACTCTTCAACCAAGGAATGCTGAAGAAGCCACACAGAGACTGGTAGGAAAAGTGGAAATGGGGAAAAGAGTAGAGGGCTGCCCAGCACCCCGGAGCGAATGTCAGCAGGGAGAGACTCGTGTGGCGGAAAGTGAGTTTAGCAGAGGGGGAAGGGTCCTGAGCCCCAGGAACAAAGCCCCAGCCTGCAGCCCCAGACCTCAGAAGAGGCGTAAGGACAGTATTTAGCTGGAAACAAGTTGGGATACTGTTTTTGAGAAAGAGTCTGATTTCTCAGACCCAGGATCCTTCTTAAAGGGACTGCGCAGAACATCTCCCTCATAACCACCCACCCGGGGCTCCTGGGGATGGGGTGAGAGAGGAGAGGACCAGAATAACAGGAAGAGAGTGTAATCTAGGAGGCACAGGGAGAAGCATTTTGGGAGATAGCCACCCTAACCCCTGGGACGGGTCACTCCCCAAAGCTGAAGTGAATATTTCCCCCAGAAACAGCAATACCAGCAAAGGGAAGCAGGAGAGCAGCCAAACAAGCTCCCCGGGGCATTCAGAGCAGAGTCGCATAGAAGAAGGAAGCTTTTGGGTCTACAGTAGTGAGTCTTAGGGTCCGAGCTGCAACGTCCCCACCCACGTGGCTGAGGGCGCGCCAGAGGGCAGGCGGCAGCAGGAGACAAAAGTGCGGTTCTGCTGGCAGGGGCGGAAGCCAGGTGGCCAACACTGGGCTCAGGTGTGAGCTCAGTCTTGCCCAGCTGGGGAGAAGGGGGCGTGCAAAAGCGGTCAAGCTCAGCTGCCGGCAGCCTGTAATCCAGCCTTCAGGGGGAAAAGGGCGGGAACCCTGGAAAGGGTGGAGACCAGCCCCTGAGCAAGGGCAGAGGAGCACAGCCTTGCCCTGCCTATGCAACCCAGGCTTGCGGTCTGACTTGGTAGCTGGCTCCTCCTGTGGGGGTGGAGCCAAAAGCCCAGAAGAGGCGGAGTTCCGCTATTGAGCTGAGCTTGGGAACACAGTTCTGCCCAGCAGTAGAGCCAAGGCTAGCAGCCGTTCGTCGAGTGGGCTCCTCCTGCAAGGGCAGGGCAAAAGCCCGGAAATAGGTGGAGACCCGCAGCTGAGCAAAGGTGCTCGCCAGTGCCCTCAGGACCGAGCATAACGTCACACACAGGGGCGGGGCAAAGGCCAAGGCCACCAACACTTGTGAACACGAGCACGTGATCACAGCCACTCCTGTGAAGAGAAAATTCAGAGGCAGAGAAATACAACACAAATAAACCAAGAGAAATCCCCAGAAAAGGACCTAAGTGAAGAGATATAACCAAATTACCAGATGCAGAGTTTAAAATAACAATTGTTAGCATGCTCAAAGATATCAGAACAACTATAGATGGCCATTACAAAAACCTAAATAAAGAGATAACAAATATAAAAAAAGGACATTGAAATAATAAAAAAGAATCAGTCAGAAATGATGAATACAATATCTGAAATAAAGAATACAATGGAAGGAATTAAAAGCAGGATGGATGAAGCAGAGAATCGAATCAGTGAGTTAGAGGACACAATAAATAAAGGCACAGAAGCAGAGCAGAAAAAAGAAAAGAGACTCAAAAAGTCTGAGGAAACTCTAAGAGAGCTCTGAGACAACATGAAGAGAAATAACATCCGTATCATAGGGGTTCCTGAAAAAGAAGAGAAAGAATAAGGGATAGAGACTTTGTTCAAACATATTATAGCAAAAAACTTCCCCCAATTAAGGCAGGAAAACATTACACATGTTCAGGAAGCACAGAGAACTCCATTAAGGAGAAACCCAAAGAAAGCAACACCAAGACACATCATAATTAAAATACCAAAGCTAAATGATAAAGAGAAAATATTAAAAGCTGCTAGAGATAAAAAGACTATCACCTACAAAGGAGCCCCCATAAGGATGACTTCTGACTTCTCAACAGAAACACTTGAGGCCAGAAGGGAATGGCAAGAAATATTCAAAGTAATGCAGAACAAGAACCTACAACCAAGACTACTTTATCCATCAAGGCTATCATTTAAAATTGAAGGAGAAATAAAAAGCTTTACAGACAAAAAAAAAACTCAAGGAATTCACTGCAACCAAACCAAAGCTGCAAGAAATGCTAAGGAACCTGTTGTAAACAGATCAAAGGAAAAAAAAAGAATATAGCAAAAGAGGAATACAGTTTCAAAGAAAAAAAATGGCAATAAACAATTACATATCAGTAATAACCTTAAATGTTAATGGATTAAATGATCCGATCAAGAGACATAGGGTAGCTGCATGGATAAGAAAACAGGACCCATACATATGCTATCTACAAGAGACACACCTTAAATCAAAAGATGCACACAGACTGAAGATAAAAGGATGGAAAAAAAAATATTTCACGCAAATGGAAATGAAATAAAAGCTGGGGTAGCGATACTTATATCACACAAAATGGACTTTAAAACCAAGACCATAGTTAGAGATAAAGAAGGTCACTACATAATGATAAAGGGAGCAATCCAAAAGGAAGATATAACCATTATAAATATCTACACACCTAATATAGGAGCACCTAAATATATAAAGCAGACTTTGATGGACTTAAAGGGCGAGATCGACAGCAATACTATAATAGTAGGGGATTTCAATACTCCATTAACATCATTAGATAGATCCTCAAGAAAGAAAATCAACAAAGAAACAGCAGACTTAAAGGACATATTAGATCAACTCGATTTAATAGATATCTTCAGAACCTTTCACCCTAAAACAGCAGAATATACATTCTTTTCAATTGCTCATGGTACATTCTCTAGAATAGACCACATGTTAGGGCACAAAAGCGGTCTCAAAAATTTAAGAAGATTGAAATCATATCGAGCACTTTCTCTGATCACAATGGCATTAAACTAGAAATCAATCACAATAGAAAAATTGAAAAACATTCAAACACTTGGAAACTAAATAGCACGTTATTAAATAACAAATGGGTTAACATTGAGGTCAAAGAAGAAATTAAAAACTTCCTAGAAACAAACGATAATGAGCATACATCAACTCAAAGTTTATGGGACACAGCAAAAGCAGTCCTGAGAGGGAAGTTTATAGCATTACAGGCATACCTCAAGAAGCTAGAAAAAGCTCAAATAAACAACTTAACCCTGCATCTAAAAGAACTAAAAAAAGAACAGCAAGTAAAGCCCAGAGCTAGTAGAAGGAAGGAAATAATAAAGATCAGAGCAGAAATAAATGACACAGAGGCTAAAGAAACAATACAGAGGATCAATGAAACCAGGAGCTGGTTCTTTGAAAAGGTAAACAAGATCAATGAACCTTTAACGAGACTCACCAAGAAAAAAAGAGAGAGGACTCAAATAAATAAAATTAGAAACGAGAGTGGAGAAATAACAACTGACACAACCGAGATACAAAATATTGTAAGAAAATACTATGAAGAACTGTATGCCAAAAAACTAGACAATCTAGATGAAATGGACAAATTCCTTGAATCATATAACCTTCCAAAAATCAATCTGGAAGAATCAGAAAACCTAAACAGACCAATTACAACAAATGAGATTGAAACAGCTATCAAAAAAAAAATCCCAAAAAAGAAAAGTCCTGGGCCTGATGGCTTCACAAGTGAATTCTACCAAATATTCAAAGAAGAACTAACTCCTATCCTTCTCAAGCTATTTCAAAAAATTCAAGAGGAAGAAAGATTTCCAAACTCCTTTTATGAGGCAAGCATAATTCTGATTCCAAAACCAGGCAAAGACAACACAAAAAAAGAAAATTATAGGCCAATATCCCTGATGAACTTAGATGCAAAAATCCTCAACAAAATATTAGCAAACCGGATCCAGCAATATATGAAAAAAATCATACACCATGATCAAGTGGGATTTATTCTGGGGAGGCAAGGCTGGTACAATATTCACAAATCAATCAATGTGATTCATCACATAAACAAAAGAAAGGAGAAAAACCACATAATAATTTCAATAGATGCAGAAAAAGCATTTGATAAAGTCCAGCACCCATTCATGATCAAAACTCTCAGCAAAGTGGGAATACAGGGAACATACCTCAACATGATAAAGGCCATCTATGACAAACCCACAGCCAACATCATACTCAATGGGCAAAAATTAAAAGCAATCCCCTTAAGATCAGGAACAAGGCAGGGGTGACCCCTTTCACCACTCTTATTCAACATAGTTCTGGAAGTTCTAGCCACAGCAATCAGACAGAAAAAGAAATAAAAGGCATCCAAATTGGAAAAAAAGAAGTAAAACTATCATTATTTGCAGAAGATAAGATATTGTATATAGAAAACCCTAAAGTCTCAATCAAAAAACTACTAGACCTGATAAATGAATTCGGCACGGTGGCAGGATATAAAATCAATACTCAGAAATCAGAGGCATTTTTATACACTAATAATGAAGTGTCAGAAAGAGAAATCAAGGAATCAATCCCCTTTACCATTGCAACCAAAAAAATAAAGTACCTAGGAATAAATCTAACCAAGGAGATTAAAGACTTGTACTCGGAATATTATAAAACATTGATAAAAGAAATCAGGGAAGATACGAATAAATGGAGGCATATACCGTGCTCATGGTTAGGAAGAATAAACATCATTAAAATGTCTATATTACCCAAAGCAATTTATAAATTCAATGCAATAGTGATTAAAATACCGATGACTTACTTCAAAGACATAGAACACATATTCCAAAAATTTATATGGAACCAAAAGAGAACACGAATAGCCTCAGCAATCTTGAAAAGGAAGAATAAAGCGGGAGGTATCACACTTCTGGATATCAAGTTATATTATAAGGCCATTGGACTCAAAACAGCATGGTACTGGCATAAGAACAGGCACATAGATCAATGGAACAGAACTGAGAACCCAGAAATAAGCCCACAGCTCTATGGACAACTGATATTTGACAAAGGAGGAAAGGAAATACAATGGAGTAAAGACAGCCTCTTCAACAAATGGTGTTGGGAAAATTGGACAGCTACCTGCAAAAAAATGAAACTAGACCACCAACTTACACCACTCACAAAAATAAACTCAAAAGGGATAAAAGACTTAAATGTAAGCCATGAAATCATAAGCATCTTAGAAGAAAACATAGGCAGTAAGCTCTCTGACATCTGTTGCAGCAATATATTTGCTGATTTGTCTCCACAGAAAAGTGAAATAAAAGACAGGATAAACAAATGGGACTTTATCAAACTAAAAAGCTTCTGCACAGCTAAAGACAATAAGAACAGAATAAAAAGACAAACTACACAATGGGAGAATATATTTGACATTGCGTCTGATAAGGGGTTAATAACCAAAATTTATAAAGAACTTGTAAAACTTAATACCAGGAAGACAAGCAATCCAATCCAAAAATGGGCAAAAGAAATGAATAGACACTTCTCCAAAGAGGACACACAGATGGCCAATAGGCATATGAAAAAATGTTCAACATCACTAATGATCAGAGAAATGCAAATTAAAACCACAATGAGATATCACCTCACACCAGTCAGAATGGCGCTCATCAATAAAACAACACAGAATAAGTGCTGGCAAGGATGTGGAGAAAAGGGAACCCTCCTGCACTGCTGGTGGGAATGCAGACTGGTGCAGCCACTGTGGAAAACAGTATGAAGACTCCTCAAGAAATTAAAAATCGAACTGCCTTTTGACCCAGCTATACCACTGTTAGGAATATACCCCAAGAACACTATAGCACTGTTTGAAAAGAAGAAATGCACCCCGATGTTAATGGCAGCATTGTTCACAATAGCAAAGATCTGGAAACAGCCCAAGTGTCCATCAGAGGACGAGTGGATTAAAAAGCTTTGGTATATATATACTATGGAATACTACTCAGTCATAAGAAATGATGACATAGGTTCTTTTACAACAACATGGATGGGCCTTGATAACATTATACTGAGCGAAAGATGTAAATCAGAAAAAACTAAGAACTATATGATTCCATACATAGGTGGGACATAAAGATGAGACTCAGAGACATGGACAACAGTTTTGGGGGTACAGGGGGGGAGGAGAGGGAGGTGTTGGGGGAGGAGAGGGGCACAAAGAGCATGGCTTTTCAGCATTTGCCATATTACCCCTTTAATCTATAGACAGACAGCAAATATTTACTTATGGTGTTTCCACTATAAAGACTGCTGTCTTAGGGATAAATGCTGATGAATTATTTCAGCAGTTCCTCCTTCTTCAAAGACTTATATGTCAACATAGAGCTCCATGTTTCATAGGACATACTCAAGCTCACTCCATGCTCCCTCGAGCTTTAACACAAGGGAATGCCCTTTTTTTTCTTTCCTCTTTTCTTTTTCTCTCTCTTTTTTTTTTTTTGTTGTTGTATTTTATTTATTTATTTATTTATTTATTTTTTGTATTTTTCTGAGGATGGAAATGGGGAGGCAGTCATACAGACTCCTGCATGCGCCTGGCAGGGATCTACCTGGCATGCCTACCAGGGGGGAATGCTCTGCCCATCTTGGGTGTTGCTCTGTTACAACCAGAGCCATTCTGGCGACTGGGGCAGAGGCCATGGGGCCATCCTTAGTGCCTGGGGTGGCTTTGCTCCGGTGGAGCCTTGGCTGTGGGAGGGGAGGTGAGAGGTAGAGAGGAGGGAGAGGGGGAGGGGTGGAGATGTAGATGGGCGCTTCTCCTGTGTGCTCTGGCCAGGAATCGAACCCGGGAATCCTGCACACCAGGCCAATGACTCCTACGGGTCTACCATATCATACTTTTTACTTAAAAAAAAATTTTTACATTTCTTTTTAAGGCTGATGAACAGGAGACACCAAATCTTTTTCGCCTGCAAACTACTACCTTCTTTATTAGATCCAGCTAATAACACTGTTTTGTCTTTTTCCAAATAGCTCCAGATATATGGAAAAGATTTATATAGGCGGATGGGGATCCTCAAATCCCTCAGTGAGATCTTCCGAGCATGGCTTTTAAGATACCTAGAGGCAGAAAAAGCCCAATAGAGATTAGGGGAACTACCAGCTTTTAGGATACACCCTTAAAGGCTCCAATGCCCCAAAGGGGTCTCATAGGATGCCATCTGGATCCTGCTTCAATAATGGAAAGGAAGGTCATTGAGCTAAATAAAGCCTGCCAGGCTTACATGCCTCTGCTGTGAGGATACAGGGACACTGGAAGGTAGGCTTCCCCCTCGCTCCTCTAAGGGAGGGTTCAGTCTCTTCCAGCCCTGCTCCAGCCACCTATGACCTAACCTTGCCCAGAAAGCTGGGGTTTGCCACTGAAGGCTGAAAGTGCCCAGGGCCGTCGGCCCCATCTATGACACTGTGGACGAGCCTAGGGTACTTTTTCCAAGAAGCAGGTAAACTGATCTCATTTGCACAAGGGCCACTTAACTATGTATTGCCTGAATAGTCAGGTTTTTTATTCTTCCCTCAAAGATCTCTGTTGTGGGTGTTGATAGTCCTATTTTCTGCTGCTTTGCTTAATATATAGTGTTTCCTTTATCCCTCCTACCTCAATGCCCCACTCATATTTCAGGCTGGGACCTACTCCTAATTTAGAGCTCTCTTTCCCCCTTTTGCCAACTTCTATTATGAATTTACCTCTGCCACCCAGCTTAGTGTATCCCAAGGTTCTCTTTACCATGCCACAGTTGCAGAGCTCCAGGGAAAAGCAACCTGGTCTCAACTCTCCAGGCAGAGGAGAACAGAAGCTCCATATCCACGCATGCTGCAAATGGCTTTTCCAGTCTACCTGAATCATTACCAGCTAGAAGCAGCGGTCATTGGGATTTGGACATGAGCTGCAAAGTATATAATGGTGACAACAATTCCAGTGCCAGGAGGACTTTTCCTATGTGGACTTTTCCTGGACTCCTGCTCCCTGTGACAGCTCCTAACAGACTGAACTGTGGTTGGGTTGCATTTTTCAGGGATTTGGCATGGTGATGGGGCCAACTTGGACTTGGTGAACATGTTAAGGACACTACTCTTTTATGGATTCTTTCTGTATTGGCCAAAAGTTTGCTTAAAGGCTTTAAATCACTGTAAAAAAATAGGGGTCTGGATAAAGAAGATGGGGCACACATACACCATGGTATACTATTCAGCTAGAAGAAATGATGACATCGGATCACTTACAGCAGAATGGTGGAATCTTGATAACATTATGCGGAGTAAAATAGGCGAATCAGAAAAAGACAAGAACTGCAGGAGTCCATACATTGGTGGGACATGGAAGCGAGTCTAAGAGACATGGACAGGAGTGTGGTGGTTACGGAGGGTGGGGGGAAGGAAGGAGGAAGAGGAGGAAGGGGAGGGGGATGGGTACAGAGAAAACTGGATAGAGGGTGACGGAGGGCAATCTCTCTTTGGGGGATGGGTATGCAACAGAACTAAATGACAAGATAACCTGGAGATGTTTTCTTTGAATATGTGTACCCTGATTTGTTTATGTCACCCCATTAAAATAAAAATTTATTTATAAAAAAAAAAATCTACATGACCTTACGTTAGGCAAAGGTTTCTTTTAAAAAATTTTTTTTTATTTTTTTATTGATTGATTTTAGTAAGAAAGGAAAAGGGGGAGGGAGAGAGAGAGGAACATCAATCTGTTCTTCTATGTGCCCTAACTGGGGATCAAAAGCAAAGATTTCTTAAATCACAAACATATACAAACAAACTATAAAAGAATAAAGTGCTAAGTTCAACTTTACCAAAATTTAAAAATTTGCTCTTCAAAATACACTATTAAGAAAATTAAAAGAGGCCCTGGCCAGTTGACTCAGTGGATAGAGCATCAGTCCAGCGTGAGAACATCCTGGGTTCAACCTCTGGTCAGGGCACACATGAGAAGTGATCATCTGCTACTCTTCCCCTCCCTCTCTCTCTTCTCTCTCTTTTCCCCTCCCTCAGCCAGTGGCTTAGTCAGTTTGAGTGTCAGCCCCAGGGATTGAGGATAGCTTGGTTGGTCCGAGCATTGGCCCCAGACTGAGGATGCCAGGTGGATCCCGGTCGGGGCACATGTGGAGTCTGTCTCTGTGCCTCCCTTCTTCTCACTTAAAAAATAAAAAGCTTAAATAATTTTAAAAAGGAAGTTAAAAGAAAAGCCTTAGAGTGAGCATAACTTTTAATAATATATGTCTCTAACAAAGGATTTATATCCAGAATATTATGTATAAAAAGATGACCAAAAAATATATATATTTTTAAATTTTATTACTCTGAAGCTGGACACGGGGAGAGACAGTCAGACAGACTCCCGCATGCGCCCAACCGAGATCCACTCGGCACGCCCACCAGGGGCGATGCTCTGCCCACCAGGGGGCGATGCTCTGCCCCTCCGTGGCGTCGCTTTGCCACGACCAGAGCCACTCTAGCGCCTGGGGCAGAGGCCAAGGAGCCATCCCCAGCGCCAGGGCCATCTTTGCTCCAATGGAGCCTTGGCTGCGGGAGGGGAAGAGAAAGACAGAGAGGAAGGAGGGGGGGGTGGAGAAGCAAATGGGCGCTTCCTCTATGTGCCCTGGCCGGGAATTGAACCTGGGTCCCCCGCACGCCAGGCCGACGCTCTACCGCTGAGCCAACTGGCCAGGGCCAAAAAATATTTTTTAAATGGGCAAGACATTTGAAGAGAAATTATGCAAAGAATATACATGTAAATGCCAAATTAATATATTTTTAACAGTTCAACATCATTAGTTATCAGAGAAATGAAAGTTAAAACTGTAATAAGATCCACCACATACTTTTAAAATAGCTTAAATTTACTAAGTGTGACAATACTAAGTGTTGATAAGTATGTGAAACTCTCACATGTGTGTTGCTTTTGGGAATATAAAATGGTACAACTATTTTGCAGAAAGTTTTAGTTATTTCTTATAAAGATAAACATGCATTTGACCATTTATCTCAGTGATCCCACTTGAAGGTATACTGAGAAATGAAAATATATGTTCATAGAAAAATGTTCATAGCATCTTTATTTTTTAAAACTTTATTTTTTGTGTTTTTCCAAAGTGAGAAGCAGTGGGGAGGCAGACAGACAGACTCCCGCATGCGACTGACTAGGATCCACCTGGCATGTCCACCAGGGGGCGATGCTGGGCCCATCTGGGGCGTTGCTCCACTGCAATTGGAGCTATTCTATCACCTGAGGCGGAGACCATGGAGCTATCCTCAGTGCCCGGGGCCAACTTGGCTCCAATGGAGCCTTGGCTGCAGTAGGGGAAGAGAGAGATAGAGAGGAAGGAGAGAGGGAAGGGTGGAGAAGCAGATGGGTGCTTCTCCTCTGTGCCCTGACCAGGAATCCAGCTGAGATTTCCACAAGCTGGGCCGACGCTCTACCTCTGAGCCAACTGGCCAGGGCTTAAAACTTTAATTTTTTAGAGCACTTTTGGTTCACAACAAAAATTGAGAATATGGCATAGAGAGGTACAGAGATTCCCCATCTACTCTGTGCCTCCACACATAATAGCCTCTATTATAAATACCACTCATCAGAATGGTACATCTGTTACCAAGAATAAACCTACATTGACACATCATAATTACCCAAAATTCATAATTTACCATAAGCTGTATATTTTTATCAGTTTGGACAAATGAATAATGTCATATATCTACCACAGCAATATTATAGACTATTTTTACTCTCTTAAAAATCTTCTATGTTCATATAAGCATCAAACATGATGCCTTCACCCCACCCCAGGAACTCATTAATATTTTTAGTATCTCCATAGTTTTGCCTTTTCTAGAATGGCATATAGTTGGAATCATACAGTTTGTATTGTAGCCTTTTCAGGTTAGCTTCTTTCGCTTTGTAATATGCATTTAAGATTCCTCCATGTCTTTTCAAGGCTTAATGGCTCATTTCTTGTTAGTGCTGAGTAATATTCCATTGTGGATGTACTACAGTATGTTTGTCCTTCACTTACTGAAGAACATGTTTTCTGTGTCCATGTTTTGACAATTATGAATAAAGCTGCTATAAACATCCATTAGCAGACTTTTGTGTGGACATAAGTTTTCAACTCCTTTGGGTAAATATCAAGGAGCAAGATTGCTGAATCACATGGTAAGAGTATGTTTAGTTCTGTATAAAATCTCCAAAGTATCTGTATCATTTTGCATTCCTACTAGCAATGTATGAGTGTTCCTATTGCTTGCCAGTATTTGGTGTTATCAATGTCTCAAATTCTGTCATTTTAATAAGTGTTTACTGGTATCTCACTATTGTTTTAATTTGCAATTCCCTAATGACATATGATGCAGAGCATCTTTTTATATACTTATTTATCAACTTTATATCTTCTTTGGTGAGGTGTCTGTTCTGGTCTTTAGCCTATTTTTTAATTGTTGATTGTTTTTTTACCATTGAATTTTAAGAGTTCTTTGTATATTTGGGATAACAGTGCCTTATGAGATGTGTCTTTTGCAAATATTTTCTTCCAGTCTGTGGCTTATCTCTTAATTCTCTTGATATTGTTTTTCACAGAGCAGATTTTTTTTAAAATAAAGTCCTTTCTTTTAAGAAATATGCCTTTGGTGTTGCATCTAAAAAGGCATCACCATACCCAAGGTCATCTAGGTTTCCTCTTATGTTAACTTGGAGTTTTATAGTTTCGTATTTTACATATTGGTGTATGATCCATTATGAATTAATGTGTGTGAGGCTAGAAGGTTTGTATCTAGATTTTTTTTTACATAGATATTAAGTTGTTCTGACATTATTGTTAGAGAGACTATGCTCTATTGTATTTGCTTTGTTCCTTTGATCTTTGCTCAAAGGTCAGTTAATAAATCAATTATTCATGGAGTTCTATTTGTACGCCCTCTGTTCTGTCCTATTGATCTGTTTATACTTTCACCAATACCACACTGTCTTGATTACTGGAGCTCTATAGTAAGTCCTAAATTTGGGTAGCATCAGTCCTTCAACTTTGTTTTTCGCTTTCAATATTGTGTTTGTTATTCTGGATCTTTTACCTTTTTGTATAAACTTTAGAATCAGTTTGTCAATAACCATAAAATAACTTTTTAAATCTTATTGGAATTTCATTGATTCTATAGACCAAGTTGAGAAGGATCAACATCTTGACAATACTGAGTCTTTCTATCCATGAACATGGAATATCTCTCTATTTATTTATTCTTCTTTTTCAATATCTTTCACCAGAGTTTTGCAGCTTTGTGGTCTTCATATAGGCCTTGTATATATTTTCTTAGATTTAAACCTAAGTATTTTATTTTGCAGGGTGCTAATGTACATGGTATTGTGTTTTTAATTTCAAATCCCACTTGTTCATTGTTTATGTATAGGAAAGCAATTGATTTGAAATATTTACCTTGTACACTTTATTTTTATTAGCTGCAATTGGAAGCATCCAAAATATCTGTGAATGGGGAAATGGATAAACATATTGTATTTATCTATACAATAGAATGCTACTCCATACTATAAAGAAATTAACTGCAGGTATACTCCACAACATGGACAAATCTAAAAAACATTATGCTGAGCAAAAGAAGATTCAAAAGAACTTATACTGTATGGCTATATACATATGAAACTTCAGAAAAGATAAATGTAATTTATAGTGACAGAAAGGAGATCAGTTGCCTAGGGCTCATGGTGTGAGAGTGATTGGGAGATGATATAGGGAATTTTCTGAAGTGATGAAAATGTACATCTTAATGTGGTGGTAATTATACAGATGTGTAAATTTGTCAAATTTCCTTCTACTTAAACTAGTTCACATGGTTTCTATTATTAAAACTGGACACTCACAGAGAGTCTTAAAGAAAGAACAGAGGCTGCTTGGCAAACAAGTGCTTTCACTGGAAGAACAGTGTACACAGGGTTATTGAAGTGGGAGGAAATGTGACACATGTGACAGGCCTTGCTAATTACTGTTACAGAGTCATGCATCACATAAAATACATCTTTCTATAAAGACTATTTTCTTTAAAGTGTATTTAGGATGGTGTTAGATTTTCTAATACCATAGAGAAAAGGCAATATTTTTCATAAAGTCTCTCCACTTGAACATGAGGAAAACTGTGCTTAACAAAAACCAAAGGGAAATTATAGAAGTTACTTTCTAGAATATCTATTTTTTATCATGTTTAACCAAATTTAGGATGAAAAATTCAAACTGTTGTCAAGTGCACCCCACCATCACCAATTCTACATTAGCATTTACATATAGAAGAAACATCAGTGGGTCATTCCATAACAGTAAAAGTTCACATAAAACCTAGAAACACATGCTTTAGACAGCTCTAGAGCACTCAGATATCCCCTCAGAAATTCATTCAACATACTTGAAAATTAGAGACACCTCTAATGGGAATTAAAGAATGCATTTTTCTTAAAAACTGCCCATGCCCTATAACCGCTGACCCTTTCAGAGAGTCTGGCTGTATAAAATGTGGGACAAACAGATTATCCTTGAAATCAGAAATTAAAAGATGTAAAATTCAACAAATAAAATACAACTAGTGAACAATGAAGAGAAAATATTTATCTTGATAGTAATTAGAAAGACTGAGGAAACTTTTCATTTTTCTTAAACTAGTAACAAAAACTGAAAGATAATTTCTATTATCAAGGCTGCAGGGAAAGATGTGCTCTACCCATGCTAGTCCCAGTAAGATTTTACATAATATTTTTAGAAAGAAACTTGGCAATGTGAAACAGGACCCTTACCTTTTTAACAAGGAACTTATTTCTAGAAGTTTATCCTAAGGATATGTTTAGCTGAAAGAATAATTTTATAATAAAAGATTTTCACGATAACCTTGTTTATAGTAGTAAAAAATTAGCTGCGTGAAGTCCAACAATAGAGAGATGATTAAACTGAGGTACAGAATGTACTATGAATGCACAGTAGTATGGCAATACCTTGATGCTATAATGTAAAGTAAAATGTAGAATACAAAATTAAATTACATTGTGATTGCAATTGTGTTTAAAAACCTGTGTTTGTGAACAAAGCTTGGAAGGTGATAAAGAAAATGCTAAATTAGGAAAGGTGAAAGACTTAGGGATATTTTTTCTATTCCCTAAACTTTTATAATATCTTATTTTTTATAATTAAATAAATGGGAGTACTGAGTCTTCTGAATTACAATAGTCCCTCGTCTATTGTGGGGATTAGGTTCTAGAACCCCTCATGATAGGCAAAAATCCATGAAGTAGCAACCTTATATTTATTTTATTATTTATATATATTTTAAGGCTTTATAAGCTTTCTTCACACTCTTATAAACCTTTCCCATTCTCTTATAAACACGTCCTATGCTCTTAAACACCTTTTACATTCTTAAACCTACGTAATTTTAACAATACATTAAATTCTATATGGGTACTCACCTGTGAATATACTACAACTTGAATGATGAAGCTGATGATGAATTAGCTGTGCAGTACTGATGACAATGAAGGTGATGATGATGAGATGAATGTACTGCACAGCCAAGAGAGCATTACAGCTCTTCTGAAGGCACCACTTCATCAGGTTGTGCAGTATCTTCGCCCTCGCCTGTAATTTCTATTTTCACTAAATGCATAGGCGTAACTGGTGTCTTCTTCTGAGTGAGGAACGTAGTTATGGGGAGTTGCTGGCACTGCTTTTTCTTCTGAGTGAGAAGGTTTTTATAAATCGAATGCCACCCTTGATTGTATTTGAGAACTGCAACAAACAAAGCATCTGGGGATCCCATTCTTGAGCCGCTCACTGAAGTTTTTTGGCCATTCTGACCATGGTTGTGAGGTGATCAAGTGTTAGGCCAACCTTCTCTTCTTCTTTAACCCTCAATTCCTCTTGTTCCCCTTCCTCTTCAGGCTTATAGCCCCTTTCCTCAGTAATGGTTTTGAATGTGTTGTTCACATACTCCTCAGCTCCAGCTTTATTCGCAGAGGCAGCTTCTCCATGCAGAGAAACACTCCTAAGGCCAAAGCATTTCTGAAACTTGTCAAACCAGCCCTTGCTGGCATTGAATGGGGTTGGTCTGGTGTGCAAAGCACTCGATGGTCCTGCTTCTGCATCATCATCCTCAGCCTCATCACCATCACAAATGTCACTGCTTTCAGCAAAAGTTTTGTAAACATTCTTAGTCTTTGTGTGGATGGTGTTGGTATCCAGTGAGGTATTATTCCTGCTGTCACTGATCCATAGGGCCAGTGTAGGCTTCATCTTCTCAGGGGCCTTATTGCAGGAAGTTACCACCCTCTTTGCAGTCTTGATAAAAGACACTGCTGCCATTGTCCTTATATTCTTTTCATTCTTCTTTATGTAGCAAATCAAAGATTCATTGATCCTGTAATGGTGGCTTACAACCACATAGCTTCTCCCTTCTTTTAGCATGTCAAGGAGTTCCACCTTTTCTGCGATGGTAAACATCTTTCTCTGGTGCTTGGGTTCAGTGCCAGAAGCCTTAGAAGGAGCAGGATGTTTGGGAAATATTGTAGGGCTTGAAATAAATTCAATTTTTTATGAAAATTTTACAAAAATACAACACTGCAGAGCATCATTAGGTGCAGCAATCAGACAGTGATGTGAAATGGACAAGGCAGGATGCTGAACCCATGCTATATGGAGATGGAGAAGACTGATGCTACAGTCACTAAGCCAATCAGTGCCCAGGATACAGAACTCAGTGCTCTGGTTGGTAACCTCCCATCCATCAGCCAATAGTGTTCCGTGTATGATCTCACGTGGGCAAACTAGCTCAGATATGGAAGTAGCTATAGCTGCATTTTCCATATGTACAAGTCTTTATCTACTCATCTGCTATATGCTACATATTTTATTATGATTTAATATTCTTTTAATGTGTTTCATTTAATATTTTCTGTATTTTTATATTGTTTTCAATTTTTTAGACTAGAGAATGCTTATTTTACCACAAAATAATTACAATAATAAATATATAAAATACCTATCTACCACAAAATCCCGTGATATAGTGAAAAAGCTATGATATAAAATTAGATATACAATTTAAAAATCCGCGGTACAGTGAGACCGTGAAAATTGAACTGCGATATGGCTATGGACGACTG
This sequence comes from Saccopteryx bilineata, assembly GCF_036850765.1. NCBI lineage: Eukaryota > Metazoa > Chordata > Mammalia > Chiroptera > Emballonuridae > Saccopteryx > Saccopteryx bilineata. The sequence goes on from NC_089492.1 coordinate 204,831,500, forward strand.
CATAGAAGGTAAAAACAAAAAACAAATCACTAAACATTAAAAACTGTAAAAGAACCTTTCATCTCATGATGAGGAAAGTGATTGTAACCTAAGCATCAGAAGAACATCAAAACTGATCAATCTAGTAGAAATGTAAACTACATTCTATATATCTGGACATCAGACTAACACTTCAGAAGGAGAAAGAGTTCATAACTTTCATCCAAAAGTCTTGGATTGTAGTTCTAGCCCTACCATTTAATGTGTGTGTGGTATCATGTAAATCACTTAAAGCTATATTTACCTATGTATATAAAAAGAGTAATGGTAATGCTCCCCTGACTCACCACTGTAAGAATTATAGGAGATAACACAAATGAAAATCTTTTGTAAACAAAGTCTTGGCTATAGCCATTTATCAGCATTCACTGATTGGATTAAGCATCTACCACACAAACCTTTCAGGAGGTTCAGTCTGAAACAGTTATAGTAGGCATTCTGTGGCCTTAGAAGAATGTCTAGTGAAACTTATTGGTTATCAGCATGACTTCAAATTGGTCCAGTCAACCATTAGACAATGGGATTTCCTAAATAATCATTGGAGGGTGAGGGGCAGGGCCAGAGAGTTCTCTGTTTTCTTTGAGGAAAAGGATTAAGAAAGAAGGCAAGAGAGATCTTCTTTAGAAGTGAAAAGAACCTATGATATTAATAACCAAAATTCTCTGAGGTAGATACCTATCTGGCAATGACTGGGGCAGAAGTAGAGTCCAACCTATAGTTAAGAGTGGTCCTTCTTGGTGATGTCAAGAGACAGATCTCAGGTTGCCAGGGCACTGGCACAGGGGGCATACAGATGTGTGCTGGCAGCTGAGCAGAGGCAAAGCAATAAACAATTTGTGGTCAACAGGAAACTTAATAAATGTTTCAAGTTTAACAGAGATTAGAGGGCTAAGCATCCCAAAGGCTCTAGTGAGAAAAATTTTAAAACAAAAATCTTGTGGGATTTTGTATGAATTTCTTTCTAAAACTTTGGATATGTCTGCTAGCTGAGGGGAGTTGGGGACGGAGATCTTATACAAATTGACCTCCAGTCTCGATAATTTCAGTAAGACATGGCACAGCAACCACACTGCTTCTGAACAAATTTTCTTGGCTTGATTTTATAATTGATTGCCTTTTCAGTTGGTAAGTAGATCTCATCCCTGAAATAAGACTACTGATTTCTGATTTGGTTGCCAAATATTATATTTTCAGAAATTCTAATATTTCTAACACAATTAGTGCCAAGCACTACTGTAAGTACTATGCAAATATTAACTCTTATTTTGACAGGCCCTTCTTTCTGCGGGGTCATAGTGGCATCCTCACGCAGCGAGGACTGCAATTTTGCATTGCTCCACACTAGCTAGGGACATTACATTGTCTAGACTACACCAATTGCTGAAGATTACCCACCGTGTGTTCTCTGGGGCGTTGTCCTGATGAATGTAAACGGTTTTTCTCTCTTGTCTGCAGGGAGGCAGCCATTTGAAATGTTTTCCTTTACTTGAATTGATCCCCTACATTTGGTTAGAGAGAACATTTGCCCAGTAATCTTTTAGGTCACCTCCCTCCTCAATGTTTCTCCCCTTCCCATCTGCAAGCCTGACAAGCATATTGTGAGACAGATTCACTACACTGTGCTACATATGTCTAGTTTTCAAAAATCTTCAATCAAATTTTAGTCCCCCAAGCCCTTTTTTCTGATTTCCATTCTTTCTTATTGGTTAACACCTTTCTAATAATCAGGTGTCCAGAGCTGTATCATCTTATCACTTTGCAGGTTCAGTTTCCAGGTGCTGTTTATTGTGACTCTAGGGCTTTTGAGGCATATCTGTCATTCACCCAATGGCTCTGCTTCCAATTATTTATCTCCAGGCACTTAGCTCCTGCCTACTTTAACTTTAGTTTTTTGCCTCAAATTTCTAGTCTTACTGGGTTTCTCTCTATTATGGCTTGTCAATCTATAATGCGTACAACATGTCTAGATAATATAATTCTTGATAATATAATTCCTGTGTTACATAAAAGTTAATAAATGCCAACAACAGCTAAAAGGATTGTATTAATAATGATAAAAAAGTTAACATTCATTGAACACTTTACCACATGCCAGGCACTTTTATGTATGCTCTTACAGTAAATCATAATCAGTAAGTGCTATTGTCAACTTTTTAATTTTTTTACAGATAAAGATACTTGAGGTTTATAAAAATTAAGTAATTTGCTCAAAGTGAAAAAGCTACTAAGTGAAAAGTTCAGGCTTTGAATCCAGGTTGTGAACTTAATCATCACACTACATTGTTTTCACCTGAATTTAGTAAGGACCATCTACCGTGTGTCCGTAAAGTCATGATGCACTATTGACAGGACACAGGAAAGCAACAAAAGACGATAGAAATGTGAAATCTGCACCAAATAAAAGGAAAACTCTCCCAGTTTCATACCTATTCAGTGCAGTTCGATGTGGGCTCATGCACAGATTTTTTAGGGCTCCTTAGGTGGCTATCATGTATAGCCTCTACAGACTCGTCACTGACTGATGGCCTACCAGAACAGGGTTTCTCCACCAAACTGCCAGTTTCCTTCAACTGCGTATCCCACTGAGTAATGTTATTCCTATGTGGTGGTGCTTCATTATAAACACGCCAATATGCACGTTGCACATTGGTCACGGATTCGAATTTAGCGAGCCACAGAACACACTGAACTTTCCTCTGTACTGTCCACATCTTGACTGGCATGGCCATGGGCTGCTCTGCTGTATACACGGTGTTACGTCATCATCTGTGCATGTACACATGCTGACACATCATCCTACAGAAACTGGGATCGTTTTCCTTTTATTTGGTGCAGATTTCACTTTTTTTTTTTAATTAATTTTACTAGGGAGACATCAATAAATCAGGGTACATATGTTCAGAGAAAACATGTCCAGGTTATCTTGTCAATCGATTATGTTGCATACCCATCATCCAAAGTCAGATTGTCCTCTGTCACCTTCTATCTAGTTTTCTTTGTGCCCCTCCCCCTCCCCATTTTCCTGATGGTTTTGTTTTGTTTTGTTCTTTTTATCTGGTTGGAAACCCTCCCTTTAGTAATTCCTGGAGTGGGGTTTTCTGATGATAAATTCCCTCATCTTTTCTGTATCTGTGAATGTTTTTATTTCTCCTTCATATTTGAAGGATAGCTTTGATGGGTATAGTTACATGGCTGAAAGTTTCTTTCTTTCAGGGCTTTAAATATTGGGGTCCACTCTCTTCTAGCTTGTAGAGTTTCTGCTGAGAAATCTGATGATAATCTAATGGGCCTTCCTTTATATGTTGTATTTTTCTTTTCCCTGGCTGCCTTGAGAATTTTTTCTTTGTCATTGGTTTGTGCCAATTTCATTATGATGTGCCTTGGAGTAGGTTTGTGGGGTTAAGAAAACTCAGAGTTCTGTTTGCTTTTTGAATTTGAAGCTTTAGTTCTTTCCACAGGCTTGGGAAGTTCTCGTCTATTATTTGTTTGAGTATGTTCTCCATTCCATTTTCTCTCTCTTCTCCCTCTGATATACCTATTATTCTTATGTTATTCTTTTTGATGGAGTCAGATAATTCCTGTAGGGCTATCTCATTTTTTTTAATTTTTGAGTCTCTCTCTTCTTCTCTCTGTTGTGCCTGAAGTTGCTTGTCTTCTATGTCACTAATCCTACCTTCTATCTGGCCTGTTCTATTAGCTAAGCTTGTTATCTCATTTTTCAGCTCATGAATTGAGTTTTTCATCTCTGTTTGATTTGTTTTTATAGTTTCAATTTCCTTGGTAATATATTCTTGGTGTTTGTTGAGTTGTTTTCTGAGCTTCCTAAATTGCCTTTCTGTGTTTTCTTGTATATCTGAGTATTTTTAGGATTTCTATTTTAAATTCTCTGTCATTTAGCTCCAAGGTTTTCAATATATTAAATTTTTTCTCCATAGATTTTTTCTCATCTATCTGTGCTACCTCTCTGTCTTTTGAATCCATGATATTCGATTTTCTTTTCCCTATTGGCATCTGAGAGTGGTTTTGTTGATAGTATTAATGAGAATTAATAAAGAATAAAAGTTAAAAAAATAAAAATAAAAACGAATTAAAAATATTATTATCCCCCCCCCATTTTTCCCCTCTTCTCTCCTCTCCTCTCCTTCTTGAGAAAATCTTGTGGTGAACTGTGAATTATATTGTGCTAAATAGAACAAAAACTACCTATAATGGAGGGCCTGAGTTGGGGATAAGTGATAAAGGGGCAAAAAGGGGGTATGGACCCACAAAATGCAAGAAAGAAAAAATTGGGGTCAAGAATAAAATGATTTGCTTTTGGGTTTTGGTTGACTAAGAGATATGATGAGAGGAATAAGAGGGAAACAGGAAAAAGGGGAAAAATATTTTTAAAATTACTATTGTATTTAGTGGAGCAGGAACTAGATAAAATGGAGAGCCAGGGTTGGGAGCACTGCTAGTGAGTTTAAAAAGCAAAGTAAAAAACCCCTAGGGGCCACAAAGAAAAATTTGAGTCCCAGATCAAATAATTTGTTTGTGATTGAGGATTGAATGAGAGGAAAAGTAAAGGAGAAAAGAAGAAACTAATATAGAGGGATAAAAAAAAGAAAAAAAAAGAGGAAAACACAAAAAGAAGAAAAATAATAAAAGGAGAGAGAGAGAGAGTTAAGGGTTTTGGAATGCAACCCTCATAGAGAGAAAGGAAGAAGAAAGAAAAGATAATAGGAGACGTAACACTTATTGGTAGTGTAGTTCAAGGAGAGGAGAGAGTAAGACCAGCAGAGAATTAAATGACCAAATTGGAAGAGGAAGAAAATAATCAAGACAAGAAGAAAAACAAACGAACAAATATAATAAAATGGGATAGGTTATAAAGTCTGTGGATTATTCTTGATTTTGAGAGGTTATCTTCTTGCTTTTCCTTTTCTCTCCCTCTTCCTGGTCTGTGACTCTGTACCCCAGGTTCTGCCCCTGTGGCATGCTCAGGTAGAGGTAGGTTTGCAGTTGATAAGTCTCTATGGTGATGTCATATATTGGGCTTCAGTCTTGTTGGCAGTCAAGGCTCATTAGCATTTGCAGGCTCCACCAATGAGAGAGTCCGTGTTCCCAGTGCCTCTCTCCTAGTCTTTCCTTCCTGAATTAGTAGCCTGATGATCCAGCTATGGGGTTGCTGCAGCCTCTGCCTGGAGAGTAAGAGGCTCAAAGAGCTGGCAACTCCCTACTCTATTCCCACTCAGCGCAGGGCTCTGGGTAAGGCTCAATCAGTCAGAGCCCCTAGCACAGTGGTTCTCAACCTTTCTAATGCTGTGACCCCGCAATACAGTTCCTCATGTTGCGGTGACCCCAAGCCAAAAAATAATTTTGGTGGCTACTTCATAACTGTAATTTTGCTACAGTTATGATTTGGCATGTAAATACCTGATATGCATTATGTATTTTCCGATGGCTTTAGCGGGGTTGTGACCCACAGGTTGAGAACTGCTGCCCTAGCATAATCAGGCGGGGCTTTGGCCCACACAAAGACCTCTGACTCTGCCCCTTTGTCCAGTAACACGGGCACCCACTCCTGGGGGAATCTCTCGCCCACTATCTGTGCTCACGGACCAGGATATCCGGCCAGCTACCTCTCACTCTTGGTGAGGCGACCCGCCTGCATGGAAAAGTTTGAGCATAGGGAATTTCGCTCCCACTCACTCCCTGCGTGCTGCTTTTCAGGGCACAGGGGCGACCTCAAGACTCTGGTTTTGACCCACAGAAAGGCCTCTGACTCTGCCCCTCTGTCTTGGAACATGGGCACCCACTCCTGGGTCTCTAGGAGGAATCTCTCACCCACTATCTGCGCACACAGACCAGGAGATTGGGGCAGATAGCTGTTCCAAGTGCCTTTCTTTGTCTCGGTTTGGCAAGAGCGTTAGCTTGTGTTGACTGGGTTGCCACAAGCACAGTTTTTCCTCGGCTTGGATGTCCGTGCCACAGCCTGGTTCTATTCACACTCTATGCCCACCTTAGTTCCTATACTCTCAGTTCCCAGTGAAAGCAGCCCTTATTTAGGTTAGTGAGGAAGACGGAGTGTTTCTTCCTCCTTATTTCCTTTGGGGTTGATTATATATTTAGTTAATTTTTCACTCTATCATACCTTTGCATTTAGTGTGGAACTTCTGGAGGCTCCAAGGATAGATTTTTCTGTCTCTGGTTGAAGATCTTTTTGAATTTTGGGGGAGATTTATTGGTATTACTCCTTACAGTGCCATTTCTCTGACGTCACTCTGATTTCACATTTCTATCATCTTTTGTTGCTTTTCTGTGACTGGTCAAAAGTGCACCATGACTTTACGGACATACTGTATAAAGAGGCTTTACTTAGTTTTGCTTACTATTTTGCAAAATACAAAATATCTAATTCCAGTGTTTTCAACAGTAACAAATCCTTGATAATTAGCTTACTGGTTGAAAAAAAAAAAAAGAGCACATTGGAGAGTAGGAAGACATGGTTACTTCACAGCAACACATCAAACATGAACATTAACGGAGACTTCAGAGATTGACTCGTCCAAGCACAGTATTCTCTTCCTTATTTGTGGTTTCACTCTCCACAGTTTTAGTGACTCATGCTCAACAGGGATCCAAAAACATTAAATGAATTTTTCTGGAAATAAACAATCCATAAGATTTAAATTGCACAATGTTCTGAGTAGTGCGGTGAAATCTTGCACCATCCCAGTCTATCCCACCTGGGACCTGAATTTTACCCAGCGTATCCACACTGGATACACTACGCAGCCATCATTAGTCACTTAGTGGTCATCTTCATTCTAAGTATACCTCATTTTATTTAATGGCCCCAAACACAAGAGAAGTGATACTGTCAATTTGACATGCCAAAGAGAAACCATAAAGTGTTTCCTTTAAGTGAAAAGGTTACAGTTTTCCACTTAATTGGGGGGGATTGTATACTGGGGTTGATAAGATCTACTGTAAAAAGGAAACTTTCATCCATTAAATTGTGAAAAAAAGAAAAAAGAAATTCATGATAGTTTTGCTGTTGCATCTCAACCTGAAAAAGTTATAACCACAGTGCGTGATCAGTGCTTAGTTAAGTTGGAAAAGAAATTAACTTTGTGGATCAAAGACATAAACAGAAAACATGTTTTAATTAATCGCCAATGTGTTTTCACCAGAAAGCACTGAGCCTATAAAAAGACATCAGCAAGGGATCCCTGAAATGAATGACACCAAGCCATTTATCGCAAGTAAGGGATGGCCACACAGATTCAGGAATAGATTTAGACTGAAATTATAAAAATTATTGCAGAGAGAGAGAGAGAGAGAGCACATTCATATAACTTTTATTACAGTATATTGTTAAAATAGTTTTATTATTAATAATGTTATTGTTGTTCATCTCTCACTGTACCTAGTTTATAAATTAAACTTTATCATAGGTATTTCTGTACAGAAGAAAACAGTGCATGTAGGGCTCAGTACGACCAGTGGTTTCAAAGAAACCACTGGGAGCCTCGGAATGAATAAGGGGGAACTACTGTGTCTTATTTGAAAGAGGAAGATCCTAAGACACAATTATAGAAATGACTTCATAAAATTTACAGATGAGTTCACAGCAGAGTATGGATTCCAGTGCTTTTCTCACCCCAAGGTCCTGTCTCCATGTTGAGAAGCAGCAGCTTCCCGCAGCCACTCAGGAGCTCATTTCTGAACCTAAGGACCAAAACCCGCTCTTGTCGTAACTCACCTGTAAAGTAAGTTTTGCATTTTGCCCTCCCAGTGCTGCCTTTGTTATCATCCATATGCCCATCTTCAATTAAGGCTGGGCCAGCTGTGTGCCTTGTGCCTGGCCTGACACTGAAGACAACCTACAAAGATTGTTTATTTACTTCCCTGGTCAAATTACCAACATGGCTCCAACGCTCCTTACTCCACTTCCTTAGCCTGTCATGCTCTCCCCTTTTCTACTTATTTGTCTTAAGCTATCAGTCCCCCAAGGTCCAGGCCATCTCCTACACACTCCCTGAGGTCCTCTCCAACCACTTCAGGACAAAATGATCTCTCTCACCTCTTAAACCCTAGAACTCCTATTTCCCATGCCACTCATTTACCACTTACCATATGCTGCCCTGTATTGTCTGT